>NC_092358.1:23286072-23601072 GCF_030848805.1 Temnothorax longispinosus
TTAAATATTTTCTCAAAGATACAATAAATGTGATAATCTTACATAATATATTTAATTAATATTACATGACTGTAAAATATACTCTTAACACTAACAATAAATTTTAAAATTTCTAAGGCAGAAATGTAGCATGTATTTATGTGTGTTGTGTCACACGTAACAACAGTCTACAATTTAATTAATGTAAAACTTCTATGCAATAGCGTTTATTAGTTTGTGTAAATCTTTTTTTTTATGTATATGTATATAAATAAAACTGAAAAAAATAACAAATATGCAATATAAGTTACCAAAATAAAGATCAATCCATTCAGAATACTAATCATGCCACTATGTAACATCACTTGTAAAGTTATTGCTATAACGAGAAATTCAAACATCGGCGATTGTTCAGTTTCAAAAGGCAATTGTATCTTTATAGGAAGCTGCCGTACAGTATCATTGTAATGCTCAGTTACAAATATAAAACGAATTATGTAGTCGCCAGAAACGTAAAATGTTGCCACGATCATTGTAAAGCTCAAGAGACTATTAGAAAAGAAATGCGACACATTTGCTTTGATCGTCATTATATGCAAATGTTGAGCGTCATTGACGCACTCGCGCCAATCATCACCAATATCCGTTAAAATTTTATGAAGGACTCTGTAATACGTTACTTCCATATGTTATTTTCAATTTTTATAAATATTAATAATATATATATTTTTTTCAAATTAATTAATGTTTTACATTCTAACATTTAAAGTAATATGATAATATTAAGGCACCTTCAGTCAAGAAAAATCAGACTGAAAATGTATGTTAAAAAACTAAAGGACAATCTTATTTCTCGAACACGGCGATTTAGTATAATTGAAATATTACGTCATATATTACATTATCTTACCGACGACGTATAAACAGATTAGTCAATTTAAGAAATGTCAAACTGTAATATAAAGTCACAATCAAACAGTCAACAAGATTTGACAACTCGCTGATCTTCAGGTGATCAAATACATATAAATATTGGAAGTACTGTGTAACCAGTATACTCAACATAAAACTCAGCCAATAAATGGTGGAATATGGCATACCCGGCCAAAAGCCAAAAAATCGAAGAAAAGTTATCACGGCTAAACTAATGGTACTTGTGACTGTCATTTGCCTTTAATTTTGGAAAATTTATGAAAATAATAATTAGTTTCAGCACATGTGATCGGTACTCAAGTTGAAAGGGAAATGAGAGCGCACTGTCCGTTCCTCCAAGTGTATCCCCACAAGGTGCGTCCCCTCTCAGGTGAACATGGATCAATCGCTATTATATGTCGCGTGGTACAACGATATTAAAGTTGAGACCGAACTTATTATTTGAAAATCCTATAATTCCATGAACAGTCTCGCAACGTATTCTTTGACCAAGAAATAACAACGATAATATACAGCCAACGTAACAGGAAAAGCAGCTTGCTGCGTATCAACTTTTTTTCAAACTTTTCTTCTTGCTTTTGTCTCAACGCAATTACATCGACAAAAAAACATATCTACCGCGTATCCTATAAATTATGAAAATCATGAAATGCTCGACAGAACGATAGTGATGACATAAAATATTCTAAGCAAATGGAACCGAATTATGTTTGTCATGCAGTTCACCGTGCAGTTCAACTTTCTAGTCTTTAAAGAGATAATGCGAGGGTAGAACTCACTGAATAGGGGATATAATGATGAATAAATTTCTTTAATGATTCCGGGAATGTAAAAAACTCGTTTGAGGAAAAAATTTTATAAGTAAAGGTTTTTAATTGAAGATGTTATTATAAGCATTTTTCAGTTTCAAGTATATTTTTATGTCTATACACAACAAAATATACCCATACAAATTGAATACGCGATTCTCTAATATGGAGTTAATGCTCGAAAACATCTCCGAGGATTATCTATTTTCTATTTCTACGCTTTCATCGACTATAGAAAATCGTTCCTTATGAAGAATTGGGCCAGCATGACAATTGCACCATGTTGTGTTAATTTCGTTAAAATCTTGGGTAAAATATAATCAAAAGTTTTATCATCATTCACATATATTCAACAAATTTTTGTGAATACTTCCACAAGTTATTGTATAGATGATGAATTGACGTTTTTTACACAGACACTTTCCAACGTATACCATTTTGCAGTATTTGAAGATAATAATTATTTTTCTTTTCTCTTATTTTTGGAAACAATTCATCTCAGCTAACAGCTAAAACTATACTATTATATCACAGCTCCATTATAAATACATCAAAGAAAGATAGATTTGATTAGCTTTTTATCTCACCTTTTAATTAATAAATAATAAATATAAACTGTCATTATTTATTTAATTATTAATATTTTTTATTTGCTTTAACTTTACAGCTTATATTAACTACTTGATAATTTCAGAAAATAGATAATGTATGTTTGTTGATCTCAATACATAGCGTATAAAACCGATACATATGATACTGACGCTTTCATAATCTAAAAAACACAAGTAAAAAATTATACAAGTTAGATCTATAAATTATATTTATCCATAACAAACACATGTCGCAGCAGATCCAAAATTAATTAAATTTAAATAAATTTGTGTTTTAATAATTTAATAATTTAAAAAATTTTTAAATTTACACTTGTAAAAGTTTCAAATGACATATCCATCATCTTCCCCGCCGTGATTGCTAGTCGCTTTTGCGATCTCATCATTATAAATATTAAAATTTTACTCTGATTTGACGGCATATCATACCAAGGCGTCTCGTATGTTGCCCTGGCAATTGATTTGCCCTAAAAAATGATGCAAATACTGTCAAATATTACAATATTTTATATTTATTTTTATCTTTTATGTTTAATTTATTTAGCAAGAAAAGATTTTCTCAGTATTATTTTTGACATTGTAAAAATATTATAGTAACAAAATAAAAAATTTTATTCATTGATTCCATTTCTATTGTTATTTAAAAATATAATAAGTTTTATATTTATAATAAACTATTAATTAATAAAAATTTTATAATTTTTAGATATAATTTTATTATACCAGTCATGTGTGTTGTCAGTATTTCTAAAAATATCTATATGTTTGTAATATATTTCTTATTTTAAAATAAGAAAAATTTCTTTTTGCTTAAAATTAATTAACATAAATAATATTTTTAATTTTACACACAGACACACGCACACGCACACACACACACGCACACACACACACACACACACACACACACACACACACACACACACACACACTGCAGCATATATTAATATATCTTTAGAACTATGTCATACAGTTCTATCATTATATCGGCATAAATATCATGTGATAAAAAATTTATTTAAAAATTTATGATTAATCACTTTTAGATACTTACTTTAGAGCTAAGATATTCTCCGGAAAAGCAAATCATAAAAACTTCCATTGCTATGGCAAGATAAGCAATCATGGTTTTCACTAATGCGAAAACACCAGTTTTATTGTGAATAGACTGGCTCAATGAATAACAAAAATAGAATAAATAAAATACATGACAACTATTTCATATTTATTATAGTACTTACAATTATCAAGACAAATCCAAGACAGCAAATAACTAAAGTAATCCAAACAACCTGCATTAATCCGATAAAAGAAAATAGTTGTTCGATGTTTTCGGAAAATGAAATGACTTTATTATGCTTCTCAATCAGCATGCCAAATGAAGGTATAGAAAATCTATGAAGAAGAATATGCTTGGAAATATTTTCAAACTCTTGACAGATTATATCAACTTGGCCGCTTAGATGGAGCACCTATAATATACTTAAATTTTTGTAAAAATTATAATTATTGCATGTAAAATTTAAATATTTTCGGTACAGAGATACAATAAATGTAATAATCTCACGAAATAAATTTAATTTAGATTTTTTGACTGTAATATATGCCTATTCTTAACACTTAATCACAATAAATTTTAATATATCTAATACAAAAACGTAACATGTATTTGTGTAAATTGTGTCACATGTAATAAAACTCTGCAAATTATTTAATGTAAAATTTCCATGCAATAGCGTTTACGATAATATGTTTGTGTAAATCGTACTGTCATATTAAAAATTGATATAAACTCAACATAACAAATATGCAATATGAGTTACCAAAGTAAAGATAAATCCATTCAGAATACTAATCATGCAAACATGTAATATCACATGTAAAGATACTGCTATAACGAGAAATTCAACCATCGGCGATTGTGTGTATTCAAATGGAAATTGTATTTTTATAGGAAACTGCCATACAGTATCATTGTAATGCTCAGTTACAAATATAAAACGAATTACGTAGTCGCCGAAAAGAAATAGTGCTGTCGCGATTGTACACAAGCTCAATAAACCGTTAGAGAAGATATATGATACATTAGCTTTGATCGTCATTATATGCAAATGCTGATCGACATTGACGCACTCGCGCCAATCATTATCCATATCCGCCAAAATTTTATGAAGGACTCTGCAATACGTTACTTTAATACGTTATTTTAAATTTTTATAAATATAAGTAATAATGGTTTTCTCTTTCAAATCAATTATTGTTGTTAAAAAACTGAAGGGCAAACTTATTTCTCGAACACGGTGATTTAGCAAAGAGTTGACACATTACACATAGTACATTATATCTTACCGACGATGTATCCACAGATTAGTCAATTTAAAAATTGTCAAACTGTAATATAAAGTCACAACCGAACCGTCAACAAGATTTGACAACTCGTTGATCTCCAGGTGATCAAATATGTACAAATATTGAAAGTACTGTATAACCAGCATGATCAACAGAAAACTCAGCCAATTAATAATGGAATATGATACACCGGGCCAAAGGCCAAAGAATCGAAGACAAATTATCACGGCTGGACTAATGGTACTTGTGATAGTCATTCGCAGATAATTTTGGATACTTTACGAAAATAATAATTAGTTTCAGCACATGTGATCGGTGCTCAAGTTGAAAGGGAAATGAGAACGCATTGTCCGTTTCTTCAAGTGTATCCCCACGCACAAGGTGCGTCCCCTCTCAGGTAAACATGGATCAATCGCTAATATATGTCGCGTGGTACAACGATAGTGAAGTTGAGACCGAACTCATTATTTAAAAATGCTATAATTCCATGAACTGTCTCGCAATGTATTCTTTGACCAAGAAATAACGACGATAATGTACAGCTAACGCAACAGAAAAAGCAGCTTGCTGCGCGTCAGCTTTTTTTTGCAAACTTTTCTTCTTGCTTTTGTTTCTTGTCTCAACGCAATTACATCGACAAAAAACATATCTACCGCGTATCCTATAAATTATGAAAATCATGAAATGCACGACGGAACGATAGTGATGACATAAAATGTTCTAAGCAAATGGAACCGAATTATGTTTGTCGTGCAGTTCACTATGCAGTCCAACTTTCTGGTCTTTAAAGAGATAATTGGAAGGCAAAACTTACTGGATAGGGGATATAATGATGAATAATTTTCTTTAATGATTCCGGGAATGTAAAAAACTCGCTTGAGCAATATCTATTTTCTATTTATACGCTTTCAACTGTAGAAAATCGTATCTTATAAAGAATTGACCTAGCATGACAGTTGCACCGTGTTGTGTTAATTTCGTTAGAAACCTTTAATAAAATATAATCAAAAGTTTTTATCACCATTCACATATATTCAACAAATTTTAGTGATGGATACCTACTTCCTCAAGTCATTGTATAAATGATGAATTGACGTTTTTTACACAGACACTTTTCAACATATCATTTTGCAGTACTTGAAGATAATAAATAATTCTTCTCTCTCGTATTTAGAAACGGTTCATCTCAGCTAACAGCTAGAACTATACTATCATCACAGCTCCATTATAAACACATCAAAGAAAGATAGATTTAATTAGCTTTTATCGCCGCTTAATTAATAAATAATGAATATAAACTAACAATATTTATTTAATAATTAATTATCAATATTTTTAATTTTCTTTAACTTTACAGCTTATATTAACTACTTGATAATTTCAGAAAATAGATAATGCGTTTTTGTTGATCTCAATACATAGCATACAAAACCGATACATATGATACTGACGCTTTCATAATCTAAAAAACACAAGTAAAAAATTATACAAGTTAGATCTATAAATTATATTTATCCATAACAAACACATGTCGCAGCAGATCCAAAATTAATTAAGTTTAAATAAATTTGTTTTTTAATAAATTAATGATTAAAAAATTTCAAAATTTACACTTGTAAAAGTTTCAAATGACATATCCATCATTTTCCCCGCCGTGATTGCTAGTCGTTTTTGCGATCTCATCATTATGAATATTAAAATTTTACTCTGATTTGACGGCATATCATACCATGGCATCTCGTATGTTGCCTTGGCAATGGATTTGCCCTGAAAAATGATGCAAATACTGTCAAATATAAAACGACGATATTTTATGTTCATTTTCATCTGTTTCAATTCGTTTAGCAAGAAAAGATTTTTTCAGTATTATTTTTGACATTGTAAAAATATTATAGTAACAAAATAAAAAATACTATTCATTGATTCCATTTCTATTGTTATTTAAAAATATAATAAGTTTTATATTTATAATAAACTATTAATTAATAAAAATTTTATAATTTTTAGACATCATTTTATTATAGCAGTCATGTTGTCAGAATTTCTAAAAATATTTATATGTTGTAATACATTTCTTATTTTAAAATAAAAAAAACTTCTATTTGTTTAAAATTAATTAACATAAATAATATTTTGAATTTTAGACACAGACACACGCACACACGCGCGCACACACGCACACACACACACACTGCAACATATTAATATATTTTTATTAAAAAAAACAATGTGTCATACAGTTCTATCATTATATCGGCATAATTATAATGTGATAAAAAATTTATGATTAATCACTTTTGGATACTTACTTTGGAGCTAAGATATTCTCCGGAAAAGCAAATCATAAAGACTTCCATTACTACGGTAAAGTAAGCAATCATGGTTTTCACTAATGCGAAAACACCAGTTTCATTGTGAATAGACTAGCTCAATGAACAACAAAAATAGAAATAGATGAAATAAATGACAACCATTCCATATTCATTACAGTACTTACAATTATCAAGACAAATCCAAGACTGCAAATAACTAAGGTAATCCAAACAATCTGCATTAATCCGATAAAAGAAAATAGTTGTTCAATGTTTTCGGAAAATAAAATGACTTTATTATGCTTCTCAATCAGCATTCCAAATGAAGGTATAGAAAATTTATGAAGAAGAATATTCTTGGAAATATTTTCGAACTCTTGACATATTATATCAACTTGTCCGCTTAGATGGAGCACCTATAATATACTTAAATTTTTGTAAAAATTATAATTATTGCATGTAAAATTTGAATATTTTCGGTACAAAGATACAATAAATGTAATAATCTCACAAAATAAATTTAATTTAGATTTTTTGACTGTAATATATGTATATTCTCAACACTCAATCACAATAAATTTTAGAATGTCTAATACAAAAACGTAACATGTATTTGTGTAAATTGTCTCACAAGTAACAAAATTCTGCAAATTATTTAATGTAAAATTTCCATGCAATAGCGTTTACGATAATAAGTTTGTGTAAATCGTACTGTTATATTAAAAATTGACAAAAACTTAAAATAACAAATATGCAATATGAGTTACCAAATTAAACATAAATCCATTTAGAATACTAATCGTGCAAACATGTAATATCACATATAAAGATACTGCTATAACGAGAAATTCAACCATCGGCGATTGTGTGTATTCAACTGGAAATTGTATTTTTATAGGAAACTGCCATACAGTATCATTGTAATGCTCAGTTACAAATATGAAACGAATTACGTAGTCGCCGAAAGCAAATAGTGCTGTCGCGATCATACACAAGCTCAATAAACCGTTAGAGAAGATATATGATACATTAGCTTTGATCGTCATTATATGCAAATGCTGATCGACATTGACGCACTCGCGCCAATCATTATCCATATCCGCCAAAATTTTATGAAGGACTCTGCAATACGTTAATTTAATACGTTATTTTAGATTTTTATAAATATAAATAATAATGGTTTTCTTTTTCAAGTCAATTATTGTTGTTAAAAAACTGAAGGGCAAACTTATTTCTCGGACACGGCGATTTAGCAAAGAGTTGGCACATTACACATATTATATTATATCTTACCGACGATGTATCCACAGATTAGTCAATTTAAAAATTGTCAAACTGTAATATAAAGTCAGAACCGAACCGTCAACAAGATTTGACAACTCGTTGATCTCCAGGTGATCAAATATGTACAAATATTGAAAGTACTGTATAACCAGCATGATCAACACAAAACTTAGCCATTTAATAATGGAATATGATACACCCGGCCAAAGGCCGAAGAATCGAAGACAAATTATCACGGCTGGACTAATAGTACTTGTGATAGTCATTCGACAATAATTTTGGATACTTTATAAAAATAATAATTAGTTTCAGCACATGTGATCGGTACTCAAGTTGAAAGGGAAATGAGAACGCACTGTCCGTTTCTCCAAGTGTATCCCCACAAGGTGCGTCCCCTCTCAGGTGAACATGGATCAATTGCTATTATATGTCGCGTGGTACAACGATACAAAAGTTGAGACCAAACTCATTATTTGAAAATGCTATAATTCCATAAACAGTCTCGCAATGTATTCTCTGACCAAGGAATAACGACGATAATGTACATTGTACAGCTAACGTAACAGGAACAGCAGCTTGCTGTGCGGCAGCTTTTTTTGCAAACTTTTCTTCTTGCTTTTGTCTCTTGTCTCAACGCAATTACATCGACAAAAAGCACATCTACCGCGTATTTTACCAATTATGAAAATCATAAAATGCTCGACAGAACGATAATGATGACATAAAATATTCTAAGTAAATGAAACCGAATTATGTTTATCGTGCAGTTTTTCGTGCAGTTCAACTTCTGGTCTTTAATAAAGAAATAAAATAAAGGGAAAACGCAACAACTGACTCAAGTCAAATCATGTAATGGTGAATAATTTTTTTTTAATAGCACATAAAGTATTATAATGCAAAACTTGCTTATGTAATAAATTTGAAAAATAATAAGAGTGCGATTAAGGATTCATTAATGTTTTGTTACAAATGCACGCAACAAAATAAATGTTTATAAACGAATGTGCGAGCTCTAATAAAGGATTAATAGTCGAAGCGTGTTGAACGCAATCAGTAATTCTAAATAGTTTTTTTTAATTAAAATTAAACGTAATTTAACAATAACATACGAAAAAAATTATTTACAATTTTATTAAATATTATTTTAATTGGTGTAAGTGTAATAAATGACATTTATTATTTTATTAGTCGTCTTTATTATCAATTTATTTTAACTTATTGATTTATAATTATTACGTTATTATTTCAGCACATGTATACCGCTTTTTTTGTGTCAATACATAGCATTCAGAACAGATACGTATGATGCTGATGCCTTCATCATCTAAAAAATAAAAGTTTGGAAATTAAGTTGATCTACAACCCATATTTATGCATAAAGGATATATGTCACATTAGTGTGTATACCCAAAATTAAATAAGTATAAATAAAATAAACTTGTCTATTTATAATTAAGTAATCCAAAGATTTTGAAGATTACACTTGTAAAAGTTTCGAATGACATATCCATCATTTTTCCTGCCGTAATCGTCAGTCGCTTTTGAGATCTCATTATTATGAATATTATAATTTTATTTTGACCTGACGGCATATCATACCATATTGTTTCGTATATTGCGTTAGCAATTAATTTACCCTGAAAACGATATCAGTAATGTCAGCGGCGTTTTTTTAAATTTATGTCTTATTTATCCAACGTATTTATAGCACAGGTAAAGTATCTTTCAAGAATATTGAAATATTCTATATTAGAAAGCAGTTATGTATTTCCATCACTGTTAATATAATTATGTTATTAAAAGATTGTGTATATACAATTAACCATTTCGAATATTTACCTTCAAGCTAAGATATTCTCCGGCAAAGCAAAAGACAAAGGCTTCAATCATTATAACGAAGTAACCAGAAATAGTTTTCACAAACACAAAAATCCCAGTTTCATTATGAATAGACTAATTCAATAAATTATAAAAAATAATTGAATACATATAATATTAATTACCGAATATGTATTATAGTACTTACAATTATGATGACAAATCCTAGACAACAAATAACTAACGTATTCCAAACAACCTGCATTAATGCAATAAAGGAGAAAAGTGATTCGATGTTTTTGGAGAATGCAATTATTTTATTATGCCTCTCAATCAGCATTCCAAATAAAGGTACGGAAGATTCACGAAGAAGGGTAGATTTATTGTTAGATACATTTCTGATTTCATGACACATTATATCAATTTGTCCGCTTACGTGAAGTATCTAAAATAGACTTAAATTTAAAAAGAATTATAATTACTACATATTAAAAACATTTATTTAAAAAAAAGATGTATTTCAAATGCAATTATACAATTGGATATATTATTTTTAAATAATATATTCAATAATCACAAATTTGTTTCTAAAAATAATTGTAAATTTTTCTAACATTTTTGGCATTAATTATTCTTTATAACTTTTTACAAAAAAAACAAGGTAACACTTTTTTAAAACAAAATTCTACAAACTACAAAAAATTTTAATGTAAAAGTATGTTTTTACGTCTTTACGTTACAACACATGAGATAAAAAATCATTAAAAAATTAATATGTACATATACGAATATAAGTTACCAATGTCAAGATTAATCCATTTAGAATAGCGATTATGCATGAATTTATCGTCACATGTAAAATTAATGTTGCAACGAGAAATTCAAACGTCGGCGATTGTTGAGTTTCAAAGGGCAAATATATCTTTATAGGAAGCTGACGTAATGTGTCATTGTAATCTGCAGTTAGGAATACGGAATGAATTACGTAATCGCCTAAGAGGTAAAGTACCGCAACAATCGCATTAAAACTCAATAAAGCATTAGAGATTAAATGCGACATATTCGCTTTAATTGTCATCATATACAAATGCTCATCGATATTGATGCACTCGCGCCAATCATTATCCATATCGGCCAGGATTTTATGAAAAACTCTGCAATATATGTTACTTTAATTCGTCATATGTCTCAGATAGATGCGTTATTTATTTTCTTTCGTGAAACAACTGATATTATATGTTTTAATGTTGGAGCTAAGATTTTTTAAAAATAATATTATGATTTCAGGGAGAATTAGATCAATAATAAGCGCTTAAAAATGGAGAGAAATTCTTATTTCTTAAATACGGTTACAGAGCAAAGCTAAACCACTCCACACAGATATAATGTCTTACCGACGATGCACCCACAGACTGGTTATTTTAAACAACATCAAACTATAATCTAGAGTCACAATCAGACCGTCAACGAGATTTGACAATTCGCTCATCTTCAAATGATCAAGTACATACAAATATTGGAAGTACTGCATAATCAGCAGGCTCAACGTAAAACTCAGCCAATAAATGGTACCATATGAATCATTCGGCCACATGCCAAGAAATCGAAGGCCAACTCTCAGCGCTGGACTAACACTAGATGTGATTATCATTTGCAAATAACTTTAAAAACGTAAGAAAATAAAAATCAGTTCCGGCACATTTGTTCTCTACTCTAGTTGAGAAGGAAATGAGGAGCACCGTCCGTTTCCCCAAGTGCATCCCCCACACGAGTGCGTCCCCACTCAAACACACTTGGATCAATCGCTATTATATGTCGCATATAGTACAACGATGAGTCGAAAAAAACTCATTACTTTAATATCCCATAAGCACTCTGATAATGTATACTCCGACCGTAAAGTAACATACATAGATATTGTACTGCAGCTAAAGCAAAAAAAAAAAAGAAATGCTGCGCGACAGTTTCTTTTTGCAATCATTTTTCTTTGACAGTGCAATATTACAGACAAGAAATGGTCATGTTTATCACATTTTCTACCATTCACGAGAATCATTAAATGCGCGACCATTATACATATATTAGATATTCCATGCAAGGGAAAATAAATTGTGTTCATGCAACTAAACTTCTGGTCTTTGAAGAAATATGATGAAGGGAGAACAAAATTCTCTGGCTGGGGATATAATAACAAGTAATTTCCTTTAATAATTCAAATGTGTTATGGCAAGAAACTCGTTTAATTAAAAAATTTAAAAAGTAGGAAGTTTACCATTGAGGACATTATAGGCGTCTAGTTACAAATATATCTAACAAAATACATAAAATACAAACCCAGTATGCAATTTTCTAATAAAATTCAATGGCCAAAACGCCCGATAAAGTTTCCAGCTGTTTTAAAAAGTAAAAATATCATAGTAATAGCACACACGAAAAATAAAACAGTATTTGCACATACTTTTATATACAGTATTTTAAGTTTATGTAATTTCTTGATTCTTATTAAACAACTGTTAACTTACACTATATTAATTATTAATTTCTTATTAATGTATTTAACTTCTCTTTACTTTACGGTAGTAAAGTTTACGTTAACTACGTGATGATTTCAGAAAATAGATACTACGCGATTTTGTTGATGTCAATACATAGCGTTCAGAACTGATATAAATGATACTGACGCTTTCATAATCTAAAAAACACAAGTAAAACATTATACATGTTAGATCTACAAATTATATTTATCTATACACATGTCGCAGCACATTGATCCAAAATTAAATAAGTAAAATAAATTTATATTTTAATAATTTGAAAATTTCAAAATTTACACTTGTAAAAGTTTCAAATGACATATCCATCATCTTCCCTGCCGTGATTGCCAGTCGTTTTTGTGATCTCAACAATATGAAAATTATAATTTTACTTTGATTTGACGGCATATTATACCATGGCGTTTCGTATGTTGCTCTAGCAATTAAATTGCCCTAAAAAATGATGCAAGTACTGTCAATATGCCAGCTTTCTTTATATTCATCATTGTCCATTTCACTTATTTAAAAGAAAAAGATTTTTGCGGTATTTTTATCAATCGTGAAAATATTATAGTAAATATATCAAAAATTCTTTACTATTCCGTTTCTATTTTTATTTAAATATTATAAAAAATTGTGTACTTATAATAAACTATTAATTAATAAATGTTATGTAATTCTTAAATACTATTATGGCATGGATACGTTGTCAGTACTTTTAAAGATTTTTATATGTTTGTAAAATAAATTTTCTTTTAAATAAGAAATATTTCTATTTAAATAAAATTGAATAGCTTAAATAATATTTTATATTGCATTATAACATATTAATATATTTATATTTAACAATATCATATATGTATATATCTATCATTATATTAGCGTAATTATATTCAAAAATTTATGGTAATTCATTTTTTTTCGAATACTTACTTTAAAACCAAGATATTCACCGGCAAAGCAAATGAAAAAGACTTCCATTATTATGGCAAAATAACCAAACATGGTTTTCACTAACGCGAAAACACCAGTTTCATTATGAATAGACTAGTTCAATAAAAGAATAGACATACATAAAACATATAA
The DNA here is from genome assembly GCF_030848805.1 of Temnothorax longispinosus. Taxonomy (NCBI): domain Eukaryota; kingdom Metazoa; phylum Arthropoda; class Insecta; order Hymenoptera; family Formicidae; genus Temnothorax; species Temnothorax longispinosus. The sequence goes on from NC_092358.1 coordinate 23,299,788, forward strand.
CAACAACAACTATTGCATATTTATTACAATACTTACAATTACGATGATAAATCCTAGACCACAAATGACTAATGTACTCCAAACAACTTGCATTAACGCGACAAAGGAAAAAAGTTTTTCGATGTTCTCGGATAAAGAAAGAATTCTGTTATGCCTCTCGACCAATATTCCAAACGAAAATAGGGAGGATCCATACTGAAGAGCAGTCCTGGAAATATTTCTGAACTCTTCACATATTATATCAACTTGTCCGCTTACATGATGCACCTATAATATACTTAAATTTTTGCAAAAATTATAGTTATTACATGTATGTAAAAATAATTTTTATGTTTTCAATACATAGATACAATAAATGATAAAATACATAGATAAAATAAAAATTTTACATAATACATTTAATTTATATTATTTCACTGTAATATACTCTTGACGTTGACAATAAATTTCAAAATTTCTAATACAGAAATGTAACATGTATTTGTGTGCATCAGAAATGTAACAAAATTCTGCAAATTAATTAATGTAAAAATTCCATACAATAACGTTCACGCTTATAAGTTTACAGAAACCGTTCTGTTACATAAAAATTAATAAAAACTGAAAATAACAAATATGCAATATAAATTACCAAAGTGAAGATTAATCCATTTAGAATAGCCATTGACCATATTTGTAACATCGCGTGTAAAAATAGTGATAAAACGAGAAATTCAAACATTGGTGATTGTTGAGTTTCAAAAGGAAATTGTATCTTCATAGGAAGCTGCCGTAAAGTGACGTTATAATTTTCGGTTAAAAATATAAAACGAATTACGTAGTCGCCTAAGAAGTAAAATATCCCAGTAATCACATTAAAACTCAATAAACCGTTAGAGAAAGTATGCGATATGTTAGCTTTGATTGTCATTATATGTAAATGCTGATCGACACTGATGCACTCGCGCCAATCATTTTCTATATGCGCCAAAATTGTATGAAAGACTCTGCAATACGTTATATTAGTACGTTATTTTAGTCAGATTTTTATAAATATATAAATAATTAATATTTATTTTCTTGTTAAGATTAATTAATGTACAATATTCCAATGTTTGAAATATGATTTAGATGATGATATTAAGTCGGCCACTTTTAGTTGAAAAATAAGATTAAGAATTTATGCTAAGTTAATAAAGAACAATCTTATTTCTCAAACATGGCAATTCAGCAAGGTTGAAATATAACGTAGTATATTAGTATTAGATTATCTTACCGACGATGTATCCACAGAATAACCAATTTCAGAAATGTCAAACTATAATATAAATTCACAATCAAACAGTCAACAAGATTTGACAACTCGCTGACCTTTAAATGATTAAATATGTACAAATATTGGAAGTATTGTATAATCAGTATACTCGACATAAAACTCAGCCAATAAATGACAGAATATGATACACCCGGCCAAAGGCCGAAAAATCGAAGACCAATTATCAGCGTCGGACTAACGGCACTTGTGATCATTGTGTACAAATAATCTTAAATATATTTAGAAATAGAGATACTCAGTCTCAGCACATTTGTTCGGCACTCTAGTTCAGAAGGAAATAAGATTGCATGGTCCGTTTCTCCAAGTTTATCCCCACACGATGCGTCCCCACTCAGGAGAACACGGATCAATCGCTATTATACGTCGCGTAGTACAACGAGACAGAAGTTGAGATAGGACTCATTATTTGTATGCTCATTTTAAAATTTTATTAACAGTCTATGTCAGAAAAACATAAAGTGTATTTCAGCCATGTAACATTTCCAAGAACAATGTATAGATATTGCAGAAGAAAAAACAGCTATATGGTTCAACTACTTTTTTGCAAACTTGTCTCTTGGAAATATAATTCTATCGAAAAAAAGCAGATGTCTACCGCGTTTCCTGACAATCGTAACAATCATTAAACGCAAGACAAAGCGATTATAATTATAAATTAGGTATTCTAAACGATTTGAATTATATCGTATGTTTCAACCTCCGATCTTTAAAAAAATACAGTGAAGGAAGAAGAGCAAAACTCTGACTGGGACTGAATCGTATAATAACGAGTAATTACATTTTATGATTCAGGATAAGTTACTGTGCAAAACTTGATCATGAAATAAATTTCGATAATAAAAAGTTTGCAATGTAAAATAATATATAAATGTTAAGTTAAATATATAATAACACAATAATAAATAACATTAAAAATTTAATAAATGAAGTTATACAAATTGTATATGCCACATGACCGTTTAGTCCCTAGTATTAAAACGTCAATATATGTAATAACAAATTTCTGTTATGCATTCTGCATAACCTTTTTAATTGAACTTTTGATCTTTGAAGGAATATGTATAGTGACGGAAGGACAACTGAACTCTCTAACTGGGGATGTAATAACAAGTAATTATTTTTTTTAATTTAGGTGGTGCTAAGCCTTGTGTCCACAATGCTAGAAATCGCTCCGAGATTTCGGACAAAGGAAGAATTAACCAATCATATGTTTAAACAATTTGGCCAATTGACCAATGCAAGACTTTATTGCAAGAAACTCATTAATTGAAAAAATTTAAAAAGTAGGATGTTTGCAATTGAGGATATTATAGACGTCTAGTACAAATGTAAGGAACAAAATGTACAAAATAAAAAATATAAACATAGTATACGATTTTCTAGGAAATAGTCAGTGTCCGAAACGTTATTTGCATCTACGTATCTTTTTTATAAAGATAAAATATAATAGTAATAGCACACACGAGAAATAAAACAGTATTTGCACATACTTTTATATATTATACAGTAAGTTAAGTTCGTGTAAATCTTTGACTCTTAATTATATTGAACAATTATTAACTTACAATATTATATTAATTGTTAATTTATTATCAATATATTTAACTTCTTTTTACTTTATGGTTTACATTAACTACGTGATATATATATAATATCAGAAAATAGATACTACGCGATTTTGTTGATGTCAATACATAGCGTTCAAAACTGATATATATGATACTGACGCTTTCATAATCTAAAAAACACAAGTAAAATATTATACATGTTAGATCTACAAATTATATTTATCTATCGACACACACATGTCGAAGCACATCCAAAATTAAATAAGTGAAATAAATTTGTCTTTAATAATTTAATAATTTAAAAATTTACACTTGTAAAAGTTTCAAATGACATATCCATCATCTTCCCTGCCGTGATTGCCAGTCGCTTTTGTGATCTCAACAATATAAATATTATAATTTTACTTTGATTTGACGGTATATCATACCATGGCGTTTCGTATGTTGCCCTAGCAATTAAATTGCCCTAGAAAATTATGCAAATACTGTCAATATGCCAGCTTTTTTTATATTCATCATTTATCCATTTCACTTATTTAAAAGAAAAAGATTTTTGCAGTATTTTTACCAATCGTGAAAATATTGTAGTATAAATATATAAAAAATTCTTTACTGATTCCGTTTTTATTTAAATATTATAAAAAATTTTGTGCTTATAATAAACTATTAAGTGATAAATATTTTATAATTTATAAATGTATATATTTTATTATGGCAGATATGTTTAGTACTTTCAAAGATTTTCATATGTTTGTAAAATAAATTTTTTTTTTAAATAAGAAATATTTCTATTTAATTAAAATTGATTAGCTTAAATAATATTTTATATTACATTACAACATAATAATGTATTTTTATTCAAGAAAACAGCATCATACATATCTATTATTACGTCAGCGTAATTGTATTAAAAAATTTATGATTAATCATTTCTGAATACTTACTTTTAAACCAAGATATTCACCGGCAAAGCAAATGAAAAAGACTTCCATTATTATGGAAAAATAAGCAATCACAGTTTTCACTAACGCGAAAACACCAGTTTCATTATGAATTGACTAGTTCAATAAACGAAAAAGATAGATATACATAAAACATATATCAACGACTATTGCATATTTATCACATTACTTACAATTATGATGATAAATCCTAGACAACAAATGACTAATGTGTTCCAAACAACTTGCATTAACGCAATAAAGGAAAAGAGTTTTTCGATGTTCTCAGATAATGAAATAATTCTGTTGTGCCTCTCGACTAATACTCCAAATGAAGATAGGGAAGATCCATACAGAAGAGTAGTCCTGGAAATATTTCTGAACTCTTGACATATTATATCAACTTGTCCGCTTAGATGGAGCACCTATAATATACTTAAATTTTTGCAAAAATTATAATTATTGCATGTAAAAAAAATTTGATGTTTTTAATACAAAGATAAAATAAATGTAAAAATTTTACATATAATATATTTAATTTATATTATTTTACTGTAATATGTGTACGCATAGTCTTGACGCTGACAATAGATTTCAAAATTTTTAATACAGTGTAACAAATATTAGCAAGTGTTGTGTCATGTAACAAAATTCTGCAAAGGACCCCGCAACGGTCATGGGGGGTTTTGGCTCCCAGTCAAATTTGACAATAATGTAGGATAATGTAGTTCATAACATGCTGATAAAAAGTGTCCATAGGCACCAAGCCCAAAAATGGACAGTTTCCGAGATAAAAGGCATTAAAGAGTGGAAAAATGAGAATTTCAGGTTTCAGCTAATGGCAGTTTGCAACTGGCGAAATGCCATGCTTTCACTAAAACATTTACTTGATTGCTGGATGAATTATACTTATGCACAGTATGCGTGTTTACATAGTTAAGTCAATAATCAAACCATACGTAATATAATGTTATTGCATCGAATGACATGTATGCAACATATATAGCAAGCAAGAATCATTTACTTATTTAATGTTAATTTTTGCAATGTATGAAAAGTACAATATAATACTACTAAATCGACTTGTGAATTACAGTTATTATTGTACTTTTCATACATTGCAAAGATTAACATTAAATAAGTAAATGATTCTTGCTTGCTATATATGTTGCATACATGTCATTCGATGCAATAACATATTACGTATGGTTCATTGACTTGACTATGTGAACACGCATACTGTGCATAAGTATAATTCATCCAGCAATCAAGTAAATGTTTTAGTGAAAGCATGGCACTCAGCCTGTTGCAAACTGCCATTAGCTGAAACCTGAAACCCTCATTTTTCCACTCTTTAATGCCTTATATCTCGGAAACTGTCCATTTTTGGGCTTGGTGCCTATGGACACTTTTTATCAGCATGTTATGAACTACATTATCCTATATTATTGTTAAATTTGACTAAGAGCCAAAACCCCCCATGACCGTTGCGGGGTCCTTTATTAATAATGTAAAAATTCCATATAATAGCGTTTACGTTTATAAGTTTATGTAAATCGGTCTATATAAAAATTATTAAAAACTGAAAATAAGAAATATGCCATATGAGTTACCAAAGCGAAGATTAATCCATTTAAAATAGCCATCGACCATACTTGTAACATCGCGTGTAAAAATAGTGATACAACGAAACATTCAAACATCGGCGATTGTTGTGTTTCAAAAGGAAATTGTATCTTCATAGGAAGCTGCCGTAAAGTGGCGTTATAATCTTTGGTTAGAAATATAAAACGAATTACGTAGTCGCCTAAGAGATAAAATGCCGAAGCAATCGCATTAAAGCTCAATAAGCTACTAGAGAAAAAATGTGATATGTTAGCTTTGATTGTCATTATATGTAAATGCTGATCAACGTTGATGCACTCGCGCCAGTCATTTTCCATATCCGCCAAAATTGTATGAAAGACTCTGCAATACGTTACATCAATACGGTATTTTTAGTCAGATTTTTATAAATATGTAAATAATTAATATTTATTTTCTCTTTAAGATTAATTAATGTTCTATATTCCAATGTTTGAAATTTGATTCAGACGATGATATTATAAGTCGGCCACTTCCAGTTGGAAAACAAGATTAAGAATTTATGTAACGTAGTATATATTATCTTACCGACGATGTATCCACAGAATAACCAATTTCAGAAATGTCAAACTGTAAATTGAAGTCGTCATCAAACTGTCAACAAGATTTGTTAACTCGCTGGTCTTCAGATGATTAAATATGTACAGATATTGGAAGTATTGCATAATCAGCATAGTCGACATAAAACTTAGCCAATAAATGGTAGAATATGATACGCCAGGCCAAAAGCCGAAAAATCGAAGACCAATTATCAGCGTCGGACTAACGGTGCTCGTGATCATTTTATTTGCAAATATTCTTGAATACTTAGAAATAGAGATACTAGTATCAGCACATTTGTTCGGCACTCTAGTTCAGAAGGAAATAAGATGGCATAGTCTGTTACTTCACGTTCATCCCCACACGATGCGTCCCCACACGGTGCATCCCCACTCAGGTGAACATGGATCAATCGCTATTATATGTCCCGTAGTACAACGAGACAAAAACCCAGACAGAACTCATTATTTGTATGCTCATTTTAAAATTTCATTAACAGTCTATGTCAGAAAAACTTAAAGTGCATTTCAACCATGTAACATTTCCAAGAACATTGTATAGATATTGCAGAAAAAAAACAGCTATCTATGCTTCAACTACTTTTTTGCAACCTTGTCTCTCGGAAATATAATTATATCGAAAAGAAACAAATGTTCACCATGTTTCCTGCCAATCGCAAAAATCATTAAACGCACGACAAAGCAATTGTAATTACATTAGGTATTCTAAACGAATGGAATTATATCGTATATTTCAACCTCTGATCTTTAAAGAAATACAGTGAAGGAAGAATAGCAAAACTCTGACTGGGACTGAATCGTATAATAACGAGTAATTACATTTTATGATTCAGGATAAGTTACTGTGCAAAACTTGATCATGAAATAAATTTCGATAATGAAAAGTTTGCAGTGTAAAATATTATAAATGTTAAGTTAAATATATAATAATACAATAAAGAATGATATTAAAATACGAAGAAATAAAGTTATACAAACTGTATATGCCACATGACCCTTTAGTCTCTAGTAGAACGTCAATACAACAAATTTCTTTTATGCACTCTGCAATTATACGTAACATTTTTAATTAAATTTCTGATTATTAAAGAAATATGATGAGGGGAGAACAACTGAACTTTCTAACTGGTGATGTAATAATGGGTAATTTTTTTTTAATTTAATAAGTGTTGATCCTTATGTCCTCGATGCTAGAAATTGCTCCGAGATCTCGGACGGAGGAAGAACTGACCAATCATATTTAAACAATTTGGCTGATTGACCAATGCAATTGGTTAATTCTTTCTCCGTCCGAGATCTCGGAGCAATTTCTAGCACAGTGGACACAAGGCTTTATTGCAAAAAACTCGTTTGTTAAAAACAATTTTTAAAGTAGGATATTTGCAATTGAGGATATTACGTCTAGTACGAATGTAAGCAACAATATATACAAAATAAGAAATATAAACAAAGTATGCGATTTTTTAGGAAAAAGTCAATGTCTGAAACGTTTACATTTACGTATCTTTTTTACGAAGATAAAATATACCTAATAATAATATCATACGCGAGAAATAAAACATTATTATACATAAGTACTTTTATACATAGTAATTTAAATTTGTGTAATTTTTAACTCTTTATTATGAAACAACAATTAGTAACCAACAATATTAATTTAATTATTAATTTATTTTCAATATTTCTAACGTATTTTAACTTTGCGGCTTATTTTAACTACGTAATATACTCTCAGAAAATAGATACTGCTTGATTTTGTTCGTATCATAACAAAGCATACAAAACTGATACATATGATACTGACGCTTTCATGATCTAAAAAAACACAAGTAATAAATATTATATGTATAAGTTAAATCTGTAAATTATATTTATCTATAAAGACACATGTCGTAGCAGTTTCAAAATTAATTCAGTAAAATAAATTTGTCTCTTAATAAATAGATGATTGAAAAATGTTTTAAATTACACTTGTAAAGGTTTCGAACGACATATCCATCATTTTTCCCGCCGTGATTGCCAGTCGCTTTTGTGATTTCATCAATATAAATATTATAATTTTATTTTGTTTTGACGGCATATCATACCATGGCGTCTCGTATGTTGCTCTGGCAATTGATTTGCCCTAAAAATGATGCAAATATTATCAAATATAATGGCTTTTTTTATGTTCGTTTTCATCCATTTAACTTTTTTAAAAAGATTTCTCCAGTATTATTACCGATATCGAGAAAATATTGTAGTAACATTATTATAAATTCTTCACTGATTCCATTACTCTTTTTATTTAAGTATTATAAAAAATTTATTTGTATTTACAATAAACTATTAAGTGATAAATATTTTATAATACATAAATGTATGTGTTTTATTATGGCAGATATGTTGTTAGTACTTTAAAAGATATTTACATGTTGGTAAAATAAATCTTTTTTAAAATAAAAAACATTTCTATTTACTTAAAATTGATTAGCTTAAATAATATTTTATATTGCCTTGCAACATATTAATATATTTTTATTTAAACACAATGGCATAAATTTCTATCATTCCATCAGAGTATAAACGTATTCAAAACTTTATGATTAATCACTCTTCCGAATACTTACTTTAAAACTAAGATATTCACCGGCAAAGCAAATAATAAAGGCCTCCATTGTTATAGCCAAATAAGCAATCATAGTTTTCATTAATGCAAAAACGCCAGTTTCGTTATGAATTGACTAGTTTAATAAACGACAAAGATAGAAATACATGAAATATATAACAACATCTATTGTATATTTATTACAGTACTTACAAGTATAATAATAAATCCTAGACAACAAATAACTAGTGTATTCCAAACAACTTGCATTAGCGCAATGAAGGAGAAGAGTTCTTCGATGTTCTCGGAAAATGAAATGATTCTGTTATGCCTCTTGACCAATATTCCAAACGAAGATAGGGAAGATCCATACAAAAGAGTAGTCCTGGAAATATTTCTGAACTCTTGACATATTACATCAACTTGTCCGCTTACATGGTGCACCTATAATATACTTAAAGTTTTGCAAAAATTATTGTTATTACATGTATGTAAAAATAATTTTTATGTTTTCAATACATAGATACAATAAATGTAAAAATTTTACATAATATATTTAATTTATATTATTTCATAGCAATATATATATATATTTCATAGCTATATATATATATATATATATGTAGGTCTAGAGGTATGTTCCGGGACTGTTTACGTTTTTTGAAATGTACAGTCCTGGAATATAACGCATATATATGTAATCAGATTCAAAAAATTGTCCCGAAACGTGCCGTAGGACATGAATTTTTTCCAGGACAGTCCTGGAAACTGCCAAATGTCCTGGAATATACCGATGTAAAAAATAAAAGTCCCGGAACATACTTCTGGACCTACATATATATATATATATATATATATATATATATATACTCTTGACGCTGACAATAAATTTCAAAATTTCTAATATAAAAATGTAACATGTATTTGTGTGTGTTGTGTCACGCGTAACAAAATTCTGAAAATTAATGAATATAAAATTTTCATGGAATAATATTTACGCTTAAGTTTATATGTAAATTGTTATATTGCGTAAAAAATTAATAAAAACTGAAAATAACAAATATCCAATATGAAGTACCAAAGTAATGATCAATCCATTTAGAATAGCGATTGACCATACTTGTAACATCCCATGTAAAAATGTTGATACAACGAAAAATTCAAATATCGGCGATTGTTGAGTTTCAAAGGGAAATTGTATCTTTATAGGAAGCTGCCGTATAGTAACGTTGTAATCTTCGGTTGGAAATATAAAACGAACTACGTCATCGCCTAAGAGGTAAAGTGCCGAACCGATCGTATTAATGCTTAACAAGACGTTAGAGCAGAAATGTGATACGTTAGCTTTGATTGTCATTATATGTAAATGCTGATCGACGTTGATGCACTCGCGCCAATCATTATCCATATCCACCAAAATTTTATGAAGAACTCTGCAATACGTTACTTCAATACGTTATTTTAGTCAGATTCTTATAAATATAAATAATATTTATTTTCTTCTTGAAATTAATGTTGTATATTCCAATGTTTCAAATAAGATTTAGATAATGATATTCAAGTCGGCTATTCTAGTTAGGAAAAACAGGATTACGAATTTATGTTAAGAAACTAAAAGGACAATCTTATTTCTCGAACACGACGATTTAGCAAGATTGAAATATAACGTAGTATATTACATTATGATTATCTTACCGCCGATGTATCCACAGACCAATCAATTTCAGAAATGTCAAGCTGTAAACTAAAGTCACCATCAAACTGTCAACAAGATTTGTTAACTCGCTGATCTTCAGATGAGTAAATATGTACAAATATTGGAAGTACTGTATAATCAGCATGCTCGACATAAAGCTCAGCCAATGAATGGTAGAATATGATACACCCGGCCAAAAACCAAAGAATCGAAGACCAATTATCAGCATCGGGCTAACGGTACTCGTGATCACCATTTGCAAATAATTTTGAATATATTTAGAAATAGAGATATTAGTCTCAGCACATTTGTTCAGTACTCTAGTTCAGAAGGAAATAAGATTGCATGGTCCGTCTCTCCAAGTCCATCCCCACACGGTGCATCCCCACTCAGGTGAACATGGATCAATCGCTATTATATGTCGCGTAATACAATGAGATAGAAGCCGAGACAGAACTCATTATTTGTACGCACATTTTAAAATTTTATTAACAGTCTATGTCAGAAAGACATTAAGTGTATTTCAACCATGATGTTACAGAGACATATTGCATACATATCATAGAAGAAGAAAACAGCTATCCATGCATTAACTAGTTTTTTTTGCAATCTTGTCTCTTGGAAATATAATTCCATCGAAAAAAGATAAATGCCACATTTCCTACTACCAATTGCGAAAATCGTTAAACGCACGACAAAGCAATGGTAATTACACATTAGGTATTCTACACGAATGGAATTATATCGTGTAGTTCAACCGCTGATCTTTAAAGAAATACAGTGAAAGAAGAATAGCAAAACTCTGACTGGGACTGAATCGTATAATAACGAGTAATTACTTTTAATGTTTCAGGAAATGTTACTGTGCAAGACTTGATTATGAAATATATTTCGACAATAAAAAGTTTTCAATTGGAAATATTATAGATGTTAAGTAAAAAATACAAAAATACAATAAAAAATAACATAAGAAATACAATAGATAAGTCTACGCAAACTGTATACATGTGCCATATAATCTTTTAAATCTTTAACACTCTCTGCAGCTATATACCTTTTCAAGTAAGGATGTAAATTATAATAATAACATATAAAAAACGAAAACTTACTTTTAGTTATATACTTGCTTTCTTTTAACATGTGAATAGTTATATTAAATGGTAATTACTAACTTGCTGACAACTTCTTTTAATAAACATTTTAAAATTTGTTGTTTATATTTTTTAATTTATTTTATTTTAATTTACTTTATATTAATTATGTTATAACTTCAGAAAATACTTGCGTTTATTGTGTCAATATATAGCATTTAAGACGGATATATAAGACACTGATGCTTTCATGATCTACAACAATAAATAGTTAAGAATTAAATTTAGTTTATAAATTATTTTTATGGATAAAAAATGTTTCAGAATATCCCAAAATTAACTATAAGGAGAATAAATTTGTCTTTTAATAAGAAGTCCAAATTGTTTGAAAAATTACATTTGTAAAAGATTCAAATGACATATCCATCATGTTTCCTGCCGTAATCGTCAGTTGCTTCTGAGATCTCATTAATATAAATATTATAATTTTACCCGCATTTGATGGCATATTGTACCACAGCGTTTCATACGTTGCATTTGCAATTAATTTGCTCTAAAGAATAATGTAAGTTGTGTTAAGTACATTACCTCCTTTCAAATCCACACGTAATTTAATAGTTGAAAATTGATAAATTAACACAGAACATTTTTTCTATAGTATTAACACCAACATTACAAAAATATTATAATATAATTTATATTAGAAATGTTTTATTTAATTTATGTTTATTGTTATTTTTAAAATACAAAAATTGTTTATGCATAATAAACAATTAATTAATGACACAAACATACTGCAATATTTAAAATATTTTTTAAAGAGATGTGATTATTATAAAAATGTTAAGATAAATTTATAAAATAACATACGTTTTTATTTAAACATTTTTTTATGTTATTACTTAATTTGTTTATGTATTATAATACATTAAAATATCTTTATTAAAAAACAATGTCATGCACTTGCCTTATTAAGAGAGCACAACTATATTGTGTTAAAAAATTGTGTGTCTATAATTAACTGTTTCTGAATACTTACCTTAAAACTAAGATGTTCTCCGGCAAAGCAAATGACAAAGACGTCAATCAATATGACACAGTAACCAAACACAGTTTTCACGAATACAAATGTATCGGCTTCATTATGGATAGACTAAATCAAAGAACAACAAAAATAGAAATAAATAATTTATACGATATCAATCATCATACATTAATTACAGTACTTACAATTATAACGATAAATCCTAGGCAACAAATAACTAATGTATTCCAAACAACTTGCATTAACGCGATAAAGGAGAAGAGCTTTTCCATGTTTTCGGAAAATAAAATAATTTTGTTATGCCTCTCGACTAATATTCCAAATGAAGGTAGGGAATATAGAAAAGTATTCCTGGAAATATTTCTGAATTCTTGACATATTATATCAATTTGTCCGCTTACATGTAGCACCTAAAATATACTTATATTTTTTTTAAATCTCAGTCATATATAAAAAATATTATTATTGTAAAGAATATGTTTTTCTAGTCAGAGAGAGATATATATAGCGTGATAATTCTTACGTAATGTATAATATACTGTAATTTGACTTCGAAATATCTTTAACACTAGCATTAGTTGTAACTTAAAATTTGTAAAGGAGAACTAGAGCAGTTTATATATTATAAAACTTTACAATTTATTTAAATTTTGATATAAAAATGTCCACAGTTACAATTTTGCGTTATAAATTGTTCCAGTACGAAAATATTGACGCAAAATATAAATTACCAAAGTAAAAATTAGCCCATTAAAAATAGATACTGTGAATGTGTGTAACATTATATGTAAAAATAACGTTACAACAAGAAACTCGAACATCGGCGATTGTTGACTATCAAAAGGCAATTGTATTTTTATAGGAAGCTGCCTTAAAGTGTCATTGTAATCTGCAGTTAGGAATACGGAACGAACTACGTAGTCGCCTAAGAAGTACAATACGGCGGCGATCGCATTAAAGCTAAACATAGCATTAGTAATGGAGTGCGACATATTAGCTTTGATTGTCATCACATGCAAATGCTGATTTATATTGATGCACTCGCGCCAGTCATTATCCATAGTAGCAAGGATTTCATGAAAGACTCTGCAATATATTATTATTGTTATTCGTCTTAGATAAAAATATATCACACAGTACTTTTGTTCCTAGAAATACCGATGTTACCTATATGTACTAATATTGAATTAATATTTATATAATGTTATTATTTCTCATTTTTATTTATCAAACATTGAATCAACTATATGTATTAAAAAACTGAGAAAAAATCTTGTATTTCGGTAAATCTTTGTTCTCTGAATATGACTATTGAGCAAAGTTGTACTATTATGCAGTGTGACATTGCATCTTACCGACGATACATCCACAAACTGGTATATTTAAGTAAAGTTAAACTGTAATCCAAAGTCAAAGGCAAGCTATCGACAAGATTCGAAAGCTCGCTCATCTTAAAATGGTCACAAATATACAAATACTGGAAGCACTGTATAATTAGCATGCTGGACATAAAACTCAACCAATAAATAGTAGAATACGGTACATCCGGCCACATGCCAACAAATTGAAGACCCATTTTCAGCGTCGGGCTAACGGTACTTGTGATCACCATTTGCAAATAATTTAGAAAGTATTCAAAAATAGAAATTAGCCTCGTCACATTTGTTCGGTACTCTAGTTCAGAAAGAAATAAAATTGCATGATCCGATCCTCCCCACACAGTTCATCCCCACACAGTGGCATCCCCACTCAGGTGAGCATGGATCAATCGCTATTATACTTTGCGTAGTATAATGGTCAGTCGAGACAGAACTCATTATTTGAATAAATATCCTATGCTTTCACTAACAGTCTACATCGGAAGCAAAACGTGTGCTTTGATCCTGAAGTAACAGAGACGTATAGATAAAATTACGGAAAGAAAAGAATAATTTTTTACGCATTAGTTTTTTACGATTTATCTTCTCGGAAATAATTCTGCACCGCAACAGATGCTCATCGCGTTTCACAGCAATCGTGGAAATCATTAAACGCGCGACAGGACAACGGTAATTATACACATTAAGTATTCTAAACGAATGGAATTAAATTGTGTTCTTACTGTTCAATTTCTGTTTTCTAAAGAAATAAAATGAGAGAAGAATAATAAAACTCTCGGACTAAGGTCAAATCATATAATGACGAGTAATTGTTTTCAATAATTCAGGAAATGTTATTGTGCAATGTACTCGCTTATGGAATATATTCCAGTAATAAGAAGTATGCAATTGGAGATATTGTAGACGTTTACAAATACACGCAATGAAATGTACCTATACGTACCTTATTTTTTATATATGACTTTCTAATAAAGATTCAATGGTGTAAACTGTCGATGCGCTCCGCAGTTATGTCATTTTTTTTTTTTAGTCAAAGTATACTTACAATTAATGATACAAAAAAAAACAAAAAATGTATTTAAATTTACATTAAATTTAATATTAATTTGTAAAATTTATATATTTTACAATTTACATTCAATAAATATAAAACGTTAAGTGACAGTTATATTTTGGTTTAATAACGCTTTAATTCTTTATTTATTATCACAATGTCTACTGTTGAGGTTGATAACATTACAATTTTAGCAACCCTTCTGTATTAATACATAGCATTCAAGACAGATACATATGACGCTGATGCCTTCACAATCTAAAAAAATAATATTAATAATTAAATTTTCTCAACATACTACATTCATGCACAAAGAACACATGTCACAATAGATTTCAAAATTAATTATAAATTTTATAAAATAATGTATTAAATATAAAATTAAATAATAAGTATGAAATAAATTTGTTCTCCTGTATACAAATAGTTTGAAAGATTACACTCGTAAAAGCTTCGAATGACATATCCATCATTTTCCCTGCCGTGATCGCCAATCGCTTCTGAGATCTCATTATTATGAATATTATAACTTTACTATGATTTAACGGCATATTATACCACAGCGATTCATATGATGCATTGGTAATTGATTTACCCTAAAGACCATACAATTAGTTTTAGATGTTTTTCTTTCAGATTTATTTTTATTTGTTTAATTTCTTTGATATTTAAATTCTTTACTAGTATTCTTGTAAACATTAAAGAAATATTGTAGTAAAGTATTAAAAAGTAAGGAAAGATAGTTAAAGAATGATTGATAAAAAATTAAATAA
This sequence comes from Temnothorax longispinosus, assembly GCF_030848805.1. NCBI lineage: Eukaryota > Metazoa > Arthropoda > Insecta > Hymenoptera > Formicidae > Temnothorax > Temnothorax longispinosus. The sequence continues at coordinate 23,315,441 of NC_092358.1, forward strand.
TAAGCTCTTCATTTATCCCGTTCTACTTCTATTTTCAAGATACAAAATGTTCTGTATGTAAATGTTATAGTTAACAAAAGATTAATTGTTTTTTACAATGTTGCAATTTTAGAAATATTTTAATTATCATTTGCAACACAGACGTTGGCATTACGTTTAAACACATTAGAAAACATTTGTGAAATAGATTCTTTTTTGGAACAGAAAACATTTTTATTTCAAAAATTGTTTATCTTACATAATATTTTATCACAAGTTATTAAAATATTTTTATTAGAGAATAATGTTTTATTACATAATATTATATATATTTCACATATATTAATATTATATTATATTTCCATCATTATAAGAAATTATTCTATTGAAAAATTACATTATTATAGTTAATCACTTTTAAATGCTTACCTTGTAGCTAAGATATTCTCCGACAAAACAAATAATAAAGAGTTCTATTATTGTACCAAGAGAAGAAAACAAGTTTTTTACTAACGCGAAAACACCAACTTCGTCAGTATGAGTAGACTGGTTCAATGAACAATAAAAATAGAAATGTAGAACAATAAAATATATGAAAACAACTATTATATACATATATTTATAACAGTACATACAATTATGAAGACAAATCCTAAGCTGCAAATAACTAGCGTATTCCAAACAATCTGCATTAATGCGATAAAGGAGAAGAGTTTCTCGATATTTTCGGAAAATGAAAGAATTCTGTTGTGTCTTTCGATCAGCATTCCTAATTCATATACGGAAGATTTGTGAAGAATAATATTCTCAGAGATATTTCTAAATTCTTTACATATTATATCGATTTGTCCGCTCACATGAAACACCTAAAATAAATAAAATTTCTGTAAAAATTCCAATTATTAAAGAGATTTTTCTCTTAAAGATTGTTTTTTATGTATAACGATGTAATAAGCGTAGTATTTTTAAAATAAAATATTAACTTAAATATAATATTTTTCTGACACTGACATTAATATCCATATGTACTTCAAAATTTTTATGCAAAAACGTAACAGTATATATAATAAAATTATATAAGTTATTTGAAGCAATATTTTAATGTAACAATATTTTGTGGTTATAAACTTGCCTCACAAATCACTTCGTAAAATTTAATTCCAAATAAATGAGATACATGTAAAATATGAGAATTACCAAAGTAAAGATCAATCCGTCTACAGTACCGGCCGCGCCTCCATGTAACATTGCGTGAAACAATAATATCACAAAGAGAAATTCAAACATCGGCGATTGTAGAGTTTCGTGAGGAAATTCTGTTCTTACGGGAAACCGTCGTAAAGTGTCATTGTAATCTTTAGTTAAAAATATAAAACGAGTTATATATTCGCCTAAGAAATAAATTACTGTAGCGACCGCGGTGAAGCTCAACATAGCGTTACAAAAGATATACGATACATTAGCTTTAATTGTCATTATATGCAAATGCTGATCGATATTGATGCACTCGCGCCAATCATTATCCATAGCAGTCAGGATTTGATGAAAAACTCTGTAATATGTTATTTTAATCCGTAAAACATTAAGATAGTAACATTGCATATCTTTTGACGAGACCACTAATATTGTATGCACCAATGTTCGAGCTAAGGTTTATCGATTTAATATCAATAAATTTTATCATTTCCGGTTAGAGAACATCAGATTAATGATATGTGTTAAATAACTAAGAAATCTTGTTTCGCAGCGATATGCGCGTAGTTGTATCATTATACACAGCGTAATATATAATAACTTACCGACGATGTATCCACAAACTAGCCAATTTCAAAAATGTCAAACTATAGTATAAAGATGCTGTCAGACCGTCAATAAAATTCAAGAGTTCGCTGACATTACAATGCTTGAATACATACAGATACTGGAAGTACTGTACGATTAACATGCTTAACATAAAGCTCAGCCAACAGGCAGTAGAATACGATACATCCGGCCACACGCCGAAAAATTTAAGACATATTTTCAGCGCCGGGCTGACAGAACTCGTAATTTTCATTTGCTAATAGTTTTCGGTACGTAAGAATATAAAAATTAGTATCGGCACATTCGGTGGTTTAAGAAGATACTGAAAGTGCACCGACCGTTTTCCCCAAGTGCACCCCCACGCGATGCGTCCCCACTCGCGGTGAATATGGATTAATCGTTATTATACGTCGCGTAGTATAATGATAAGTAGAGACAGAATATTATTCGTATGGACGTCCTATATGATCCCATTAAACAGTCTGATAACGTTTATTCCGATCGTGAAGTAACGGAGATATTGTAAAGTAACGGAAAAAAAGGTGAACAACGCTACGTCACTACTTTTTCAACCTTGTCTCTTTGACAACGCACTTTCTCGTCGACAAAATACAAGTATCCATCTCTTTTTCTGCCTGAATTATTGTAATTATTGCATTACACATTCTACGTAAATAAACTAAATTATGTTCGTAGTTCGTTTGCAAGTTTTTAAATAAATAAGTGATGAAAGTACATCTCCCGGACTGGAGGCGAATCGTGTAATAGCGAGTAATTTATTCTTATGATTTACATGCGTGCATATATACGTACGTCTCTCCTGCAAATAATTTGATGTAGGTAATAATTTGAAATAATATTTACCGGCGAAGTAAAAAGATTCTGAAAAAGTTGGATTAAACAAAGAAGTTGCTGATTGTGAAATGTATCGTTACGTCAATACAATACAAAAAGTACGTAGTTAGAAATTTGAATAAGGTCTTGATACATATTCTTATTGCAACGCAATGGATTTTTTAATAAGAAGTAATATAATTTAATTATGTATTGTCGCAAAAAAATATTGACACAAATGTATTGTTAAATCATAATTTCCATTTTCAGTTCCGCGTTGTCCAACAAATAGTACAAAACATGTTCAACCGTCTAATAAATTTTATCAGTTTTTATTTTATGAGTACTTTTACATAGAGTTAATCAACAAAAGTTAATTACTCGTGATAAGTCGATTTGAGTTTCATACATTGCGTTTAGTATTGACTTAGCATACTGACATTGTATGACGCCAATATTTTCATGATCCGGAAAAAAATGTTCTTATATAAACAGCATCGAAAAGCAAATAGACATTCTCCAGAATTTAAATATTATTATAATGTATATACCACGGTACAGTATCAATAATACATTGTATCTAATTGCAATACTTATGGTTGTTTGAGCTTAAGTCAATAAACTTCTACGTATATAATATAGTATTAATCTACGTATATAAATATTATTAATCATTAGCCACGCTTAAAAACGATAAGAATTTTACGTTGTAACCTTCTGTAAAATCAAATCGATGATTTTTCCAGCTGTGATCATCAATCATTTTTGAGCTCTGATGATTATCAATAAGATTCAACATTCGCTGGTGGACAATTCGTATACCAAAGTGTATGCGGCATTAATGATGGACTTGCTCTAACTGTGAGAAAGAAAAAAGGTTTGTTTAAAGACAGCAATACGAGCTGAACTCGCATGGAAGGATCATGCAACCATGTAACAGCCTCGTCGCGTAAAATTAAGAAGTAAGTATACTTTTATAGACAATATATAGAAAAAAGTACTCACACCCAGAAGCTGTTAAAAGCAAAAGGATGCTAATCTTAATATTTATGTAATCGCCAGCAAAACAGAAAACGAATGTAACATCGATATACAGAATAAAATTATAATCCGGGTTTACCACGTCCGTGCCTATATATAGACTGCGTAATGATTATACGGAATGTTAGATTATGTTAATCAGGAGTAAGTCGTAATATCTCGTGCATGTTCGTGCTTTCAATTATTGGATCGGCATTATATTCTAGATGCAACGCTCTAAGAATATAATCTTAGTGTCAAGGAAACGGGATAACGCATTATTCTGAGAGAAATGGTGTTATTGCTATGCAAGTACGAGATTTTACGAGATTTCTCTGTTTAGAATTGCCTTGCATAAATCAAGTTATAAATTGTTTTATTTTTTAGACGTTTCAAGCAGTTACAAAATGAGCGAATAAAGTATAGCGATATCAAAGCAGTTTAACGGAAAAATTGCCATACTACGAAGTTTCGGAACAAATTTTTTGTTCTCAAGCAACACTGAATTTCCGCGATAGGTAAAACATTCTTACTCACTATCACGATCACGATTATATTCTATGGAACAAATAACTACGATGTTTCATATAAATTGTGTCAGTGGAAATTTCTCTCAGTCTTTGGCGTATGATATCGATCTATCCGTTTACATAAAGTAACAAGAACTGAAACAAGATCTGAAGGTTCGAAACACGTTCGCAACAATTCAAAAAATGCGAAAAATAAAAATATGTAATTCGATTAAAGAGAGTTTGTGTGGCATCCCAATAAAATGACTATTCATTATTCAGTAACCATTTATAATGGTTTTAAAAGTTCTCATTCCTTGACTTACCAATGTCAAGATCAAATATTTCGGCAATTATGATTGCCGTTTTCCATATATAAAAAAATGGGTCGATGGCTGTACATAGTTTCGAACGGAAACTGTACCTGCATCCAAAACTCCCTGAGGTTCCCATCCATGAAGATCGTACGGTGACTCATAAATGCCGATGAAGTAGAAAATAGCGAACAAACTGTTAAGGAATATCATAACGTGGAGCACCGATGCGCCAGACTGGCCTTGCTCGTCATCACGAACGCGTGCGGATACGTACATGGAGCAATCGTTTCAGTCAATCGTCCAAATAAATATAAAACTATAAGTGACAGTTATATTTTGTTTTAACAACGCTTTAATTCTTCATTCATTATCATAATGTCTATTGTTGAGGTCGATTACATTACAATTTTAGCAATTCTTCTGTATTAATACATAGCATTCAAGACAGATATATATGACGCCGATGCCTTCACGATCTAAAAAAATATATAATATTATTAATTAAATTTTCTCAACATACTACATTCATGCACAAAGAACACATGTTACAACAGATTTTAAAATTAACTATAAAATTTATAAAATAACGTATTAAGTGTAAAATTAAGTAATAAATATGAAATAAATTTATTTTCCTGTACAAATAGTTTGAAAGATTACACTCGTAAAAGCTTCGAATGACATATCCATCATTTTCCCTGCCGTGATCGCCAATCGCTTCTGAGATCTCATTATTATGAATATTATAACTTTACTATGATTTAACGGCATATTATACCACAGCGATTCGTATGATGCATTGGCAATTGATTTACCCTAAAGACCATACAATTAGTTTTAGATGTTTTTTTTTCATATTTATTTTTATTTGTTTAATTTATTTAACATTCAAATTCTTTACTAGTATTCTTGTAAACATTAAAGAAATATTGTAGTAAAGTATTAAAAAGTAAGGAAAGATAGTTAAAGAATAATTGTTAAAAAATTAAATAATAATTGCTTTTTATTTATCCTGTCCTACTTCTATTTTCAAAATACAAAATGTTTTGTACTTATAGTTAACAAAAGATCAATTGTTTATTACAATGTTGCAATTTTAGAAATATTTTAATTATCATTTGCAACACAGACGTTGGCATTTATACGTTTAAAAACGTTAGAATACATTTGTGAAATAGATTTTTTTTTGGAACAGAAAACATTTTCATTTCAAGAATTGTTTATCTTACATAATATTTTATCACAAGTAATTAAAATATTTTTATTAGAGAATAATTTTATGTTTTATTACATATTATATATATTTTACATATATTATGTATTATATTATATTTCCATCATTATGAGAAATTATTCTATTGAAAAATTACATTATTATGGTTAATCACTTTTAAATGCTTACCTTGTAGCTAAGATATTCTCCGACGAAACAAATAATAAAGAGTTCCATTGTTATGCCAAGGTAAGAAAAAAAGTTTTTCACTAACGCGAAAACACCAATTTCAGTATGAGTAGACTGGTTCAATGAACAATAAAAATAGAAATGAATGAAATATGTGACATCAACCATTATATATATACATATTTATAACAGTACATACAATTATGAAGACAAATCCTAAGCTGCAAATAACTAGCGTATTCCAAACAATTTGCATCAACGCGATAAAGGAGAAGAGTTTCTCAATATTCTCGGAAAATAAGAGAATTCTGTTGTGTCTTTCGATCAGCATTCTTAATTCATGTACGAAAGATTTGTGAAGAATAATATTCTCAGATATATTTCTGAATTCTTGACATATTATATCGATTTGTCCGCTCATATGAAACACCTAAAATAAATAAAATTTCTGTAAAAATTCCAATTATTAAAGAGATTTTTCTTTTAAAGATTGTTTTCATGTATAACAATATAATAAGCGTAGTATTTTTAAAATAAAATATTAACTTAAATATAATATTTTTCTGGCACTGAGAGAGAGAGAGAGAGAGAGAGAGAGAGAGAGAGAGAGAGAGAGAGAGAGAGAGAGACATTAATATCCATATATGTACTTCAAAATTTTTATGCAAAAACTTAGCAGTATATAATACAACTATATAAGTTATTTGAAGCAATATTTTAATGTAACAATATTTTGTGGTTATAAACTTGCCTCACAAATCACTCCGTAAAATTTAATTGCAAATAAATAAGATAGATGTGAAATATGAGAATTACCAAAGTAAAGATCAATCCGTCTACAGTACCGGCCGCACCTCCATGTAACATTGCGTGTAACAACATTATCACAAAGAGAAATTCAAACATCGGCGATTGTAGAGTTTCATGGGGAAATTCTGTTCTTATGGGAAACCATCGTAAAGTGTCATTGTAATCTTCAGTTAGAAATATAAAACGAGTTACATAATCGCCTAGGAAATAAGTTACTGTAGCAACCGCGATGAAGCTCAATATAGCGTTACAAAAGAGATACGATATATTAGCTTTAATTGTCATTATATGTAAATGCTGATCGATATTGATGCACTCGCGCCAATCATTATCCATAGCAGTCAAGATTTGATGAAAAACTCTGTAATGTATTGTTTTAATCCGTCAAATATTAAGATAAAAACATTACATATCTTTTAACGAGACCACTAATATTGTGTGCAGCAATGTTCGAGCTAAGGTTTATCGATTTAATATCAATAAACCTTATCATTTCCGGTTAGAGAACATCATGCACATTAATGATATGTGTTAAATAACGAAGAAATCTTGTTTCGCGGCGATATGCGCGAAGTTGTATCATTATACACAGCGTAATATACAATAACTTACCGACGATGTATCCACAAACTAGCCAATTTAAAAAATGTCAAACTATAGTCTAGAGATGCTGTCAGACCTTCAATAAAATTCAAGAGTTCGCTGACATTACAATGCTTGAATACATACAGATACTGGAAGTACTGTACGATTAACATGCTTAACATAAAGCTCAGCCAACAGACAGTAGAATACGATACATTCGGCCACACGCCGAAAAATTTAAGAAATATTTTCAGCGCTGGGCTGACAGAACTCGTAATCTTCATTCGCCAATAGTTTTCGGTACGTAAAAAAATACAGATTAGTATCGGCACATTCGGTGCGCTGGTTTAAGAAGAAACTGAAAGTGCACCGACCGTTTTCCCCAAGTGCACCCCCACGCGATACGTCCCCACTCCCGGTGAATATGGATTAATCGTTATTATACCTCGCGTAGTATAATGATAAGTAGAGACAGAATATTATTCGTATGGACGTCGTATATGATCCCATTAAACAGTCTGATAACGTTTATTCCGATCGTGAAGTAACGGAGATATTGTAAAGTAACGAAAAAAAAAAGATGAACAACGCTACGCGTCAGTTCTATTTCAACCTTGTCTCTTTGACAACGCAATTTCTCGTCGACAAAATACAAGTATCCATCACTTTTTCTGCCTGAATTATTGTAATTATTGCATTACGCATTCTAAGTAAATGAACTAAATTATGTTCGTAGTTCGTTTGCAAGTTTTTGAATAAAAATATGTGATAAAAGTACATCTTCCGGACTGGAGGCGAATCGTGTAGTAGCGAGTAATTTATTCTTATGATTTACATGCGTGCATATATACGTACGTCTCTCCTGCAAATAATTTGAAGTAGGTAATAATTTGAAATAATATTTACCGGCGAAGTAAAAAAATTCTGAAAAAATTGGATTGAACAAAGAAGTTGCTGATTGTGAAATGTATCGTTACGTCAATACAATATAGAAAGCAGTTAGAAATTTGAATAAGGTCTTGATACATATTCTTATTGCAACGCAATGGATATTTTAATAAGAAGTAATATAATTTATTTCTGTTTTGTCGCATAAAAATATTGACACAAATGTTTTGTTAAATCATAATTTCCATTTTCAGTTTCGCGTTTTCCAACAAGTAGTACAAAACATGTCTAACCGTCTAATAAATTTTATCAGTTTTTATTTTTATTATGAAGTAACAGAGACGTATAGATAAAATTACGGAAAGAAAAGAATAATTTTTTTTGCAAGTCAGACAAACTTTTGATGCACTCCGCAGTTATATATCATTTTTTAGTAAAAGTATATACAATTAATAATAATATTTAAAAAAAATGCAGAAAAATTATTTTACATTTATATTAAATTTAATTTTAATTTGTAAAATTTACATATTTTACAATTTACATTCAATAACTATAAAACGATAAGTGACAGTTATATTTTGTTTTAATAACGCTTTAATTTTTCATTTATTATCATAATGTCTATTGTTGAGGTCGATTACATTACAATTTTAGCAACCGTTCTGTATTAATACATAGCATTCAAGACAGATACATATGACGCTGATGCCTTCACGATCTAAAAAAATAATATTAATAATTAAATTTTCTTTACATACTACATTCATGCACAAAAAACACATGTCACAACAGATTTTAAAATTAACTATAAATTTTATAAAATAACATATTAAGCATGAAATTAAGTAATAAGTATGAAATAAATTTGTTCTCCTGTACAAATGGTTTGAAAGATTACACTCGTAAAAGCTTCGAATGACATATCCATTATTTTCCCTGCCGTGATCGTCAATCGCTTCTGAGATCTCATTATTATGAATATTATAACTTTACTGTGATTTAACGGCATATTATACCACAGCATTTCGTATGATGCATTGGCAATTGATTTACTCTAAAGACCATACAATTAATTTTAGATGTCTTTTTCATATTTATTTTTATTTGTTTAATTTATTTGACATTCAAATTCTTTACTAGTATTCTTGTAAACATTAAAGAAATATTGTAGTAAAGTATTAAAAAGTAAGCAAAGATAGTTAAAGAATAATTGTTAAAAAAGTAAATAATAATTGCTTTTTATTTATCCTCTCCTACTTCCATTTTCAAAATACAAAATGTTTTGTACTTATAGTTAACAAAAGATCAATTGTTTATTACAATGTTGCAATTTTAGAAATATTTTAATTATCATTTGCAACACAAACGTTGACATTACGTTTAAAACCATTAGAATATACATTTGTGAAATAGATTCTTTTTTGGAACAGAAAACATTTTTATTTCAAAAATTGTTTATCTTACATAATATTTTATCACAAGTTATTGAAATATTTTTATTACAGAATAATGTTTTATTACATATTATATATATTTTACATATATTATATATTATATTATATTTCCATCATTATGAGAAATTATTCTATTGAAAAATTACATTATTATGGTGAATCACTTTTAAATGCTTACCTTGTAGCTAAGATATTCTCCGACGAAACAAATAATAAAGAGTTCCATTGTTATGCCAAGGTAAGAAAAAAAGTTTTTCACTAACGCGAAAACACCAATTTCAGTATGAGTAGACTGGTTCAATGAACAATAAAAATAGAAATGAATGAAATATATGACATCAACCATTATATATTACATATTTATAACAGTACATACAATTATGAAGACAAATCCTAAGCTGCAAATAACTAGCGTATTCCAAACAATTTGCATCAACGCGATAAAGGAGAAGAGTTTCTCAATATTCTCGGAAAATAAAAGAATTCTGTTATGTCTTTTGATCAGCATTCTTAATTCATGTACGGAAAATTTGTGAAGAATAATATTCTCAGAGATATTTCTGAATTCTTGACAAATTATATCGATTTGTCCGCTCACATGAAACACCTAAAATAAAATAAAATTTCTGTAAAAATTCCAATTATTAAAAAAATTTTTCTCTTAAAGATTGTTTTTCATGTACAACGATAAAATAAGCGTAATTTTTATATTTTTAAAATAAAATATTAACTTAAATATAATATTTTTCTGACACTAAAAAACATTAATATCCATATGTACTTCAAAATATTTATGCAAAAACGTAGCAGTATATAATACAATTATATAAGTTATTTGAAGCAATATTTTAATGTAACAATATTTCGTGGTTATAAACTTGCCTCACAAATCACTCCGTTAAATTTAATTGCAAATAAATGAGATAGATGTAAAATATGAGAATTACCAAAGTAAAGATCAATCCGTCTACAGTACCAACTGCGCCTCCATGTAACATTGCGTGTAACAATAATATCACAAAGAGAAATTCAAACATCGGCGATTGTAGAGTTTCGTGGGGAAATTCTGTTCTTACGGGAAACCGTCGTAAAGTGTCATTGTAATCTTCAGTTAGAAATATAAAACGAGTTATGTATTCGCCTAAGAAATAAATTACTGTAACGACCGCGGTTAAGCTCAACATAGCGTTACAAAAGATATACGATATATTAGCTTTAATTGTCATTATATGCAAATGCTGATCAATATTGATGCACTCGCGCCAATCATTATCCATAGCCGTCAGGATTTGATGAAAAACTCTGTAATGTATTGTTTTAATCCGTCAAATATTAAGATAGAAACATTGCATATCTTTTGACGAAACCACTAATATTGTATGCACCAATGTTCGAGATAAAGTTTATTGATATTAAATCAATAAACCTTATCATTTCTGGTTAGAGAACATCAGATTAATGATACATTGAGAGAAATTTTTTGTTGTATTAGCAAATCATTTGTCACTATAGTAACAACAAACACTTGGTTTGCTGCGAGAGCTAATTAATTTAGCAATAGTAGCAAACCTTTTGTTGCAATAGCAAAAAGTTTGCTCTCGCAGCAAATCAAATTTTGATGTCACTTAAATTTCTCTCAGTATATGTGTTAAATAACTAAGAAATCTTGTTTCGCGGCGATATGCGCGAAGTTGTATCATTATACACAACGTAATATACAATAACTTACCGACGATGTATCCACAAACCAGCCAATTTAAAAAATGTCAAACTATAGTCTAGAGATACTGTCAGACCGTCAATAAAATTCAAGAGTTCGCTGACATTACAATGCTTGAATACATACAGATACTGGAAGTACTGTACGATTAACATGCTTAACATAAAGCTCAGCCAACAGACAGTAGAATACGATACATCCGGCCACACGCCGAAAAATTTAAGACATATTTTCAGCGCCGGGCTGACAGAACTCGTAATTTTCATTCGCCAATAGTTTTCGGTATGTAAGAAAATAAAAATTAGTATCGGCACATTCGGTGCGCTGGTTTAAGAAGATACTGAAAGTGCACCGACCGTTTTCCCCAAGTGCATCCCCACGCGATGCGTCCCCACTCGCGGTGAATATGGATTAATCGTTATTATACCTCGCGTAGTATAATGATAAGTAGAGACAGAATATTATTCGTCTGGACGTCCTATATGATCTCATTAAACAGTCTGATAACGTTTATTCCGATCGTGGAGTAACGGAGATATTGTAAAGTAACGGAAAAAAAGGTGAACAACGCTACGCGTCAGTTCTTTTTCAACCTTGTCTCTTTGACAACGCAATTTCTCGTCGACAAAATACAAGTATCCATCTCTTTTTCCGCCTGAATTATTGTAATTATTGCATTACGCATTCTAAGTAAATGAACAAAATTATGTTCGTAGTTTGTTTGCAAGTTTTTAAATAAATAAGTAATGAAAGTACATCTCCCGGACTGGAGGCGAATCGTGTAATAGCGAGTAATTTATTCTTATGATTTACATGCGTGCATATATACGTACGTCTCTCCTGCAAATAATTTGATGTAGGTAATAATTTAAAATAATATTTACCGGCGAAGTAAAAAAATTCTGAAAAAGTTGGATTGAACAAAGAAGTTGCTGATTGTGAAATGTATCGTTACGTCAATACAATATAGAAAGCAGTTTAGAAATTTGAATAAGATCTTGATATATATTCTTATTGCAACGCAATGGATTTTTTAATAAGAAGTAATATAATTTATTTCTGTATTGTCGCATAAAAATATTGACACAAATGTTTTGTTAAATCATAATTTCCATTTTCAGTTTCGCGTTTTCTAACAAGTAGTTACAAAACATGTTCAACCGTCTAATAAATTTTATCAGTTTTTATTTTATGAGCCTACTTTTACATAGAGTTAATCAACGAAAGTTAATTACTCGTAATAAGTCAATTTAAGTTTTAATACATTGCGTTTAGTATTGGCTTAGTATACTGACATGTATGACGCCAATTCTTATACAAACAGCATTGAAAAGCAAATGGACATTCTCCAAAATTTAAATATTATTATAATGCACATACCACGGTACAGTTTCAATAATATGGTATCTAATTGCAATACTTACGTTGTAAATCCTTCTGTAAAATCAAATCAATGATTTTTCCAGCTGTGATCATCAATCATTTTTTAGCTCTGATGATTATATTATCAATAAGATTCAGCATTCGCTGGTGGACAATTCGTACCAAAGTGTATGCGGCATTAATGATGGACTTGCTCTGACTGTGAGAAAGAAAAAAGGTTTGTTTAAAGCGTCGTACAGCAATACGAGCTGAATTAACATGGAAGGATCATGCAACCATGTAACAGCTTCGTCGCTTAAAATTAAGAAGTAAGTATACTTTTATAGACAATAGAAAAAAGTACTCACACCCAGAAGCAGTTAAAAGCAAAAGGATGCTAACCTTAATATTTATGTAATCGCCAGCAAAACAGAAAACTAATGTAACCAGCGATATACAGAATAATGGATTACATAAATTATAATCCGGGTTTACCACTTCCGTGCCTATGTAGACGCGTAATGATTATACGGAATGTTAGATTATGTTAATGCATGTTCGTGCTTTTAATTATTGGATCGGCATTATATTCTACATGCAATGCTCTAAGGATATAATCTTAGTGTCAAGGAAACGGGATAACGCATTATTCTAAGAGAAATGGTGTTATTGCTATGCAGGTACGAGATTTTACGAGATTTCTCTGTTTAGAATTGCTTTGGATAAATCAAGTTATAAATTGTTTTATTTTTCAGACGTTTCAAGCAGTTCCAAAATGAGCGAATAAAGTATAGCGATATCAAAGCAGCGGAAAAATTGCCATACCACGAAGTTTCGGAACAAATTTTTTGTCCTCGAGCAACACTGAATTTCCGCGATAGGTAAAACATTCTTACTCGCTATCACGATCACAATTCCTATATGGAATAAATATCTACGATGTTTCATATAAATTGTGTCAGTGGAAATTTCTCGAGGTCTTTGGCATATGTGATATCGATCTATCTGTTTACATAAAGTAACAAAAACTGAAACAAGAACTGAAGGTTTGAGACACGTTCGCAACAATTCAAAAAATGCGCTATTTAATTTGATTAACGAAAGTTTGTGCGGCATCCCAATAAACTGACTATTCATTATTCATTAACCATCTATAATGGTTTTAAAAGTTCACATTCCTTGAATTACCAATGTCAAAATCAAAGAATTCGGCAATTATAATTGTCGTTTTCCATATATGAAAAAATGGGTCAATGGGTGTACATAGTTTCGAACGGAAACTGTACCTGCATCGGAAACTCCCTGAGGTTCCCATCCGTGAAGATCGTACGGTGACTCATAAATGCCGATGAAGTAGAAAATAGCGAACAAACTGTAACGTGGAGCACCGATGCGCCAGACTGGCCTTGCTCGACATCACGCACGCGTGCGGATACGTACATGGAGCAATCGTTCCAGTCAATCGTTCATTGCGATCAAAATCTGAGAATATTCTGCAACCGTATTCATCTCAAATAATGTCCAGAAATCCCTCAGCTGATAGCTGCGAATCTTACCGACAATTGTGCCAAAAGCTTAACAGCTTTAGAAATGTTAGGGTATAATCCAAAGTAATATTCAAGCAGCCATTAACTTGGAGAAATCGTTCGTGCCCAAATGCGTAAAGAGATATGAATACTGAAAGTATCGCATGGTGACGAGAATAGCCATGTAAGAAAACCAGAAGAACGATTCTACATGAAGAAACGAGTTACATTCCGAGACCGATATTTAACGAGGGATTTATATTGCTTGTTAACATAGCGGCTCGTAGACTTATATCAAAAGTTATAACACTTAATCAAATCGTCATTTTTGTTCAGGTGAAATGGATTCGACTATCGGGGAGGAACGTTGCCGCGAGAAAAATACAGAAACGAGGTCTTTAAACACTTGTGCATTCCCCACTCCTTCGCGTGTAGTTAGCAATTTCGCAAAGAGTAAAACTACCCCGTAGAAAAAATACGAGGTAGCGTGAGCCTCTCGGTCAATTACAATTATGTATCTTGCAGTACGACGACAGTCATGAAATAATAAACTAAATTGCGATGACAGAGACGATTACAATTTTTTTTCTGGCAATCAGAAAAAAAGATACATGTGGAAAATATCATCATCAAATGTGACATATAAACTGAACGTAGTAATACAGAGAATTAATAGATAATTTTACTTAAAAACATAATAGTGATTCTCCAGTATAAAAAGAGCAAAAAATTATGCATTGTGAGCATAAATGACATATAATACAATAATTGGTCGTATTGGCAGGAATATTAATTGATTGAATATTAGCCTGTCATTTGCGGAAAAAGAAAATATTATTCTATGCAGAGAAATATATCAGGCGATAAAAACGGGAATTATAATTTTTGTCGAAGATTTGTAAGCTAAAATTGTAAGTAAATTATATAGTGATTAGTATACTATAAGTATACTGTATATAATTTATCTTTTTAATATTATTGTTAAATTATTTTCATTTCTTTTAAAAACTTTGCAATAATTTATACTTGTAACTTAACAGAGAATTGTAAGTAAAATATTGATGTTCAAAGCACATTATTTATTATCAACGAAATATTTCAGAGGAGAATTTTCGCGGATTTTACTAATTTGCTATCTTATATCAAATTAAAAAAAAAGAGATTCTTAGAGATACATAAAAATTCTATTAACAATAAGTTTATATAAATAAGATCCAACAACGGTTGTTAAAAATAAAAGAAGAACTATTATAATAATCACCTTTCTCTATTATTATTATTTCTACAAATGTGTGTACATCATTATTATTTCACTCGCGATGATTTGACGATATACGTATGACCAGCATAGATAAATTCGTGTTTCAATACATCGCGTATAAAACCGAAATATATGAAGCTGAAGCTTTCATGATCTAAAAGAATATCACGCAGAAAGAAATACTAAGAAAAACAATTAGTCCAAGTCCAAAGACGATCTCTCAATACAATACACATATTAATAAATTTTCTGAGTATATTAACACGTTGGCTGCCGCAGATATTATTACATTTATTCCACATGTGCCGACATATCAAAAAATAAGCATAGCTCTTCAAAAAACTTATTATATGATCAAATATTATACTGCTGGATTACATCTTAAAAGTTGGTGAAAAACAAGTATTCCTAATATGCCACGTAAATGTCAAAATAACTCATTATACACGTCGATGGTTCACTTAATTTATAGCAAATGGGATGTGACATACCGGGGCGTCACACGACAGCCAACGTGTTAAGTATTATTAAAAGACATTGGTATTTGTTCGGTAATCATAATATGTTAAGAAAAATAACAATGTAAAGTTTAAAGCAAAAAACTTACAGTGGTAAAACCTTCCAGTGTTAGATCCATGATTTTCCCAGCTGTGATCGTCAGTCGCTTTTGAGATCTGAGGATTACGAATAACAAAATTCGGCATTCGGTAATAGATAAATCGTACCAAACCGCTTCATACGCCGCATCGCCGATAGCCCTGCTCTGAAAAAGAGAGAAAGATTATAGACTACATGTTACATGAGACTATAACACGTGACACATCGGAGGAACACAAAGATCCCCATTTGAATAAACGCAATCACAACACATATATGGTTTAGTCATTTCGTACAATTAAATTATAACAAATTCTAAGATATTTTTATTTGTATTTTATATTATTCGCTTTAACATCGGCGTTTTGCTCTTATTTGCCTTATGTTTTAAATTTAATTTTTATCTATATCTATATTTATCTACTAATATAACGAAAAAAATTTATAAAAATAAAAGGATAGCACCTTACCTTAGTGCTCAAATATTCGCCGGCAAAACAAAATACAAAAGCTTCTATGGTTACTGCCAGATATGGAATAATAAATTGTATTAACATCGCGGATTTACTCGTCATGTTCGTACCTAAAGACTGGAACATTAAATAATGTTTACAAATAGTATAAGATAATATCAGAATTGGATAAATATCCACATAAAAATACATGTTCCGAGATATTATTGCTAAATATCATAATACGTATATTCTTATTTTATTTTAAAATTGCTTTGTAAATTAAATATTGTATTGAATATAAACTAACTTTTCTCTCTCATATGTTGTACAGCGTATTATATTTTAAATTGAATATAATTGTAATTGTAATTGTGAATATAATTAACATTTTAATTATATATATTTTCAAAGTGTATTATTTTTTAGGCAGTGTTCTAGAAACATGACAGGATTTATTACTACAGCAGCCAAACCAGTTTATTCTTACTCACTATCACGACCATGAATCCTAAGGCACAAATAACAAAAGTGTTCCATACAAATTGCAACAGAGCAACGAATGAAAAGAAGCTTTCGATGTTCTTCGACAACGATATGATCTTCTGGTGCCTTACGACGAGCGTTTTGGCAAATACCGAGCTAGATTTGGATATGGAGGAAATCTCTTTTAGCTCTAGACACACGATATCGATTTGTCCGCTTACGTGAAGTACCTCGAAGCAAAAACTAAAGTTTCAAACAGAGTTCGACAAATCCAACGAAAACTTTAATATTAGCCCGTTAAAGAACATTTTAACTACCACATTACATTAATTTTACTTCATGGATACTTGTAAAGAATTCACAACCGCTTTTGTCTCTTAACTTATCTTAACTTACCAACGTTAAAATCAAAGCATTCAGCATCGCTATTACGGTCGCCGTTTCTAACACATGAAAAAACAATCCCAGGCCGACCAGTTGATAAACAGGCGTTTCGTGAACCTCGAACGGAAACTGTACTTGTATCGGAAACTCGCGCAACTGTCCATCCTTGGAAAGCATACTTCCACGTACGTAACTATCGATAAAATACAAAAAAGTGGCGAGAGCGTTGACGGATATCATGGCGTTGGAGCAACGGTGCGCCAAATTAGCCTTGTCCATCATCACGCATTCACGCAAATCGGTCCCGCAATCCTTCCAATCGTCATTCATCCCGACCAAAATATCCGCGAATATCCTACAACCGATCACCGATGTGTCTCTCAAATCATCTCTCGCAGACGATCAAACATCGAGATTGAGAGATTAAGCCGACCAAGCGATCGCTAGGCTTACCGACGATTAAACCAAAGGCTGAGTAGCTTGAGTACCGTCAGGGTGTAGTCCAGAGTGAGACCCAGACCGTCCATCAGCTTCGTCAGATTGCTAAAATCGAGGTGCGCGTAGACGTAGGAGTACTGAAAGTACTGCATCGCGACGAGGGTAGTCATGTAAAAGAGCCAGCAAAACGTCGCGTGCGAGGCGCCGGGCCACATGCCAATCAAACCGAGACCGATCTTCAGCAACGGGCTTACGGTACTTGTCGACATAATAGTGTGTAACTTCACATTGAACCATCACTCCGGGAAATCGTGTGCACGTCTCGTCTCTCCTTCCAACGAGGTGAATAACGACTGTGTACGAGACGAGAAGTGGCGTCGCGAAGAAAACGATGGCAATCGAGTCCTCCGGTCTAGCTCCGTGATGCACTCCCCTCCACGATGTTGCAAGGGAGATAGAACAATTTTACAGGGTAAAACCGCTACGTTTATGTTAGCAACGATCAATCGCAATTACGCATTTCGCTGTAATAAATTGTGCGACAAAGCAAGCTATAATTTGCGATAATAATCAACGATTGCGGACTTTAGCGCGCAAAAAAAAAGACACACGTGTATCTTTACGTTCAAATAACCGTTTTTAAAAATGCAAACGCAGATAGTCGGCGTAGTCGATAATTTCTTTACAAAAAAGTTCTTTGAAAAAAAGATGCTGTGTCTCTAATAGATCTGAGAATTGAATATTTTCAAGCCATAAGATAAATTGCGCAAATAATATACAGCATTTGTCATCAAATGGTAGGATATTTACGCGAAAGAAAAGAAAAAGAAATATTACAGATAAAAAGATTAAAACGTCGACTGCGCATCGAACATAAAGAGACATAATAAGAAGATATATTTATTATATTCTTATGCAAATAAAGTTTTAATGTTATTATTAAAATATGTATATATTGTATATGTTCATACACTCCATCTTCTTCGCATAAATTCAAAAAGTTCACAACGGATAATTTATCACTGACGCGGAGCGTTGATTTAAAACTGTGGATACTGTGGGAACAGATGATACTTCTCCCGATTTAAATCGTAGCATGCAATACAGACATGTACGAAGCAGAAGCTTTCATGACCTAAGAAAAATTCGGTGATAGAAAAGAAACTTGTGGAAAATTAAGAGATTCGTCTACACAGTAGAACATTAAGAGATTCGTTTACACGTCTTACGCTCATAAATCCTTCCAAAGTGAGATCAAAGATTTTCCCCGCAGTAATTGTCAGTCGCTTCTGCGATCTCATCATTATAAATAACATAATTCGACTGTTGGACGGTACCATGTTGTACCAAAGTGACTCATATATTGCGTCGCTAATCGATTTACTCTGAAAAGCGTGACCCGATTTCAGAACACGTAAATGAGACAATCATTTAAATATCGTTTGTTATACAATATTACATCTATCAATAATTATATCTATCATTAACAAGTAATTTCTCCGGTAATCGCAAAGAGATAATAGATCTCGTTTTAGAATTTATTGTTAATAAATTCTATTATGCTGTTTATTACTTGTTAATGATAGATATAATTATTGATAGATATAAAACAGCGTAATAGAATTTATCAACAATAAATTCTAAAACGAGATCTATTATCAGAAACATCTAGCTATAATAACAAAATAATTATTATAGCTATATATTTCTAATAATAGTTCTCGTTTTAATTAATTATTTATTATTTGCGGCTTTAGAAATAGGAAGAAATACATAATCACAAATATTCTGCGCGCACAAAACATTCCTTTAATCACCTTGAAGCTTAAGAACTCCCCTGCGTAGCAGAATACGAAGACTTCCAATGTTTTTGCAATGTAAAGGAATATCGACTTTATTAAAACCATTGCACCTTTGTTGGTACTGAGAGCCTGCGAAAGAAAGCAAATTGTCGGTCGGAGGATCAAAAATCGGAACAATCGATTTCGCTTACAATTATTATCATAAAGCCAGTGAAGCAGATGATTAAAGTATTCCACAGGAGTTGCATCAACGCAATGGACGAAAATAGACTTTCGATGTCGTCCGATAAAGTAATAATCTTTTGGTGTCTATGAATGAGATTATTGATGATGGATAAAGATGTACCAAGTTCGTCGTTGCTACTATGTACTTCCGTTACAGCTTGCCGCATGATATCGACCTGGCCACCTACGTGAATTATCTGTAAATATAAAACAGTTGATAATAAATTAAAAGAACAAGTATGGCACGAGAAACGTAAGTTTGTCAATTGTTTAATAAACGCTATATATTTTTTTAAATTAAAAATTTATTCCAACATCTTTTATTGCTCATAAATTGTCTCGTATCTCTTATTATTAGCTTTTGTTTTGAACGTTAATAAGTTTTCTTATTGTTAAAAAACCCCATTATTATTTACAATTACAGAGTGTTCTTGTATCTAAAATCGCAAAAAGGAATTTTATGGCTTATAATAAATCATTGTTACACTTACCAATGTAGCGAGCAACGCATTAATCATACCGACCACAGAAGCTAGCGACAATATGTAAAACATTTGCCCGGCAAGGATGCACTCGAAAAGCGGCGATTCCAGAGCCATAAGAGGAAGCTCCATTTTTACCGGGAATGCTCGGGGACCTCCAGAATTGCTCATCATGCGAGCCGCGTAAACACCGATGGATAAGAAAAAACCAGTTACAATGTGGATGCCGATGAGCACGACGGAACAACGACGCGATTGATTTGCGACTGTCATCATGGTGGAGTGATCGTTGATAACGCAATCATTCCAATCTCTATCCATTGCTGCCAAGATATTATAGAATATCCTGCAGAGAGTTCATCCTTTTATCGAAACATTGCACGCGTTAATCAGTTTTATCACGAAAAAGAAGAAGCCTCAAGTACCAAAAAAACGTATCATGTATAACTCTATTTAGAAAATATTTATAGCAAATATTACCGTCATTAATGGTCATTATTTTTACGCTTAAATCGTATGCGGTTCAACAAATAGAACTTATATTAAAATATTTCGTTACATAAATATCGTAATAAAAGATTTATTTCTCTCTCTCTCTCTCTCTCTCTCTCTCTCTCTCTCTCTCTCTCTCTCTCTCTCTCTCTTCTCTCTCTAGATTTATAACATTTATATGGTTTGTAAAAATGTCATCTTTTTCAAATATTACAACCAAGAACTTTACCTTCGGTTCCACCACAGAGAAAGCAGCTTAAGAAACGCGAGCGTGTTCGCTAGGGCGAGACCCAAACAATCGGATAAAAGCGGAAGATTGCTCAGGTCAAAATGCGCAACAACATACGAATATTGATAATATTGCGATACCAGTATCAGCGTCATGTATAAAGACCAATAGAGATTCGGGTAAGCCGAGTCCGGCCACATGCCGATAAAACGAAGACCGATTTCGACCGAGCGGCTAATGGTGGTTGCGCGTGTCATGGTCTTCTCAGAACTACCGGTATGGTAATAATAGATAGTCACGTCAACGCACAAAAAGCACACACAGGACGTTGTACTCTTCGCGTGTGACGAAAAAAGTATAATACTGAATAACCACAGCGAAGACGATAAAGCACAAGCAGTAACGATCAATTGTAATTGCGCTTCATCGCATTAATTCTTGGAAGCTCGCGGGTATATTATATGAAAGCGACGACGATGCCCGTTCCCCTTCTGAGGCAGTGACCAATTTAGTAGTTGCATGATGGCACATAATTGTTCTCAAAATGAATATTTAACTCGACTAAATGTCAGTTTCAGCTATATCCGATGGAAAAAAATTATGAAGACATTAACGTTGCGGTGAATGCGGGACATATGTAAGCGAAAAGAGAAAAGTGAAGAATATATTCCACTCTTAAAAATATAGTAAAATGTCTGTTGTCTGAGAAGCGACTGATGTTGCGATTACTTTTTGTTACGTTTACGTTTTGTCCCTTACTTATAGACTCGCTCACGTTTCGTTTCGCTTTGCTAAGTTTCCTCCTACAACCAATGCTCTCAGAGCAAGTACAAAAGCTAAACAAGAAAGATAAAATTCTCAGCATGCGATATAGAAATGTAAGTAATTGTCAACGACATAAATTATATTTAATTGTAAATATTATAATATAAAAAAGTCTTTTAATATAAAAAAAAGAAATAGATCAGAGATTGGGTAATTAAAATAAGATCTTATTTTTAAGCAAAAACTTTCTAAACATATATTCAATGAAATCTTATATTATTAGTCAAATACATGTTTGCATGCGCGCGCGCGTGTTCTCTTCTTCAAATATATAATAATGTATCATAATATTTTAGGTGAAAAGTCCACTTGATATGGAGTACCATTAACAAAGTTATAATATAGTTATTGAATAAATTATAAATCATACTATAATATAAAACTCGAGTGTTTGTCTGTCTGTCTGCCCGCGAACTCATTCGTTAATAGACCGAATTTCAAAGCATTGTACATGAAGTAAGGGTAGAATTTCCCGGGGAGGACCATGATGTGGTTAATTATTTGTTACCGATCTTTTTGAAAACCGGTTCCGAAATTTTTCCAATTTTTCGGGAAATAATTGACCCAATCTTAAAGAATTATATATGAAATAGGGGTAGAAAGAACTAAAGAATGTAATAGAATTAGAAAAATTTTGTTTGAAAAAAATGTACGTGATTGCTCCAATTTCAGCAAATTTTGAGATATCAAGCTGATCTTTTTCTTATGGATAATTTCTTGTTACCAATTTTTTGGAAACCGGTTTCAAAATTTTTCAAATTTTTTCGAGAAATAATAAGTATTAATGGACCGATTTTGTTGAAACCAATGCCCAAATTTTTTTAATTTTTGGAGGATAAGTTTAATTTTTTATTAATGGATAATTTTTCAGAGGGAGATAGAGCGCGCGAAGCGCGGGAAAAAAAATAAATAAATTGATATTAGAACAGAAAGGCAGCAAATGTAAAACTAAACTCGGTAGATTTTTAAACAAAATAGAAAAAAAGAGGAACAGAAAGAAAATAAAATAAAAGAAAGTCAATAATGGCGGGTCAGCGGAGAATGAAAACGCGCGAGGCGCGAGCAAAAATGAAATTTAAAGATTTCAATATAGGGGATTACATTTTTGAAATATTTGACAATATGCTAATCTGCATTTATAATATTATCTATTTATTATTATTTATTAAAAAAGAATTCAAAGATGTAGGTTAGAGTTTGAAGAGAAAGAATATCAAAGATGCTCCTAATTAATGGATGAGTTGGGGAAGAGGGGAATGCTGTGTTATTTAATATTATAAAATAAAGATACTTTTATTTTAGCGCCAACTAAAAATTTGTAAATTTATTCACCTGTGTGTGCGTGCGTGCGTGCGTGCATGGTGTGTTTTATATAATATTATATAGGTATTATATAAAATATATTATATAATTTCAGAGGTTTTCTTATCAATTTAATCTACACAATTAAATGGTTAAGTTTGTTTTATTTCAATTTGCTGAATTTAATTTGCGATAAATTATTAACTTTATTTATATAAAATATTTATTTTATTTCGTCATTTATTTGGTTTTGTTTTTGTTCTGTATATAGAAGTTATGATTATTTTGCTTGTTAGAACGTGTATTTCCATTTCTTAACTTACGAAAGATCATTATCAAAAATTGCATATAATTATCGTAAGTATAAACAAAATAAAAATAGTAGTTATACGAGTAAAGGATGTGACGAACAGCGTGCATTAATTCTGTGGCTGATGATATTCTCCATAAGAGCTACCACACGTGTTGACAGCGTTCCCTAGATTATAATTATTTGTAATATTTATTACTAATATTAGTAATAAATATTATAATTACTTGTAATATTTATTACTAATATTTATTATTAATATAAGAATATTTATTACAAATATTGTGAAATGTATCGTTTCGTCAATACAATATAGAAAGCAGTTAAAAATTTAAATAAGGTCTTGATATATATTTTTATTACAACGCAATGGATTTTTTAATAAGTAATTTAATTTATTTCTGTATTGTCGCATAAAAATATTGACACAAATGTTTCGTTAAATCATAATTTCCATTTTCAGTTTCGCGTTTTCCAACAAGTAGTACAAAACATGTTCAACCGTCTAATAAATTTTATCAGTTTTTATTTTATGAGTGCTTTTACATATAGAGTTAATCACGAAAGTTAATTACTCGTTGTGATAAGTCGATTTGAGTTTCGATACATTACGTTTAGTATTGGCTTAGTATGCTGACATGTATGACGCCAATACTTTCATGATCCGAAAAAGAATGTTTTTATACAAACAGCATTGAAAAGCAAGTGGACATTCTCCAGAATTTAAATATTATTATAATGTATATACCACGGTACTGTTTTCAATAATATTGTACCTAATTGCAATATTTATGATTGTTTGAGCTTAGGCCAGTAAATTTCTACGTATATAATAGTATTAATATAAGTATATAAATAGTATCAATCATCCGCCACGCTTAAAAACAATAAGAATCTCACGTTGTAAATCCTTCTGTAAAATGAAATCAATGATTTTTCCAGCTGTGATCATCAATCATATTTGAGCTCTGATGATTATCAATAAGATTCAGCATTCGCTGGTGGACAATTCGTACCAAAGTGTATGCGGCATTGATAATGGACTTGCTCTGACTGTGAAAAAGAAAAAAGGTTTGTTTAAAACGTCGTACAGCAAAACAAGCTGAATTCGCATGCAAGGATTATGCAACCATGTAACAGCCTCATCGCGTAAAATTAAAAAGTAAGTATACTTTTATAGACAATAGAAAAAGGTACTCACACCCAGAAGCGGTTAAAAGTAAAGGAATGCTAACCTTAATATTTAAGTACTCGCCAGCAAAACAGAAAACGAATGTAACAGCGATATACAAAATGATGGATATATAAATTATAATCCGGGTTTACCACGTACGTCCGTGCCTATATACAGACTGCGTAATGATTATGCAGAATGTTAGTTAGATTATGTTAATCAGGAGTAAGTCGTAATATCTCGTGCATGGTCGTGCTTTTAATTATTGGATCGGCAATGTATTCTACATGCAACGCTCTAAGAATATAATCTCAGTGTCAAGGAAACGAGATAACGCATTATTCTGAGAGAAATGGTGTTATTGCTATGCAAGTACGAGATTTTACGATATTTCTCTATTTACAAGACATTGGTATTTGTTCGGTAATCATAGTATGTTAAGAAAAATAACAATATAAAGTTTAAAGCAAAAAAACTTACAGCAGTAATACCTTCCAATATCAGATCCATGATTTTCCCAGCTGTGATCGTCAGTCGCTTTTGAGATCTGAGGATTACGAATAACAAAATTCGGCATTCGCTAATAGATAAATCGTACCAAACCGCTTCATACGCCGCATCGCCGATAGCCCTGCTCTGAAAAAGAGAGAAAGATTATAGACTACTTGTTACATGAGACTATAACACGTGACACATCGGAGGAACACAAAGATCTCCATTTGGATAAACGCAATCACAACACATATGGTTTAGTCATTTCGTACAATTAAATTATAACAAATTCTAAGATATTTTTATTTGTATTTTATATTATTTGCTTTAACATCGGCGTTTTGCTCTTATTTGCCTTATGTTTCAAATTTAATTTTTATCTATATCTATATTTATCTACTAATATAACGATAAAAATTTATAAAAATAAAAGTATATAGCATGCTTACCTTAGTGCTCAAATATTCGCCGGCAAAACAAAATACAAAAGCTTCTATGGTTACAGCCAGATATGGAATAATAAATTGTATTAATATCCCGGATTTACTCCTCATGTTCATACCTAAAGACTGGAACATTAAGACAGTTTTCGTTAGTGTTTTGTTTCAAACAAACTGTTTTATCGTGCTAATTAGTAATCCGATTCGCCTCGGTCTACCCTATACATTTTTTAGGCAGAAATCGGTAACCTTTCCACCAATCTTCGCCAAATTCAACACCAACCTACCTTTAATAATACTCTACCCATTAAAAAAAAATAAACTTGATATCCCAAAATTTGCGGAAATTAAAGTAATCATGTAGATTTTTTTAGATAGAAATAGACCTATTTATTATTAGCAATGCTAATAATAACCTTTTATTATTAGCAAGGCTAATAATAACCTCTTTATTATTAGCAATTTTTCTAATTCTATTATATTCTTCAGTTTTTTCTACCGCTATTTCATGTATAATTCTTTAAAACTTGGTTAATCAGTTTTTGAGTTATAGAAATTTCGGTAAATTTGGCACAAACACACACACACACACACATACGGACATTTTATAAAATTACGATTTTCCGACGTTTTAGAACATTCTGAACGCACATTGGCATAAAAAACTAAGAAAACAATTTTTTCTTCGGTTTCTTCTGCCCTTATTTCATATATAATTTAAAATTTAGTTGATTAGACCTAGCTTTATATCCGATCAAAGGTCCATATACGAAGTTTATGAAAATAATGCTTTCTCTATGAAGAAGCAAAAATGGCGAGAGCGTTGATGGATATCATAGCGTTGGAGCAACGGTGCACCAAATTAGCCTTATCCATCATCACGCAAATCGGTCCCGCAATCCTTCCAATCGTCATCCATCCCGACCAAAATATCCGCGAATATCCTACAACCGACCACCGATGTGTCTCTTAATTAAATCATCTCTCACATACAATCAAACATAGAGATCGAGAGATCAAGCCGACCAAGCGATCGCTAGGCTTACCGACAATTAAACCAAAGACTGAGTAGCTTCAGTATCGTCAGGGTGTAGTCCAGAGTGAGACCCAGACCGTCCACATCAGCTTCCTCAGACTGCTAAAATCGAGGTGCGCGTAGACATAAGAGTACTGAAAGTACTGCATCGCGACGAGGGTAGTCATGTAAAAGAGCCAGCAAACCGTCGCGTGCGAGGAGCCGGGCCACATGCCAATCAAATCGAGACCAATCTTCAGCAACGGGCTTACGTTGTCGACATAATAGTGTGTAACTTCACATTGAACCATCACTCCGGGAAACCGTGTGCACGTCTCGTCTCTCCTTCTAACGAGGTGAATAACGACTGTGTACGAGACGAGAAGTGGCGTCGCGAAGAAAACGATGACAATCGAGTCCTCCGGTCTAGCTTCGTGATGCACTCCTCTCCACGATGTCGCAAGGGAGGTAGAGCAATTTTACAGGGTAAAACCGCTACGTTTATGCTAGTAACGATCAATCGCAATTACCCATTTTGCTGTAATAAATTGTGCGACAAAGCAAGCTATAATTTGCGATGATGATCAACGATTGCGGGGTTCAGCGCGCAAAAAAAAAGATACACGTGTATCTTTACGTTCAAATAACCATTTTTAAAAATGCAAACGCAGATAGTCGGCGTAGTCGATAATTTCTTTACAAAAAAGTTCTTTGAAAAAAGATCCTGTGTCTCTAATAGATCTGAAAATTGAATATTTTCAAGCCATAAGATAAATTGCGCAAATAATGTACAGCATTTGTCATCAAATGGTAGGATATTTACGTAAAAAAAAAAAGAAATATCACCAGATAAAAAGATTAAAACGTAGACTGCGCATCGAACATAAAAAGACATAATAAAAAGATATATTTATTATATTCTTATGCAAATAAAATTTTAATGTTATTATTAAAATATGTATATATATGTTCATACAATCCATTTTCTTCGCATAGGTTCAAAAAGTTCACAACGAAAAATTTATCACTGACGCGGAGCGTTGATTTAAAACTGTGGATACTATGGGAACAGATATGATACTTCTCCCGATTTAAATCGTAGCATGCAATACAGACATGTACGAGGCAGAAGCTTTCATGACCTAAGAAAAATTGGGTGATAGAAAAGAAACTTGGGAAATTAAGAGATTCGTCTACACAGTAGAACATTAAGAGATTCGTCTACACGTCTTACGCTCATAAATCCTTCCAAAGTAAGATCAAAGATTTTCCCCGCAGTAATTGTCAGTCGCTTCTGCGATCTCATCATTATAAATAACATAATTCGACTGTTGGACGGTACCATGTTGTACCAAAGTGACTCATATATTGCGTCGCTAATCGATTTACTCTGAAAAGCGTGACCCGATTTCAGAACACGTGAATGAGACAATCATTTAAATATCATTTGTTACACAATATTATATCTATCAATAACCATTAACAAATAATAAACAGCGTAATAGAATTTATTAAGAATAAATTCTAAAACTAGAACTATTATCAGAAAATATGTAGCTATAATAACAAAATAAGTTATTATAGCTATATATTTCTAATAACAGTTTTTGTTTTAATTAATTATTTATTATTTGCGACGTTAGAAATAGGAAAAAATACATAATCACAAATATTCTGCAGGCACGGAACATTCCTTTAATCACCTTGAAGCTTAAGAACTCCCCTGCGTAGCAGAATACGAAGACTTCTAATGTTTTTGCAATGTAAAGGAACATCGACTTTATTAAAACCATTGCACCTTTGTTGGTACTGAGAGTCTGCGAAAGAAGGCAAATTGTCGGTCGGAAGATCGAAAATCGAAACAATCGATTTTGCTTACAAGTATTATCATAAAGCCGCTGAAGCAGATGACTAAAGTATTCCACAGGAGTTGCAACAGCGCAATGGACGAAAATAGACTTTCGATGTCGTTCGATAAAGTAATAATCTTTTGGTGTCTATGAATGAGATTATTGATGATGAATAAAGATGTGCCAAGTTCGTCGTTGTTACTATGTACTTCCGTTATAACTTGCCGCATGATATCGACCTGGCCACCCACATGAATTACCTGTAAATATAAAACAGTTGATAATAAATTAAAAAAACAAGTATAGCACAAAACGTAAGTTTGTCAATTGTTTAATAAACGCTATATATTTTTAAAAATTTTAAATTTATTCTACTGGACACTACAGACGCGCGCTTCGCGCGCGCTATTTAACTTTAACATTATGCTATTACTGTTACACTATTAACTCCTTGATACACACAACTGTCAAAATATACAATGACAGCTGCAAATGAAGTAAGCGCAGCAAGAGAACCAATCGGCATCGCGGAAAAGCGACAACAATAAACTTTACATCTCTTTTTTAGATATGGACATCTTTTATTGCTCCGTAAATTGTCTCGTATCTCTTATTATTAGCTTTTGTTTTAAACGTTAATAAGTTTTCTTATTGAAAAAAAAGCAACTCATTTTTATCTACAATTACAGAGTGTTCTTGTATCTAAAATAGCAAAAAGGAATTTTATGGCTTATAATAAATCATTGTATACTTACCAATGTAGCGAGCAACCCATTAATCATACCAACCACAGAAGCTGACGACAATACGTAAAATATTTGCCCGGCAAGGATGCACTCGAAAAGCGGCGATTCCAGAGCCATAAAAGGAAACTCCATTTTTACCGGGAATGCTCGAGGACCTCCAGAATTGCTCATCATGCGAGCCGTGTAAACACCAATCGTTAAGAAAAAACCAGTTACAAGGTGGACGCCGATGAGCACAACGGAACAACGACGCGATTGATTTGCGACTGTCATCATGATGGAGTAATCATTGATAACACAATCATTCCAATCTCTATCCATTGCTGCCAAGATATTATAGAATATCCTGCAGAGAGTTCATCTTTTTATCGAAACGCTGCACGCGTTAAGGTAAAGGTACCAATACCCGGACATGTACCTATATCCGGACACCTTTATTATTTATAAGTATAACGCGAATTAAAATCAAAGATAAAAGTATTTTTTCTTGTAGTCTGAAACTTCAGTTATAATAGTCAAACGTTTATTTTCATAAATTTATATTTTTTTAAAGGTATCCAGACACAGATACGTGTCCAGGTATTGGTACATTTCCTATGCTTAAGTGTCCGGGTATTGGTACCTTTACCTTAATCAGTTTTATCATGAAAGAAAAGAAGCCTCAAGAATAAAAAAAAACGTTTCAACATATAACTTTATTTAGAAAATATTTATAGCAAATATTACCATCATTAATGGTCATATTTTTACGCTTAAATCGTAATGCGGTTTTATACACGTCTTAAAAAAATCCTTGACAACAAATATCGTTTGACAAATGAAACTTATATTAAAATATTTCATAAATGTCACAATAAATAATTTATTTCTCTCTCTCTCTCTCTCTCTCTCTCTCTCTCTCTCTCTCTCTCTCTCTCTTTCTCTCTCTACATTTATAACATTTATATGGTCACCTAAAAATGTCACCTTTTTCAGATATTACAATCAAGAACTTTACCTTCGGTTCCACCACAGAAAAAGCAGCTTAAGAAACGCGAGACTGTTCGCTAGGGTGAGACCCAAACAATCGGATAAAAGCGGAAGATTGCTTACGTCAAAATGCGCAACAACATACGAATATTGATAATATTGCGATACCAGCATCATCATCATGTACGAAGACCAATAGAGATTCGGGTAAGCCGAGTCCGGCCACATGCCGATAAAACGAAGACCGATTTCGACCAAGCGGCTAATGGTGGTTGCGCGTGTCATGGTCTTTTCAGAACTACCGGTATGGTAAAAATAGATAGTCACGTCAACGCGCAAAAAGCACACACAGAACGTTGTACTCTTCGCGTGTGACGAAAAAAGTATAATACTGCAGAATAACCACAACGAAGACGATAAAGCGCGGGCAGTAACGATCAATTGTAATTGCGCTTCGTCGCATTAATTCTTGGAACCTCGCGGATATAATATATGAAAGCGACGACGATGCCCGCTCCCCTTCTGAGGCAGTGACCAATTTAGTAGTTGCATGATGGCACATAATTGTTCTCAAAATGAATATTTAACTCGACTAAATGTCGGTTTCAGCTATATCCGATGGAAAAAAATTATGAAGACATTAACGTTGCGGTGAATGCGGGACATATGTGCGAAAAGAGAAAAGTGAAGAATATATTCCACTCTTAAAAATATAGTAAAATGTCTGATGTTTGAGAAACGACTGATGTTGCAATTACTTTTTGTTACGTTTACGTTTTGTCCCTTACTTATAGACTCGCTCACGTTTCGTTTCGCTTTGCTAAGTTTCCTCCTACAACCAATGCTCTCAGAGCAAGTACAAAAGCTAAACAAGAAAGATGAAATTCTCAGCATGCGATATAGAAATGTAAGTAATTGTCAACGACATAAATTACATTTAATTGTAATATTAAAAAATCTTGTAATATTAAAAAGCATGTTAATATAAAAAGAGAAAGAAACAGATCAGAGATTGGGTAATTAAAATAAAATCTTATTGAAAAAAAAATACTTTCTAAACATATATTCAATGAAATCTTATATGTATATTATTAGTCAAATACATGTTTGCATGCGCGCGCGCGTGTTCTCTTCTTTAAATATATAATAATGTATCATAATATTTTAGGTGAAAAGTCCACTTGATATGGAGTAACCATTAACAAAGTTATAATATATAGTTATGGAATAAATTAAAAATAATTTCTATATAAAGATACTATATGCTTATAATTTTTTGTGCAACATTATTCAATCAACAATAATGACGACCAACTATTAATGACATAATTTGAGCTGAAAAATTCTAATGGTCTAACATTTTTCCGATTTTCAGTACATAGCATTTAATACCGATATATAGGAAACAGAAGCCTTCATAATCTAAAAAATTATCCTCGATTAATAGAATGTAGTGTATTAGATAAGCAGATTGTTTATAACATAACGCCTTACGCTTGTAAATCCTTCTAACGTCAAATCAATGATTCGTCCTGCAGTAATTGTCAATTGCTTTTGACATCTTAACATCATAAATAATATAATGCGACTGTCGCTTGGCGGTAAATTATACCAAAGTGTCTCATATATCGCATCGCTAATCGACTTACTCTAGAAATAGGATGAACCGTTTGACATACAGAGAGAGTAACAATAAATTTAAAAATATTTTTTGTGGTAAAAAATTTCTTATTCTCCAATATCTTTTAACGATGAGAGTAATTTTAAATCATAATTTATGACACGTAGTTAATCAACAGTTGATGCAACGTAAATAAAAAGAAAAGTGTATTTGCAATAATGCGTCTGAAATACGAAAACGACTCGTTTACATACCTTGGCACTTAAAAATTCTCCTGCAAAACAATATAAGAAAACCTCCAGAATTATTACAGTATAATAGCTCACGGACTTGATCAAATTTACTGCATCTTCGCCGGAGCTAATAATCTGCAATAAGATAAGAAAGAAAAAGTTATCTAAAATATGAAGAAAACAACTGACATTACTCACAATTATTATTACAAAACCAGTGCAACACATAACTAACGTATTCCACAGAACTTGAATCAGCGCAACATGAGTATACAGATTCTCGATATTTTGCGATAAAATGATAATCTTCTGATGCTTGCAAATGAGATTTCTTATAACAAGTAGAAATGTGCTGCGATCATATTTTCGACTAAGAAAGTTGGAAATTTCGGCTAAGTCTTGCTGCATAATATTGATCTGACCGCTCACATGAAGTATCTATAAATTATACCAATTAATTTATGTACAATACGTTATCTAAAGTAATACCTTGTCTTAATGTTAATTCGAATTGATCGTATTGGACCGATAATAAAACATTTTTATTTTAACTTCTTAATCTCTTTCAATCTTATTATATACTTACCAACGCGACAAGTAATGCATTTATCAAGCTAACCACAAAAGCTATCACCGTATCGTAAACGAATTGTCCAATTAAGAAACACTCGAAAATCGGTGATTTACTAACGTCGAAAGGGAATTCCATTTTTATGGGAAGTTCTCGAGAACTATTGCCGAACTGATTGACATCGTCCCTCGACTGAAGCAAATGCTCGCCAATCGACAGAGAGAAAGCAGAAAAGGCATACATACTGAACATTATATTAGCAAAACGGCGCGACATGTCCGCCATGCTCATCATCGTAAACCTATACGAATCATTAATAACGCACTCACTCCAGTCTTGATCTATCGCCTTCACAATATAATAGAATATCCTGCAGAACATTTCTTTATGTGTAACGAGTCACGTAAAATATTGTTTATATATGATTTTACTCAAAAAGCAACAAATATATCTTCGCGCACACATTCGTCTCGTCGAAATTATATAATGTTAACGTAATTATATTTGGATTAAGTGGGTAATATATTAATTGGGTATTATATTGGGATTAGAGAGATACATTTGATATCATTCTCGCAAAACGTAGCTTACCGACGATTCCACCACAGAATGAGAAGCTTAAGAAAAACAAGGCTGTACGCCAGAGTAAGACTAAGACAGTCCATAAGAAGCCAAATATCGTTTGAGTCGATATGTGCGAATATGTACGCATATTGATAATATTGCGCTATTGCTATTGTTGTCATATAGCTAAACCAATAGAGATTTGGATATGCCGAGTCCGGCCACATGCCGATGAAACGGAGACCAATCTCAACCGAACGGCTGATGGTAGTTGTGCATTTCATTGCCTTTTCAGAACTACTGATATAGTAAGAACAGATATAGTAGTCGCATAATAAAAAAGCACACACAAACGTTGTATACTTTACGTGATGACGGCAAAAGTATAATACTGAATAATCATAGCGTAGACATAGATGAAGCGCAGGCAGTAACAATCAATTGTAATTGCACGTCGTCGCAATAATGTTTGGAAGTTTACGGGTATATTAAAAGCAAAAACGATAATAATGCCCGCTTCCCTTCTGAAGCGGTGTACAATTTAATATTTGCATAATGGCACATAATTGCTTTAACAATGAATTTCTGTCTCGACTAAATGTCAATTTCAGCTATATCCGATAGAGAAAAAAATTATAAAAACGTTAATGTTTGCGCGACATGTATGCAAGCGAAAGAAAAAAGCAAAAAATTTATTGCAGTAAAAAATGATATCTGAGAAGAAAATCTTCTTCCTATAATTTATTGTCCCTTGTACTTACTTCGCTCACGTTTTGTTTCGTTTTGTTACGTTTTCTTCTACAACCCAAAGATGCTTTCAAAACGAGTACTTATAGAAGCTAGACAAGAGAGGTAAAATTGCCAGCATGCGATGTAGAAATGTAAGTAATTGTCAACAACGTTTATTCCATTTAGTTATAACATGTTAATATAAAAAAAAAGCATGTTTATATAAGAAAAAGAAGGATATCAGAGGATAACTGAAACAAGATCTTACTTTTAAGCAAAAACTTTCTAAAGATATATAATATTGATAATATACCTACATATCCGCATGCGCGTTTTATCCTTTAAATATATAATTTATCATAATATTTTAGACAAAAAGTCTACTTGACATGGAAAAATTGTCATCAATAAAGTATAGTTATTGAATGAATTAAAAATAATTTCTACTAAAATGACGTTACTATCATTCAGTCAACAATAATGACGACAAGCTATTGATGAAACTATTTGGGGACTGAGAAATTCTAATAGTCTAACATTTCTTCTGATTTTAGTACATTGCATTTAATACTGATATATAAGAAACAGAAGCTTTCATTATCTAAAAAAGAATTATCCTCGATTAATGTGGCGTAGTGTATTAGATTGTTTAATGACATAACGCCTTACACTTGTAAATCCTTCTAAAGTCAAATCAATGACTCTTCCTGCAGTGATCGTCAATCGCTTTTGACATCTTAATATCATAAATAATATAACGCGACTGTCGCTTGGCGGCAAATTATACCAAAGTGACTCATATATTGCGTTGCTAATCGACTTACTCTGAAAGCAGATGAACCGTTTGAAACATACGGAGTGACAATAAATTTAAAAATATTTTTTGTCATTGAAGGTATTTTACACTACAATATCTTTTAATGATGAAAATAATTTTAAAACACAAAATATGACACGTAGTTAATCCTCGTTTAATACAACATAAATAAAAAGAAACATATTCGTAATGACGCCTCTGAAATATTAAAAGGGTGTTCGTTTACATACCTTGGCACTTAAAAATTCTCCTGCGAAACAATATATAAAAACCTCCAGAACTATTGCAATGTAATAACTCACGGACTTGATCAAATTTGCTGTATCTTCGCCGGAGCTAATGATCTGCAATAAGATAAGAAAAGAATATTGTTATCTAAAATGTAAAGAAACGGCCGACACTACTCACAATTATAATCACAAAACCAGTGCAACACATAACTAACGTATTCCACAGAACTTGCATCAGCGCAATGTAACTGTACAAATTCTCGATATTTTCCGATAAATTGATAATCCTCTGATGCTTGCAAATAAGACCTTTGATAACAAGTAGGAATGTGCTACGATCATATTTTCCATTAGAAATGTCAACTAAGTCTTGCTGCATAATATCTATCTGACCGCTTACGTGAAGTACCTATGAATATTAGATAATTTATGTATACGTTATATCTAAAGTAATACCTTGTCTTTTAATATGAATTTGAATCGATCGTATTGGACCGATAAATCTTTTTCAATCTCATTATTCACTTACCAACGCAACAAGTAACGCATTTATCAAGCCAACCACAAAAGCTATCACCATATCGTAAAGGAATTGCCCAATTAAGAAACACTCGAAAATCGGTGATTTGCTAACGTCGAAAGGGAATTCCATTTTTATGGGAAGTTCTCGGGAACTGTTGCCGGATTGATCGACGTCGTCCATCGACTGAAGCAAATGTTCGCCAATCGACAGAAAGAAAGAAGAAAAGGCATAGAGACCGAACATTATATTAGCAAAACGGTGCGACATATCTGCCATGCTCGTCATCGTGGAGCTATACGAGTCATTACTAACGCACTCACTCAAGTCTTGATCTATCGCCTTCACAATATAATAGAATATCCTGCAGGACATTTCTTCATGTGTAACGAGTCACGAAAGATATTGTGTATGTACAATTTTATTCAAGAAGTAACAATTAAATATCTTCACGCCTCACATTTGCCTCGTCGACATATGTAAATGTTAACGTAATTATATTGGAATTATAGATATATGATACATTCTACATCATTCTCGCTGATAAACGCATCTTACCGACGATTCCACCACAGAACGAGAAGCTTGAGAAAAGCGAGGCTGTACGCCAGGGTAAGACTGAGGCAGTCCATGAGGAGCCAAAGATCGTTCAAGTCAAAGTGTGCGAATATGTACGCGTACTGATAATATTGCACTATTACTACCGTTGTCATGTAGCTAAACCAATAGAGATTTGGATATGCCGAGTCCGGCCACATGCCGATGAAACGGAGACCAATCTCAACGGAACGACTGATAGTATTCGCACGCGTCATCGTTCTTCGTTAACTGCCGAACGTTAAAAATCAACGACTACGGAGACGTCAGTGCGCGAAAAGCATTTACGTGCACCGATATGTTCCACATGATGGTTAAAACACTAAATAATCGCAACGGAGAAACTCTAAAACGTAAGGTACTTAGAACGTGAATCAATCGTAATTACGTCTCGAGCGTTCTCATCGCATTAGGTAATGCAAGCTTATAGCTCTCTACCGATGAGAAAAAAGATACGATTATGTCCATTTCTTCTCTGAATTAATGAACACTTTGGTTTGCACAATGACAGATAATGGCTTTAGAACTGTGCATTTCTGTCCCGAAGAGCAGTTTTGTCTATATCCATCAGACAAAAAATATGTGCAATATCTTGGCAAAAACGTTGACATCTGCAGAACGCAAAAAAATGGAAAGAGAAAGTTATTATAGTTATTAAATGTGTTCGTGGTATACCGATCCCGCTAATTCCCTTTGCTTTTCTCTCGTATACTTTCTTATGTTACTCCGCTTCTATTTCAAACAAAGACAAGAGCCACCGAAGTTACGATGGTCAATAAGATTTGTGGATTTCGCCAACGTATTTTTCTATAATAATAGACTGTGATATAAAAATATAAATTGTTGACGATTTAAATCATTTTTGTTGCTGATTTTCAAATAAATATTGAGTCGCCGTAAACGAAAAAGTTTCGATACGAAATTCTCTCAATAGATCGCTTCACAAGACAGATAACAGGAGAAAAGACGCGCGCGTTTCTTTCAATTTGTTGAAAGATTAAGAGAAAATAATACAATAGAAGAGAGAATAGAACAATAGTAAATAATTTTCTTTATAAATGCAACACAAGTGTAATAGTGTGATAATATATAAGCACATATCTGTTATAAATATGCACGTAGAGCTTTACGTTTCCAGGAAAAAAACTAGATTTAAGAAAGATAATCAAAAGTAATAATACAATATATATTATTTAAATAATAATTACATGTTTATATTAATGAAGATAGAAAGATATGTAAATCAAGAATTTGATGAGTGCAATGACTGGAATTTGGAACAAAAGGTTTATATTATGAGCGTGGACAAATCTTGGACGTTATTTTGAAATGCATGTAGACCTTCCTTTTTAGATCTGTAATTTTTATTAACGACATATTATAAATTGAAATATAAAAAATTGATATTTTATAAAGTGAAATAAATTATTGATATTTTAAAGTGTGAAATAAATTAGTTACCATATAAAAATAATTATTCATTGAATTCATAAAAAATAAATTTATATTAAAGTAATCTTGTGCCTTCTCTTGTAACTTGTGTTTCATTTGGCCAAGAATAACGATTGTCTAACAAAATTATTGTGGCTAAGGCAACAGTGAATATGCACGCATATAGCAATTGACAAACGTCATTCTGAACTTAATACATCGCATTTAATACAGATACGTAAGAAGCTGATGCCTTCATAATCTAAAAAATTGCACAAACTAAGAAATATATAACCCAAAATGTCAAAGAACGCAGAATTTAATGTAATGTCTTACGCTTGTAAATCCTTCCAAAGTCAAATCAACGACTTTTCCTGCGGTAATCGTCAATCGTTTTTGCGATCTTAGTATTACAAACAATAAAATGCGACTATTTGTCGGTGGCATATCGTACCAAAGTGACTCATATATCGCATTGCTAATTGACCTACTCTAAAATCAGGGTAAATTCAATTTGAAACACAATAGACGAACGATCGACAAACTCAAAAGCGTTTTTCATCAGTCAAAATACATCTTTTAACTTATTTTTTTAATGAAAATTAACTTTTTGATTAAAAACAGATAATGATGAAATCGTGATATGTTCTTCACGAAGTTTTCTACAAACCTTGGCGCTCAAAAATTCTCCGGCAAAACAGAGTATAAAAACTTCTAGAGTGATTGCGATATAAAAACTCACAGATTTGATCGAAGTTGTCCCACTATCGTTGGTACGAATAGTCTGCAATAAAATAACGATGAAGAAATATTCTTCATCAAAGGTGGAACAGCAGCCAAGTCATTACTCACGATTACAATCACAAAACCAGTGCAGCAGATGACTAAAGTATTCCATAGAAGTTGCATTAATGCGATATAAGTATATAAGTTTTCAATATTTTCTGATAAAGTAATAATCTTCTGATGCTTGCAAATAAGGGCTTTGATAATAACTAAGGATGTGCTAGGATCGTGTTTTCTGCTGGAAATTTCGTTTATGTCTTGTCGCATAATGTCAATCTGACCGCTTACGTGAAGTATCTATAAATATGGAACTATTAAAACGTTAAAACGCATCTTATTATTAGTTAAATTACAATATTATTAATTAATAATTAATTAGATGAATTATTAATTAAATTCATTAGATCAATTATATCAAACCAGGACACTATTATAATTGTTAACAACAAAAAAGTTGAAGAAAAGATACCTATATTAATTAAGATGTACAATTGTACGTAAAAATAGCTTCGCAGATGAGTCATCGCGAACTCACCAATGAGACGAGTAACGCATTCATTATACCAACTATAGAAGCCAGCACCAATTCGTAAAAGAATTGCCCGACTAAAAAGCACTCGAAAATCGGGGAGTCGCTGATATCGAAAGGGAACTCCATCTTTATAGGGAGTTCTCGAGAATTATTGTCAACTCCACTGGCGTTGTCCATCGACTGAAGCAAGTGCTCGCCGATTGATAGAAAAAACGCAGCAAAAGCGTTAATAGTAATCATCACGTTGGAGCAACGACGTGATATATCCGCCACGTTCATCATTGTGGCGTTATATGAACCGTTGATGACGCATTCTTTCCAATCCTGATCCATCACTTTTACAATATAGTAAAATATCCTGCAGGAAGCAGCTTATATATCGAGTATTGTATATATTAATGAATTTTCTTCACAGAAAGGGACAGAAGAACATTTAAATATCTGACTTTACTTAAACATGGTACTAATGGTAAATCTTATTCGATCTTCATTCGTTTCGTTGAAATTATTCAGTGATAACTGTAGCTCTAGATAACGTTGCCCCGATTCGCTATTATTTGTTTTTGAGTTACGTCTGCAACAAAATGCGTCTTACCGGCGGTTCCACCATAAGGCAAAGAGCTTGAGAAAGGCGAGAGTGTACGCCAGAGTAAGACCGAGACAGTCCATGAGGAGCGAGATATCGCTCAGGTCAAAATGCGTAAGAACGTACGCGTACTGATAATATTGCACTATCACCATTGTCGCCATGTATATTAACCAATAAAGAGTCGCGTAAGCGGAATCCGGCCACATGCCAATGAAACGGAGGCCGATTTCGACCGGGCGGCTGATGGTACTTGTGCGCTTCATCGTTCTGCCGACAATCACCGAACGTTACGAAACGATGGCTATTGAGATGTCAATAATGCACCGTAACGCGCAACGTGAACGTCGCTCTCCGAATAATCGTGGGGAGAGACGGTAAAGCGCAGGTCCACTCTCGATCAATCGTAATTGTACGCCGACTATTCCAATCCAATTATTTCTTGAGAGCTTACAAGTCTATCAAATGTACTTATAAGTGCACCGAATAAAAAACAAAACGTATCTACTTTGTTTCTATGAAATAGCTCATATGTAATATTGCTTGATAATTGCTTGAAGAAATGAAAATTTCTAAATGCGAAGATAATCATCTCTACAATCATCTCTATAGCCAACAAAAAAACTGTGCATATTTTCGAAAAAAAAGTTGTTATTATCTATAGGCAGAAAATGGAGGTAATACATGGAAGAGAAAAGTGAAGGACATTCGGTGTCTAGTATGCGCGTGAAAACTGGATTATTCTCGGTGATAACATCTTATAAATAAGTAGTAATATTATTTCACACGTGAATAAAACTTTAAATTGTATTATTCAAAAATTAGACCTCTGCAGAGTATATGGTAACATACAAAATGTTTTTTTTTTTTGCGAAATTTCTTTGTACTAATATATACGTATTAACAAT
This sequence comes from Temnothorax longispinosus, assembly GCF_030848805.1. NCBI lineage: Eukaryota > Metazoa > Arthropoda > Insecta > Hymenoptera > Formicidae > Temnothorax > Temnothorax longispinosus. The sequence goes on from NC_092358.1 coordinate 23,355,749, forward strand.
CCGTTCAACGGAATCGAACATTTGACTAAAACTATCCCTATCGCATAGAAGTCACGGCGACCGTTTCTTTAGGAAATATTCGTTATTATCGTGGAGATAAGTCTAATTTAGTATTCTATTCTAGAAGAATAAATATATTCTTACCTCTGTACCCAAATGCAACTTTTCATTCTTTTTTAATACAACGCGCTTAAAACGGATATGTACGACGCGGACGATTTCATAATCTGAAGCAATTAAGCATGTTAAAATTTTTGTTTCAGCCCTAATTTGAATGACGAAGATTTCCAGACGGTTCAAATAAACTCACGGTCGTGAAACCTTCCAAGGACAGATCAGTTATCTTGCCCGCAGTGATGGTTAATCGTTTCTGTGATCTCAGCATGAGGAACATCAAGACCCGACACTCGCTGGGTGTCATATCGTACCAGAAGCACTCGTACGCAGCGTCGCTGATGGACTTACTCTGCAATGGCAAACGAGCTTCCATGATTAATCGCGTCTAATGAATTCTCTTTCGGGAGTTAATGTGAAACTTCCAAAAATTCAAAATTCTACGACGCTACCATTACGTTCCCTTACGCTGACCTTAGCGCTGAGGTATTCTCCGGCGTAGCAAAAGACGAATGCCTCAAGAGTTATCGCGACATAAAAGATGAGGGATTTTGTTATCATAGTAGCACCTTCTTCCGTACCGATAGACTGCAATGTGTACAATATGTGTACAGTATAAGTTTGTACATCTATACATTTTGTGTATTTTATTAGAAACAATATTCTAAATTAAACGACATATGTATAGACACACATGTACTGAGAAAAAAATTTTCTGCATTTTAGTAAATATTATTTTGCATACAACTGTGACTCCATTTACTAAAATAGTAAAAATTTTCCTTTTTATTAGTATATGTGTATACACTAAGAAAAAATATACTAATAAAAAGGAAAATTTTCTTTATTTTAATAAATGGAGTCACAGTTGTACGTAAACTAATATTTACTAAATTGCAGAAAAATTTTTTCTCTGTGTGCACATATAGAGAAAGAGAGAGAGAGAGAGAGAGAGAGAGAGAGAATTATACAAAAAATGTGTAAAGTTATAACTTACTATTACGATTACAAAGCCTATGCAACAGATGACTAAAGTATTCCAGATAAACTGCAACAATGCGATGTTTGAGAAAAGGTCTTCAATATTGTCCGATAAATCGATGATTCTCTGATGTCTGTTAATCAAGTCTTTAATAGCAGCTAGAGAAGATCTTGATGTGTGCTTCTTAGAAGAAATTTCCACGAAGCCTTGCCGCATAATATCAATTTGACCACTTACATGTAGTACCTAAAAAACATCTTCAGCTTTACAGATACTTTAGAGCAGTATCGCTACCTTCGCAAAAAATCTGAAAAATTATACACACAAAACTGTATTTAAATAATAAGGTATTGTTAGTATATTCATTGGAACACTAGATTCCCAATGCAATCGCCATTAAAAAGACAAAGAAGTCTAAAGTAGAGCTGCAATACATTTATGGAAATAAAAATATGATCTCTCATAGTTGTTACAAGTACCAGTAAAATCAATTTTCCAATTCTGATCGAGTTTTTGTTCACTCGTTTTTATTTTAACAAAGCAAAGAATTAAATAACAATAACACATAAGAAAAAAATATTATATCTTATATACATATGTATATCTTTTTTCATAACAAGATGCAAGATTACTCATGTCTTCTATTCAACAAGTAATTTTGACAATCTTTAAGCCGATTTAGATCACGAATATGAAATACAGTCAAGTCTTACCAGCGTAACGAGCAAAGCGTTTAGCATAGCGATGACACAAGCCACCGATAAATCATGAAAAAATTGGGCTATCAATACCAGCTCAAAAATCGGGGAGTCGTTGACCTTAAAGGGAAACTCCATCTTGATGGGCAGCTCGCGAGTTGAACTTTCGCGATCGTTCTTTTGAATCATCGATCGGAATATTGGACCGCCGATCACGTAAAAGAACACGGCCAACGCATTCGTCGTGATCATCACGTTGGAACATTGACGAGACAAGTTGGCGTGTCTGATCATCGTGGATACGTCCGAACGGATTGCGATCCCGTCGCTCCAATCTTTGTCCATCGTATCCAGAATGACGTACAACTTTCTACGGAACATTTCTTACATCCGATATCGTTCGCGCGGGACAAAATTGGAATTGAAACGGAACGAGGAGCGCGATCGATCGATCGCCTTGTCCGCACGGAGACCATTAAGCATAAAATCTTACCGACGATTGTACCAGAGATTGATCAGTTTGAGGAACGACAAGCTATAGCCCAACGTGATGCTCAGGCCGTCTACGAAAACCGAGAGATCGCTGATATCGAAGTGCGCCAGGATATACGAATATTGAAAGTACTGCACTATTGCCACCGACAAAATATAACTCCACCAGTTGATATTCGCGTATACGCAACGCGGCCACATTCCGATGAAACGTAGGCCTGCTTCGACCGACTCGCTGACGGTGCTCGCGCGTCCTATCGCACCTTTGCCTAACTCCAGCATGTTTCTCCTGAGAGAGACTATCACCTTCGCGAGCTGTGTAAAATCTCCTCGACATAATAACATTGGATATAGCAAAAAGTCGAGACAGTGGAAAGGGGGAGATGAGATAATACGCGATAATAAACTGTCGATCAATCGTAATTACCCGTACTTCGCAGAAATGGCGAATTAAATCGAAATTGGATGCTCATCAATTCGCTGGATTATAGACTTGAAAGAAAAATGTCACATGTAGAAAAAGCGATCCGTCTCGGTTCTTTCTTTTTTCTCTTCAGTTTAAAAACGCCGAGTTTTCCGAGTCGCCAGTTTGCCGAGTCATTTACTTTAAAGATGCATAAAGCTTTCTCTGAAGATCGCTCGGCGCTCGCTGAGAGAGCAACAAATTAAATATACTGATGGTGAAACGTAAAACGAACATTGAAGCAAAGATATACAAAAATGTAACGCAAGTTGAGCGATATGTTGTACGGTCGTGTATGTCAACGATTCTTTCTATATCAATAATTATTTAAACATATATATATATATATATAAAACAAAAAGAATGTATTACTATACAAAAGAATTACTTTTTTTATATCGAAATGTAAAAGAAAATATATAGATTTAAATATATATGCAAATAGCAATCATGAAAACCTAAATACTTTATTATCAACTGCGGAAGGTAAATTGATACATTACATCTACATATAATTTGCATAAATATTATCGGCTCATCACAGATATCGACAAGAACCGATAGAAAAGTCATAATATCTTTAGCACCACGTAATGGCCGTCTAGACACGATGGCTGGTCCTCAAACTTCAATACATTGCGTGCAATACTGATATGTACGAAACAGAGGCCTTTAAAATCTAGAAAAATTATATCAAATAATAATATAATTTAAAAAAAAAAACAAGAAAATATAAATTCATAAATAAATAAGTGTATAAATATAAATCAAATTTTTTTATAAAAACATGTCAATTAAAAGTTTTATAAAATCTCTTAGTGATTAAAGTGAATCGTGATCATTTGCAATAATGTCCGTTAATAAATTAAATAGTGTTGACCCAATAAATTAATAAATTAAGTGTTGACCCATCAAGAGCAGAATTTTATTAACAAAAAATTTAGTGCTGAAATCTTACGCTCGTGAATCCCTCTAACGACAGGTCCATGATCTTTCCGGCGGTAATGGTAAGCCTTCTTTGTGATCTCAATATTATAAGTAGAACGAACTTGCTCTCATCAGGTTTAAAGTCGTACCAGATTGATTTGTACGCCGCGTCGCCGATCATTTTGCTCTAAAGAAGAATGTCGCAAAAATGGCGTGCTATCAATATGATAAATGAGTAAATTGACATAAAAACTTCGTTTATACTATAAAAGAAATAACAGTTCAGACGGAGTTTCATTATACAGAAGTTATCATATACTTGAATTATCATGCTTTCTCACCAAGTAATTACGGTATTGTATCATTGACATTAATCTAAATAATTATGATTAAAATAATATAAGTAATGATTATTTAAAAAATTGTAATTTTTTGCATAAAAACAGGGCTTCTTTTCTAAAGAAACTCGTATATGACACAATATTGTATTATACAAACTCATATAATTATTGTCGGTGTATTGCAACACATTTACATTAAAAACAAAAAATCTTTTAATTATTTGTTCACATTAAAAAGAAATGGAAAAAGAATATGTAACTTCTCGTTTCAATAGTTGCGTTCTTCATGACGAAAATACAATTGCATTTTTTTTTTAAATTAACACACAATGTATGGCCGAATCGCATAAATTGACGTTTCTACAGTGACTCAAGAGTAAAGACCTCATTGTTCCGACCTTGGCACTGAGATATTCTCCGCAATAGCAGAAGGTAAACGCCTCTACCGCAGCAGCCACGTAAAACACTATAGCTTTTATTAATGCCGCGCTATCGATTGTATCCGAGTCTTGCATCGTATTGATCGACTGCAACATCGAATTGCAATATAAATCACTAACTGCTGCAAAACACAAATCGTTTCTTGCGCACTTTGACGAGGGATTACATACCGTTATGACCGTGAATCCTACGCAACAGGTCAGTAATGTGCTCGACAAGAATTGAATTAGCGCTATATAAGAGAAGATTCTTTCGATTTTATTCGAAAAGATGATGATCCTCTGATGCTTGCCGATCAATGCCTTCATAGAGAAACTTAGCTGTTCATTGTTCTTCACGGGACATATATCCCTCAATGCGTCACACAAAATCTCTATTTGACCACTCGTATGAAGAATCTGAAAAAACGTACATTCTATAAAATCACGTAATATAAATAAAAAAATATTTTACCCTCATCAAATGTAACAGTTGCTAACTATTGGTATATAAAATAAATTATGTATATTATTACACAGGACAAAGTGTAACATGAGATGTTTCATGGTTTAAAAAAAACCTTAAAACAAGAAAAAAATTCAGAGGGATAATGTCCATTTTGAATTTATTTTACAATATTACAGCCGTCTGTGTGAGCCTAATTATTAAAAGTACGAGAAGCTATAGATTATAAAATTAATATACATATACAAACTCTGGATAATTCGCTAGCAATTATATTTTACATACTGACAAAGAATATTAGTGTTTTAAAGTCCTTTCTTTATATAGATTAAGATTATTCTGAATATATTTCCATATGTTACAATATGAATATATTACAAAATCTAAAAAAAATTAGAAAAATGTCTTCTTTTTCAATAAAAAAAAATGGAAGAAGTATCAGTGTCATGATAATCGACTATTTCGAATATTGTCATCTTTAGCAGTATATACATAGCATATTGCTAACAGATAAAAATACAGTGTCTCATGAAAACTAATTGCCATTATGCGACATCGCCTAGTAGATTTAGCTTAAAGATATCGAGAGAAAATTCTTCTTTTATAGATCGCACTCACTAACGTAACGAGCAGAGAATTAAGTACGCCGGTTACAGTGGAAGATGCCAGTTGATGAAGGAATTCCAGACACATAACGAGCTCGTACAGCGGCGATTCGTTACACTGCATTGGGAGCTGCAGTTGCAGCGTAAACGCGCGAACAGGCGTCTCGATTCCGTCGGCATCGTAATCATCGGTATGGGATGCAAGTACCTCGATGCCGAAACAACATGCCGCTGCTGAATGAAGCCCGATGATCACGTTAGAGATGCGTCGCGACAAGTTCGTCTTGCTCGTCATGATGTGCATTTCGTCGTTGGTGGCTTTCTTCCAGTCTGCAGCCATCGCAGCTAGAGCGTCGTAAAATATACTGCGGCAGTTTACTCTATCTGGGTGTATTGGATAAACAATTCACACTAAGATGGGAACACAATAAGATGGATGGGTTTTGGGAAGGAAGCAGGCCTCATCTTTCAAGGTACATTGAACGATAAATATAGTAATATGTATGTATAAAATTGAATTAAAATATTAGTAAATATAGCTTTATCTTTCGACTGTACTTAAGTATTATTGCAAGATGGCGATATTTGTATTTTCTAAACTGAGTAACAAGACTAAAGACAGACAGATTTAAGTTTGGATCATATAAATTCATTGTTTCTTCTTTCATTATTGAAAATTGAGACCATTATTGAAAAATAGGTAGAGAAAGATGTAAGATTGCTGTAAGAATCGTGGCTTTCAGGAACGATTTATATTTAAAAAAACTCAATTTCTATCTTCAACTGCGTGAGAAATGTTCTCTTACCGAGTATTAAACCATAAAATAATCAGTTTCAGAGACATCACGGTATACTCGATGGTGACACTTAAACTTTCCATCAAGTACGACATGTCGTCAGTTCTGAAGTGGATAACGAGCCACCAGTACTGATAAGTCTGCACTACGCCGATGGTCAATATCCAAAGGCACCGAAACAACAGCGCGCATGGCGTATTAGGCCAAAATCCGATAATTCGAAGACCGATTTGCACCGAAAGAGAAATAGCTGTGCTTATACCCGTCATTCTATCGCGTTGTAACATCTTACAATTTTATACCTATATACCGTTATACCAATTTGTATCCACTGCTACGTAAAATTTGACCAGAATTTCGACATTTGCGTTATTATATCTGCGAAAATGTAACTCAAGGTACTTTTCGGTACCTGCTAACGTCGTAAAGTCACGGGTTAATACCAAAAGGCTGCGTATGATTTTAAAACGACTCTAGAGCGGCAAGTTGATCACGCAAGGGTCGCTGACTAAACGCAGCGAGGTAATCACCGATCAATTGCGACCAACTGGAAACAAAAGTTACGGCAATTTGCATGGAACAGAGGGGATTAAAATTGCAACAATCGAGAAATGATTGCGACCGCAGCGCGTAATGGCTGTCTTATTCTATCGTAAAAAAAATGTCGCAGATGGGACAAATTAGTTGCTTGAAAAATGCAAGAGACGGCTTTTCTACTTACGATCTGCGCAGGAGCGAGCGCGGTTCTAGAATAATGGCTCTTTCAAGAAAGGCATTAAATATACTGAAAAACGTAAAACGAACATCGAGATAAAAATGAACGAAAATGTGACGGGCAATATATTGTACGGTCATATTTCTGTAGACGCGTTTCGCGTTTCTTTTGTACTAAAGAGTATTTAGAGTGCAAAATGTTCATACCCGATTTTTTATTAAAAGTCATCTGTCATATTATACAAAAATATTTAATTGACCAAACAATTTCGCGCGATTTTTTGTCAAAAAACTTTGAAATATATATTTTTTAAGGCCTCAAAAGATCAAAGTTTCTTTTTCATTACAAAGTGTTCTGCAATGACTAGAAGTGATAATTTTCAGTGATGGTGCAATGTCAGGATGAAGGTGCAATAGAAGATCTCAATTCAGCTGTCTAAGTTTGCGCTGAGTTTACATCAAAGTGTAAGGTCTAGCGTTATCGTGGTGATAAACAATGGCCTTCTGATTGCCCGAATGCTTCTCCTGTAGATTGTTTCTTTCAAATTATCTAACTGTTAACGGTATATACTTTTCGAAATGAATCTGCCTTACAACCCCACCAAACAGATAGCGTCACCTTCTGAGAGTGCAAACCAGCTTTTAGTATAGATTTATTTCTTTTCTTTCCAAGTCTGTTTGAGACAAACTGAATTATTCCGGAACTGTAGAATCCATTTTCCATCATTAATCGCTCCAAAAGTGAAACTTTAACAAGTCTCTCGAGCAAGAAATTATGCCGCAAAGACTCGATTTACTTTAGTCAGCGTATAATATCAAGATAAGAATTTTATTAACGGAAAATTCAGTGTTGGAATCTTACGTTCGTAAATCCTTCTAGCGACAGGTCCATAATCTTTCCGGTTATAATAGTAAGCCTCCTTTGTGATCTCAGTATCATAAACAGAACGAGTATCATATTGCGAACGAAACTCGTTGGGTTTGAAGTCATATCAGATTGAATTATACGCCGCATCGCCGATCATTTTGCTCTGAAAAATGTTGTGTTGTCAATGAGATAAGTGACTAAATTGACTTCGTTTATACTATAAAAAAAGCAACAATTCAAGCGTAATATGAGTACAGTACATACGGAAGACATCATATGCTTCAATTATTTAAAACTATATACATATATTTGCCAAATAATTACGGAATTATTGGTATTAATTAAATTAATTATCATTTAAACAATATACGTATTAATCATTTTAATAATTATTACTTAATATGTAAAAACAGGACTTCTTTTTTTTTTAAATAACATGTATAATTATTATTGTGGATGTATTGCAACACATTCATATTATAAGAAAAAAGAAGATTTAACTTCTCGATTAAACAGTTATGCATTCTCCATGATAAAATTGTCATTTAATATCACCATACAACTTATCATTTATTTAATATCGTCAAACAATGTATGACTGAATCACGTATGTAAATTGACATCTCTACAATGCAAGTCAAGCGTAAAGATTTCAATGTACTTCCGACCTTGGTACTAAGGTACTGCCCGTAAAAGCAGAAGACAAACGTCTCTATAAAACACAATAGTTTTCATTAATGCCGAGCTATCGATCATATTCGAATTGATTGCAATATAGAACTGCGATATATACTCCGTTCAACGAGAGATTGAGAGTAGATTGGACGAAAACTCGTCCGTCACGCGCAGGTTTCCCCCCACGGAAGACCTAGAAAGCCTTCCTCCACACTACCGACTACCGTGCCGTATACGAGCGCGCTACGCTCTCTCCACTGTGCCCGCCTATACGCAGAACCAATAGTCTCAATAGTCTCAATCTCTCGTTGAACGGAGTATAGATCGCTACCGCTGCAAGACACAGATCATTATTTCTTTCCAGTTTTGACGATCGATTACTTACTGTTACACTCATAAACTTTAAGCAGCAGATCACCAAAGTGCTCGACAAGAATTGGATTAGGACATGGATTATGTAACAAAAAATTCTTTCAATTTTGTCTAAAAAGATAATAATCTTTTAATGCCTGCCGATTAAGTTCCTTCATAATAGAAACAGTGAGACGTTGGTTCTTTTCAGAGGACATCCCTCAATGCGTCACACAAAATATCTATTTGACCGCTCGTATGAAGAATCTGAAAGCACACATTTTTAAAACCTTGTAATATAAATGGAAAAAGATTTCACACTATCGAAAATAAGTTGTAGGATGGTATAGAGTATAAATTATATATATTATTATATAGAACAAAGTGTAACACGTGAGAAATATTTCATATCATTGGAATCTTAAAATAAGAAGAAAAATCATATAAACAAATGTTCGATTTTAAATTGATTTTAAAATTAACTGCCGTTCCTTTGAAGCGCGCCTATTAGGCATAATATGCGAATAGTTATAGATAATAAAATTAAAATGTTTAATTTTTTATCAACATATAAAATATGTATAATTCGCTAGCAATTATACATATTTTATATGTTCATAAAAAATTGTTATTAAGTTTCTTTCTTCAGATTAAAATTCTACAAATATCTTTTCGTATTACAATATTATATATATTACAAAATCTAATTAAGTAAGTAAGGTAAGTAAGAAGAAAGTCTTCTTTTTGTATCTAAATATATCAGTGTCATATGACAATCCGAAGTTCGGATATCCATTGTTCTCTTTCACATTCAATAGTATATATGCTAAAATAAACATATTACTAATAAATAAGTACAGTGTCGTAAAAGATACAGTAACTGCCGTCACACAATATCGTCTGGTTAGATAGATATAGCCTAAAGATATAAAGAAACAATTTTTCTTTCGCAGATTGCACTCATTAACGCATAACGTGTCGATCAGAGAGTTCAGTATACCGATCATGGCGGAAAATACCAATTGATGAAGAAACTCCAGACACATAACGAGCTCGTACCACGGCGACTCGTTGCATCCGAATGGGAGCTGTAGCTTCAATGTAAACTCACGAACGGGCGCCGGGCGTCTCGATTCCATCGACGTCGTAATTATTGGTCTGAAATACGAGCACGCCAAAACTATAGAAAAACGCAGCTCCTCTGAAGCCCGATTATCATGTTGGAGAAGCATCACTACAGATTTGCCTTAGTCGTCATTGTCTGAATTTTGTGAATGGCGAAATTCCCTCCAGTCTGCAGTCATCGCAGCTAGAACGTTGTAAAATATACTGTGGTAGTTTATTCTATCCAAATGTATATAAGGATAAACAATTCGCACTAAGATAGGAACACAATAAGATGGAAAAGAATGGCTCCCAGGAAGGGAGCAAGTCTGATTTTTTAGTGTACATTTAATAATAAATATATAAAATATACAGCGGTAAACATAGCTTTACGTAAAAATCGATTGCACTTGAATATTATCGCAATAAAATGGCAATGTTATATAAACAATATAATCAACAAACCAATCTAAACTAAAAACAATCGCAAATAAATTTGAATAAAATACACTGCATCTTCTTTATTATATATCTTGATTTTATTAAATAAATAAAACTTTTGTTGAAAATTAGATAGAAGAAGACGCAAGATCTTAACTTAAGAAAAAAAAGTATTGCTGTGAGAATCGTGGCTTTCAGGAATGATCTATATCAAATAAACTCGGTTTCCATCTTTGACTGCGTGAGAAATATTCTCTTACCGGCTATTTGACCACAAAATAATCAGTTTCAGTGACATTATTACACTGTATTCCATGGTGACACTTAACCGTCCATCAGATGCGACATGTCGTCGGTTAAGTGAATAACCCAGCCGGAACGCCGACGTCTATAGACGTCGAATTAACATCTTATAGATGTCGATTCGACATCTATCGAGATCTATAGACGTCGAAAAGACGCTAGCATTCTGGAACGACCCACTAGTACTGGCAAAGTATGCACTACGCCAGTGGTCAGTATCCAAACATCCCGAAACAATATACGGCGCATATGCCAAATCCCAACAATTCGAAAACCGATTTGCACCGAAAGACCAACAGTGCTCGTCATTTTATCACGTCGTGACATTTTATACCAAAGTATACCAATACCGATATAACAATTTATACCCACATAAGATTTAGCAGACAATTATTCGACACTTGCGTTATCCGAAATGTAACTTAGAGTATTCGACTATTAACGTCGTAAAGTCGGATCACAATGCCAATGGCTGCGTATGATTTTAAAACGACTGTAGAGCGGTAAGTTGATCACGCAAGGGTCGCCGAGTAAACGTAGCCATAGAAGTAATCACCGATCAATTGCAACCAACTGAAAACAAGTGTTCTGGTGGTTTACACGGGACAAAGGGGATTAAAATTGCAACAATTGAGCGATGATTATGAGCGCATAATCGCACAATGTGTACAATGATTGCCTTATTTTGTCGTAAAAAATGTCTCCGAGACAAATTGGTTACTTGAATAATGTAAAAAACAGCTTTTCTACCTATGCTTCATGGTAGCGATCAAGCTCGGGTCTGGAATAATGGCTCTTTGAAGAAACGTAAAAATACGGCAGAGAAAACGTTCTGAGATAATAAATCATATATAATATAACTATATTAATAAGATTTCTCTCTCATCTGTGTCACAGGATCAACTATACGATATCATAATAAAAGCAAACAATTTATATTTCTTTGTATCCACGATGTGCGTTATTAAATTGTTACAATCAATTTATATAAAGAAATAAATAATATTTTGACTTTCTCACAGCGTGTATACACAGTTCTAAGCTTCTTCGACATCAATACATTGCGTATAAAACAGATATGTACGACGCGGATGCTTTCAAACTCTGAAAAATTAAGTAATATGGAATATATCAGTGCAATAAGTCTGTGCAAATAGATCGATAAAACAGTACTATCATTGCAAACGATATGAATAATATAAATTATGTATAATATTTATCATCTTAACAGTAATTATACATATAGCATGAAAAAAGTGCGAGATACCAAAAGTTGCTTTCACATAATATGCGGTCAGCTGTATTGTATCCTAAAACTATTGTTTTGTTTAAAATGGTATTAAATCTGTTTTACATTATATTCACACATTTAATGAGAAATACAAATAAGAAATGCAAATGGCTAATTTTGATCCCACGATCAAACGTGTATTATAAGATAAATGAGATGTTAAACATAAAGTATAAAATATAATTCTTATCATTCTCTCTTTTCATAGTAAAAACGATATAATATAAACACCTAATATATATTACAATATGTCTATTCTTAACTTATATGTAGCTATGAGAAAAGTCCACAATTTCATCAATTTATTGAAATCTTACGTTCGTGAATCCTTCCAGTGATAAATCCATAAATTTTCCCGCAGTGATCGTCAGCCGTCTTTGCGATCTCATTATCACAAACAGCAAAATGCGACAATCTCGAGGCTTGAAAGTATACCAAACAGATTTATATACAGCGTCGCCGATCGTTTTGCTCTAAAATACGAATGTGGACAAAAGTGGATGTAGAAAAACGAGATGTTGTCCTTGTCACGTATGACGCGGTGCTTCATTTTTACATGAGCAATCTCTCCGAAACGATCCAATCTTTTATAACACAACGTAGTGATCTTTTTTAACAACCTGACACGAAAAAAGAAAAAATTGACAAAAATGATTTCGGGGGTACTCACCTTATTACTCAGATATTCGCCAGCGAAACAAAAGATAAACGCTTCCAAAGTGATAGCGATGTAAAAAAACAGGGTCTTCACTAACATCCTGACGCCTTCATCTGTACCCAATGACTGCAAGTCCAGAAAAGAGTCAGAAAGAAAGTTCGACGTGTTTGCTGTAAAGCAGAGATCTCAGACGCGCGGGCAGCAAGCGGTCATCTCCCACTATCGTGCCAACATTGCCAACTCGCGAGGGTCGCAATGGGCCTTGTATGAAGGATAAAAGAAAAGAGATCGAGGATATCCGGTCAGACTTATTGCTTTTCGAGATGGAGAGATGAATCTTCAAAGAGCTCGAAATCATGCCAATACGTTCACATAGAAATCTTTTTACTTGCTTTCTGCCTGCGGCGAGGTATATAATGGCGATTCGTGTCTACCGTGGGGTTTGAATGAATTAACATGAGTGTGTGAATCTGAGACCGCTGCCATTTCGAATACCATATGAAGTGCTCGAAGCAAAAACATGTGTAGCACATAAAACGTAAGTAACTTATAATACCGTAAGTATCGTAAGTAACATATAAATAACTGTACGTCTAGAAATAAGATTAAAAGTTTATATTGTCATTTGTTTCCGATCAGATGTTCCACGTACCTGTGCAATGTGCAAGTGTATGCATCACGTCATTTATCATCTTCAGATATAATATGCATAACTTTTATAAAGCACAATAATTAGTACGGTGGAAAAATTACAAAGTATGTACGACACTTAAAAATCAAAATTTTTTTTAACAAAACGTTTGCGTTTGCAGATCTCGGATACTCACGGTTACTATGAGGAACCCGATGCAACATATAATCACCGTATTCGACAAAAATTGCATCAGCGCGATGTCAGAGAAAAGACTCTCGATGTTCTCCGAAAAAGTGATAATCTTATGATGCTTATTGATTAAGGATCTTACAATGGCAGAAGGTAAATCATATTCGTTATCCTTATTAGGGCAAATCCCTTCCACTTCCTGTTGCATAAGGTCTATTTGCCCCCCAATGTGCAGCATCTGTATATTATTAGTAAAATAAACGTTATAATTATTCAGTTACATGGCTGCTAAACAAAAGTATTTCGACTGTGTCAATAATATTGCATAAAAACAATCTTTAGTCATTTATATAACTTAGACATTACTATAAAATATAGCATATGTATGAAAGAAAGAACGGTTTTTGCGAAAATACGTAAATATTAAGCTAAATCCAGATGTAAAAATAATTATATTGGACCTTCTCTCTCTAAATAATTATATTAAACGCTCAAGCTGGTTGTTTGAGAATGTCAAAACTTACAGTATTAGCATCATGTTTAATAATCCTATAATTAGCAAAAACGTAATTATTTTGATGGTCCAACATCATTATTTTCAGATCTGTATACGTATCTGGCCCAATTTTTATATATTTTTATTCTTTCCAGGAGACCATTCTTTCCGTGTATATTTATCAAATAAGAAAAAATAGTTAATAAGTATAAACATTTTGACCGATAAGTGATTCTCACAAATAAATAAGGCCGAATTGATAAAGACATTCATCTACCATTGAAGGGAGGTCCAGGTTCGAACCTTGGTTGGAGTGATATTTTTTACAGTAAATTTTTTACATAGTGATTTAAAAGGATGCTTTTTAAGTGTCAAAAAGTTAATTCGATTATCGATTTAAGTATGTTAAATTTACTTTCTAACTGTGTTTCAAGACAGACAAATGATCAACTCGTAATTTAAGGATAAAACGTGTATACAAACATTATTAGGCTATAATAAATCAACCCGACCGAAAACGGCATATTTCTATTTATTTGTGACAAAAAATTTCTGCTAAATAAAGTGCGATGTACAATTTGTCCCGCAGGTACCTGCAATATATGCAAACCTGCACATGGCCTAAAAAAGGGAGAAACAGATGGCCACGCTGACCGTTTCAAACTCTTTTTCAGGTACTAACGTCGTCAAAATAAATGGAAACGCCAGCCGGCCCACGGTAAACCATTCAAACGAAGCAAAATGTGGTTGCAAGGTCTTGTTCACCTCGCGATATGGGGAGGAATATGGGGAGTAAAGGGACATGAAGCAACCGGGAAAGAGGGACCACCCCTCCCAAGCATGGAAACCAATGTGGAGCCGACGTTACGTTCGCATGCGCATAGATCTTTAGATCGAAAGCGTAAACGACGCGAGCCTGATAAACTCGAAAGAGGGGATAAGATTGAGATCTGCGCCGGCCTGCGGGCATCGATCGCTCCTAACTCCTAGCGATCGAGAATCTGTCTCGGAACGTTTCACGTATGACACGTGTGTTACCTGCGTCTGGGTTTTGTGCCATTTAGCTTCTGTTTTGCTATCTTTCGTGCAATTTACTTTTTCTTAAACCAGTGCTTTCTTTACATTCGTACGTCGCGCATAAATCGCGATCTAAATAACAAATACAATATTGTGTTGATTTTTTTGCTTTTGATTAGTTTTATCTAGGAATTGTTTGTTCGTTTTCATTGATATTTTTATTACTCTTTAAAGAAACTAAAATACTGATTCATTTATTTTCTAATAATTAAATAAATCAATATTTTAGTTCGCAAAACAATAAGTTTACGATATAAGAGGAATGTATTATATGGTCTGATAAAAGTAAAACAAATCGCTTTAAATCAAACTTTAAACACAATTTTACATGTTGTTCAGTAAGCAACAAAGTGTTTTTTAATCTTGGCTCTTTCTCTCATATCAGACTCTGCATAATATTATTGACTTGATTCAATCTGTTCTTCAATTAAACGACATTATTTACTTCACTCGAATATATAAAACAAAACGTTCCACATTTTACAGTTTTGGAAAGTTCTTCTTTTTGACTTTCTGAGTTTTTTTATAATATCTTGAGCATATTTTTATCTTATATTACGTATTGTTCCTACAGATCATTTATATTCAACTGCTAAAAGTCTATAAGAGACGCCGCCACGCAATTATTTAACAATTTCTCTTTTTTCTGTTTCTTGCGAAATTGATCTCATTGTAAATGTGGAAGAAGTGAAGCACAAAAATATTATAAAAGTACACAATAACGGAAAAAATAATAAATAGTTACTATATTTGCACTACGCATTGACAGAATTTAGACAGCTAAATTAAATCACAATAACAAATGAATTTTTAATAAGATAGAAATTGAAAGTCACAGAACTCATCAAGTATACTACGCGACAAATTATTTACGACTAACTGAATCGAAGAAAGCAATCGATGAAAAAATCCTTTCAGTCTCGACAATATCGGCTTTTTTTAGTATCGACATAACATATAAACAATCAAATGTCTATGATGTTATTAAAGATATCTTCGTTCAACTATGAACTGTTCAAAAGAAATTGATCGATTTGATCAGTTTCATGAATTATTGTATATATACACAATATCTACATGCACAATATTTGTAATATTTATTATCGTAAAATCTTTGTCTATTAAATCTTCCAGTAGAAATATCTTTTTATCTATATAACGACGCATTTTTACGTTACAGAGAGGATAAGAGGGATTTTTATTAAGAATAAGAGAAATTGCTTCTTTTTGTCATTAAGAATTACTCATGCATTACAAAATTATAGAAACAATATTGCAGTGCGTTGAAACACAGCAAGAAAAATTGCAGACGCTGTCGATCGCAACTCACCAACGTAACCATTAATGCGTCGAGCATGCCTATGGCGGAGGCGATCGCCATTAACTGAACAAATTGCACGCACACCACAATCTCGTAGATTGGCGATTCGCAGAATGCGAAGGGCAGTTCCATTTTTATAAGCAACTCTCGACAATCGTCGTCAGTCTGCTTGCGAAAGTTGACGGACGCGGTGCTGTAAAGCAACACCGCCGTCGAATAAACACCGATGGTCAATTTTGAGCAGCGATGCGCGAGGACCGCCTTGTCGATCATGGCGTACATGTTGGAATACTCGCGCCAGTCGTTGGACATCGCTGTCAGGAGATCGTTGAATATTCTGCAATGCAACACTTCGCAACGCGACGCAACACTGATCTACATTCGCGGAAAAATGCGCTCCTCCAGCTCGCGAGAGAAGGGAAACGACGAAGTCGATTGCCAAGCTCTTTCCTCTTCATCAAAGACAGAAGTTTCTGACTATTAAGTGTTTCTGAATAGCTGCACTGTATTACTGATTAATGCAAAGTAAAAAAAAATCGTAACATTTACATTATTTTTACAGCACAAGACATTTTTCAGACAGCCCGACTAGGCATTAATTTAGTGACACTTTGAGATAATCTTGCTTGGCAATCAACGTATTTCATATATTATTATTATTATCTTCAATTCTTAAGGATTAATTTAACATGAAAATACGACGAATTTTTATTTATAAGTAGCACATTACCGGTTATTGGCCCACAGGACAATCAGCTTAAAGAAGAGGAGACTGTACGGCAAGGTGGTGCTTAAACTGTCTATCAGATTCGGCAATTCTTCGGCGCTGAAGTGCGTCAGAAGATAATGATACTGGAAGATCAACCCTGTTCCCATCACCAGTGTCCAAAGCAGTCTGAAGAAAATCGAGGAATTTGGCCATATCCCAGTAAGACGGAGGCCGATTTCGACCGGTCGACTGACAGTGCTGATCGGTATCATTGCGCGTAAAATTCCACGTTTTCTTTTTTTTTCACTCTGTTAACGAAGCAGAACGAAACGGACGTAAGTTCCTGACGAGAGGCTTCCGTACGATCGCTGCACGTACTCGCTGAAGGATAAGCTTCAAGATATTAACATAAAGAGCAGATACGGCCCCACCTTAACGGCCGCCGACCAATCGCGAACGCTAGACGTGTATTTTCGTGGTGTGCTTAGAAATGCAGAAAGAAAAAGTTACAACGATCGAATGATGATTGCAGGTCTCGAACGAGCGAAGAATCGACGAGGGCGCTATTTGGTAGCTTCCGGAACGGGAAAACTCCCTGTCGCCCGTTATTGCCGAGTGATTTACTTTAATAATGCAAGGAAATAGGAAAAAGTTGCGGCGTGCCAGTGCAAGAGCAAAAATCGCCAGAATGACCGTCGTCGAGAGAAGTTTCTGAAAGTAGCGAACATAAGTTCCAGCCATAAGAACATAGTGCTGAATCTTCGCGAATGATCGGTCGAGATGCATAAGGAAATGCAACAGGCAGAAGATAAATCATATGTAATTTTGATTTGGTTGTGAATTTAAAGTGATTTTGGATCGGCAATCTATATGCTGATATATTTATGTGTCTACTGATACAGATGTCTATATCTGCCCTGAACGAGAGAATTTTAATAAAAATTGAAAACAATAAGCATTTTTTTAAATAGAACTTTGTACGATAAAAATGGCGAGGTAAATACTACTTCATATATTTTTAAATCATAAGAACATTTAGCATGTATATAGATATATATCTCTTCATCTCGTTCTCGAAGTTTACAAAGAGATAAGCGGAACGTGTAAGCAATGATAAAAGTGAGTAAAATTATATGAAAATAAAATATTTACGTAGCACATAATCACTTAAAATAATACAATATATGTATATAATATGCAAATATGTGTACATGTTTATATAGACTTTGCAAATGATATATTTTTGTTGATCAAGACATTGCAAGCAGCACCGATACGTAAGACGCAGAAGCTTTCAGAATCTGAAACATAATATCGTTTTACATTTGAAAGAATCTTGTGGTTTAAAAGACAGGATTTTTAATATCTTACACTCGCAAAAACTTCCAAAGACAGATCGTTAAATTTCCCGATTGTTAAAGTCAATCGCTTCTGTGATCTTAATATTAAAATTAATAAAATTCGACTTTCGCTGGGCTTCGCATTATACCAAAGAGCCTCATAAGCTGCTTTTGCGACTGACTTGCTCTGCAAAAAAAAGAGAAAAAACTAGCAATAAAATCGTGCCATTCATGAAATATTTAAGCAGATTGTTTGCGAAAAGAATCTGGCTTTCTAAAGATTATATTACCATGCTGAAAAATTTGTATGATAAAACAATTGTCTGCAAAGTAAAAATTAATTTTTATACATATCACTAGTATTTATGGCAAAGTATTTAATCTAAACCTTATTGCTAAGATATTCTCCAGCAAAGCAAAAGATGAACGCTTCCAAAGTGATAGCGATATAAAAGAACAGGGACTTCAATAACATGATGTACCCTTCGTTACCTTTGATAGACTGAAACGTTGAAAAAAGATTTTACGTCATTTAACGTATACACATGTACATATCGAGTTTATAATTCACTTATAGCTATGTATATTATTATATACATACATATATATATATATATATATATATATATATATATATTATCTACATATGTATATCACTTATCTAGCGCGATATATTTTTATTTAAAAAAACTCACTATCACGATCACGAATGCTATGCAACATATAACTAACGTGTTCGTAAGAAACTGCATTAGTGCAATGTAAGAGAAAAGATTCTCGATATTGTCTGAGAACGCAATGACATTTTGATGTTTGCGAATAACTGCGCTCTTCGCGTCCTTATATGATTTATATTCGCAGTCTTTTGAGAAGAGTTCGAGTAACCCTCGGCACACAATGTCTATTTGCCCGCTTATGTGAATTATCTAAAAGTTTAAGTCACTTTGAAAAACGGACAAAATTTTCACATATACACGGAGAGAATTTTTTGTTATATTTTACCCTTAAATTCACTACAAACTTGGGACAACTTGGCAACCAAGAAATTTTTAAAATATACAAAAGACCTTTTACAAACAACGTGGTAAAAATTACCAAGCAGATTGGTAAATTTTGAAATATTATTGAAATTTCCTAGATATATTTTAGTAAAATTAATCAAATTAATCATATTTTATATTTTAATGTAATAGATATTAATATTTTTTATTATGGTGAATATTAATCAGAATAGCTCGCATAAAATTCTTGGTGAAACATGTTGTCCCACAACTATCATGATTTCAGGGTAAATTTTAAGAGAAAATTCTCTCCGTGTACAGATCATCGCATTTATACGCTACTAAATGATAGTTAATACAAAACATTCATTAAAAGATCAAATGAAAGAAACTTACCAGTGTTATAATCAGTGCGTCCAGCATCCCAATTACCGAGGCGTTGCTCAACAACTGTATAAACTGAATGAACATGACGATTTCGTAAACAGGAGAAAATTCGTAAACGAAAGGGAATTCCATCTTAAGAAAGAGCTGATTCTCTCCTGTGCCGGACCCGTTGTTGCTGTTAAATTCCATTATGACGGAGACGTAGATCACAACGGCTATCGAATACACCCCGATAATTAACATCGCGCAACGATGAGAAAGAATTGCTTTATTCGTCATGGTGCGCACGTTGAAGGCGACGGTGCCGCAGTTGCGCCAGTCTTGCGACATCAATGTCAAAATGTCGTTAAACAATCTGAAAAGATTGTTATCTCTCCACATCATACAAACTAATTAGTCTGATTGCAGATTTCAAAGTACATAAAAAAAAAAATTGTAACTACAAATTTTTTATGGACAGGAAAACGGGATTACTATAGTTTCCAAATTCTTCTCTGTCATTTTTCTATACCTTAAAAAAAGGACGTCAAATATTGACGAATAACTATTCGATGGTATTACGCAAAAGTTCAGCTTGTGTCGAAATAAATAACGGAATTTCTTACTTCTGATTCTGCCAGAGAATAATCAGCTTCAAGCAGAGCAAACTGTAAGGCAGCGTGGTGCTGACGCTGTCCACTAGATCGAGAAAGTTTGCGGTTTCGATGCAGACGACGATGTATCTGAACTGGAATGTTTGAGCGAGACCTAAGGAGATCGTCCACAAGGTCCGATATAAGATGTTGTAAGATCCCGGCCAAATCCCGATAGCGCGCAGCCCGAACTCAACCAAGGGGCTCACGGTGGACGTAAGATCCATTTTACGTTAACTTTAACATAAAAACCGTATTTGGCGCGTTTGACAGTAAGCTTCTCTTAATGCCGCCCTTTTAATAGCAGCCGTCGAAAAGTTACCACGTCGCAACATCGAGTAATCCTTAAGAATTCCAGAGGGTTCGTCGCCCAGGCATGAACCTGGCGATCGTCGACCAGTCGAAATTATTCATCGCACACATTACGTGGCATATTATAAGAGAGGAAAAGTACTACGGCTATGATTTCAGGTTTGCCGAAGGAAAAATAATATATCATAGGTAACAAGTTTCGTGCTCCTCCACGTCGAATATCTCCAGGTGTGCGATCGCAATGTTATTTGCTTTAAAAATGCAAAAGGTGCGTTTCGGGTAAGCTTGTGCATCGTGATGCGCTACCGAGTTATAATCGAAAGTAAGATGGAGAACTTCGCAAGGGAGGGAGTCGGACATCTTCGACACAACCGATGCGCGAAGCGTGACGCAGTGTTCTGTGTTCAACCACCAGTGTGCAGTGTCAAGAGTGGATGTTTCAAGTTGCTTTATATCTAGTGTGCTGTGTGTATTATATGTGCTGTGTCCTTAAATTTATTACTTCATAATAGACATTAATCAATAGACTTATTTACTCAAGAGAAATGCTGTGATTGATGTTTCTTGCAATATATTTTATGTTACCGGACAAATAATTTTGTTATAAATAGGCCTCTCTTTGTTCTCTTTTTCTTTATTAATCGATGGACTTACCTCTATTTTGAAGGCAAAATAAATAGCGAGAAACGAATAAAGCCGCACAAAAAAGTACTTTTGCACATATTTAAATATTCGTTTATACAATTCTTTCTATACATTAGTTAATATTTCGATTCGAGGCGTTTATTGCACCGCAATAGTTTAATTTTCATCTATATTTGTACAAGATTTTTACAGTTTTGTGTTTCAATACATGGCGTGTAACACCGACACATAAGACGCAGATGCCTTCAGAATCTACGAGAAAAAGACATGATATTAATTTTGTTGTTTAACAATTAAATTTCATAGTTTTGTAATTATAAAGAGAGAGTTAATTAGTAGAAAGCATGAAATAAATATTGAAACAAAAATTGAATCTTCTTTACCAAGAATCTTGCTGGCTAATAAAAGTTATCAATTAAATTACGAAAGTAATGTTTAATTCGTAGCACTTAAATATCATATTTACAATCATATCACTGCTATCATTAATTAAAGAAAACGAAAATCTCAAAATTCTTACGCTCGTAAAACCCTCCAAAGATAAATCTATGAATTTTCCGGCTGTAATTGCCAATTCCTTCTGAGATCTCAATATTAATAAGAACAAAATTTTACTCTCCGTAGGCTTTAATTCGTACCAAAATGAATTGTACGCCGCCCGATTTATAGTCTTGCTCTAAGACAGAGAGAAATAAGATATTAACACGATGTGAAACTTCGCAATTCTTCTCTTACTCTTTTTTCTCACCTTGGAACTGAGATATTCGCCACTGTAGCAAAGTATAAACGCTTCCAAGTTCACGACGGCGTAATAAGGTAAGATCTTCATCATCACGATGTCGGGAGAGTTTAACGACTACGGTTCAGAGACGGATTCTTCTCGAACAAATCGTAAAATTCTGTTCGAGACGAGCGTATCGGGAATACTCACAGTTACAATTACGAATCCGAGGAAGCAAATAACGAACGTGTTTGAGAGAAACTGCATCAGTGCCATGTAACAGAATACATCCTCGATATTATCCGCTAAGGCAATAATCCTTTGATGTCTATTCACGACAGATCTCAATGCGACTATACGCGAGTCGCGTCTGTCCTCGGCAACAGGGATCTCCAGCAATTCATGACACATTACGTCGATCTGACCGGCGATGTGGAGTATCTAAAAGTGATGACCCAAAATTGTCCTGAAAGCTATACAATCTGTCAACGACTAGGGCACGTTAGGGATCTGTTAACTCAATCTCCGTTGACACAGAATTCATTTTCATTGCGAAGTTTCGTTAACAATCACGCGTTATATTGATAACGCTAACGTAACAAACATCATTATGTTAACGTTAACAATATAATATCAATATTTGTCATTAATATTTATATATGTTAGCGTTTAAAAAAAAAATTAAAACAGGGGAGGAGTGAAATAGTGACTGAATAAAATTGGGCTTTTTCAGGGAGAAACGCAACGCGCTCTGATCGGTTTGGAACCAACTTACGAACGTCACCATGAGAGCATTCAGCATTCCCGCTACAATTGCCGACGTGAATTGCAGAAGAAATTGCGTAAGCATGACAATTTCGTAAAACGGCGACGCACTGCACTTGGACGGCAGTTTCATTTTAACAATAAACCGCTTCTCTTCGACAAGTTGCTCAGAGCCCGCGCTCTTTTGAGCGATCACGTCACTCGCCCCAAATAAAAGTAGCACGATTGTATATGCACCGATGCTGCATTTCGAAAATCGATGGGATAAAATCGCTTTGTTCACCATCGGCTGCAGTTTTGATCGAGTGGACGCGCACTCGTTCCAATCTTCGGCCATCATCGTAAGAATATCATAAATAATACTGGATAACACGGCATATATACACGCAGATTATTAATAAACACAAACTAAGAGCAGTAATTAAATTTCCAGAAAATTAAATTCCACTCGAGAAAACCTCGATTCAATTTTCTAAAAAAAAAAACATGTCTAAGGTAAAATCTGTCGCGATGTAACATGTTTAATGTTGAACAGTTTTTTCATGACCAGGTGTCAAATTAACTGTTTCGCTATAACACATTCAACCTCGAGTTAAAAAAAAATATTTAGTTAGTTTTAAATAGAAATATTCACGCATGTTCATTCCTTATTCACCAGTTGACAACATCGCTAACAAGTCTTACCGCCCGTTCAGCCAGAGAAGGCTCAACTTCAGAAACAACAGGCTGTTCGATAAGCACAGACTCATAGAGTCCATGAGGTTTGGCAGAGTATCGGAACCGATGTGAGCGAAGAGGTACCAATACTGCAAGAACTGCGAGGCAACCATCGCCATCGTCCAAACGACGCGCATCAGGTATCTACACGAGGAATCCGGCCAAACGCCGATCAGCCGCAAAGTGAATTCCATCGGACCGCCGATGGTGCTCGTAGGTATCATTCTCTCCCTCTTTGTCCCGTGCTTCTCGATTAATTGACTGATTCCGACAATTGTTACAGCTCCGACCGCACCGGCCGTCTCTCCGGTCAAAACCGACGTAGATTCGCAGTTCTATCACGTTTCTTCCGGAAAAGAAGACGGACCCCTTCCTGATTAAGCGCGACCAGCCGTGAGTCACGTGCTTGCGTACACCGGGCACTGATATATCGGGTGGAATCTCGCGGCTAGCTAAACGCCATGTTACGCCGTAAAAACTTTCCACGAGGCCTGATTGATCTCATGGAGGCAGCGGATAAAGTGCTGCTTGCAAACGACTACCGTCCAACTGCAATTATCTAAGACCATTACACGAGACGTAAATGTATAACGACCGCTTTGACTATCAACGGAGAAAGGGACGTAAGAGATAGAGCAATCGAGCGATAGAGCGATTTCGTCGTGCGCTCGCGACACCGCCGACGAGATATCATGAGACGTTTGCTTTAAAAATGCACGGTTATAATCTATCTAATCGTTCCGCGGACTCTCGGGCAATCATGTGGAAAATTAAAATACAATTGTCCGCGGATAATGAAATATAATGGCGAGCCATAATAGTTCAATTTGTCGCATCGCGTCTGCTATACATCATGGAGGACTCGCTCGAGCGACGCTTTCGCATCAGCCGCCTTATCATTTCGTTCTGACAGATTAATATATCAAAACAATTTTTTTAATGCGTTCAAAATTAATTAAAGAAAATGTAAACTTCGTGTTTTTTTTTTAACATGTGTACACGTATTTTTTTTCGTTCTTTTGTGTGAAAATGTGAACTGTGAACTTCATAGCTTTTTCAAACATATATTTTTTTTTTTCCTTTTGCAACCGGCAGAAACAATTTTTCAGGAAGTATTTCCTCGGCTACGATCTGAAACAGCTGCAGTAAGTAAATAAATATCGTTGGGCTTGCAATAACTCACGGCTGTGAGAATTCCAGTACCTCCAGTTCCATGATGTAACGTGACAATTTTACAACGCGCATGCAGCGGCAGCGGTTACTTCCGCTCCTGAAGTTATATCACGTAATAAATTTTATCCGTATCAGCGACAGTGAATGTGCCGCACGAGCGTGGATGTATATAAGATTCGCTCATATCTCACGTAAATGTATGCACTGCAGTCGTTTTGAGAGAAAAACGTATCGCTCAAAACAATACCTTCCGAGGAGCGCAATAAACAGGCGTCATCTCCGTCACATTTCTCCAACTTTCTGAGAGAAAATAAAAAGAGCGCAGATGGAACATAAAAATTGTAACGTTACGCGTGTCCTCGATGAAAATCGACTCGATTCCACGCCCGACGAAAAATTGCGATGATATCTCCCCGCTGTACGTTCTTGCCGCATATTTTGCAAGCCAACGATCCGGCCTTCGCTCGATATTATTAAATTCACTTTTCGAGAAGATAAACCACTCGAGAGGATAAATCGCAGGTAGGTATACCGACTTTTACGCTCGCTGCTCGTTTCAAAATGCGTCATAATCATTCCTATAAATCATCCTTGCAGTTAAGTTATTGCAAACTGCATACGTTTGGTCATCATCCGCGGTCTCACAGGAAATCATGATGCCGGTAGAAAGGTGTTGGCGAACAAATACGAAATAATGCGAGTCATAAAAATTTACGCGACCTCTGGGACGCGAATTTCAGTAGAAAAGCAAGATTGAACAATATCGAGTCGTCGATATGGATGAAAATGTGTTTTATCTATAAATCCAGAATAAAAAGGTGAGCATGCATCTATATTGAACATAAACATTTTTAAATGAATATTTTTTTTTTTAATTTTCTATACACTTTTGTTGTAGAATATTATATTTATTTTAAATCCAGTTCTAAGATTTTCTCAGCGTAATAATCCACCTTTGTGAATTTTATGTTGTTCTAATTTTTGAATTTAATGTTAGAACTTCGATATAATTTATAGAATCATAGCTCTTCTCCAATGAGTTACAAAAGCGCGAAATAAGTTTCAAACGAAATCCTGATGATTTAATATAATAGAAAAATAGAGATTCTCTCTCTCGAAGGATACCGAAGAATATTTTTTTACATTTATAAAAATCATAGGGAATATAGCTTCATATTTTTGTTATACAAAGACTGTTTTTCTAATTTAATCACGAATGACGATATACTTTTCAGTAGAATTTTTAAGACGCTGAATCTTCTAGTCTAGAAAATATCAAATAAAAATTTTGTGCTCATGGGAACTTGAAGAATATTCATCGCCGCCATCATCCTGATATCTTCTGGAAAAAGAATTTGGATTATTACTGTGGAAGAGGACGATAGCAAAGGTAGTAGCAACAATTACATGGCATTGAATTGGATTGTACATATGTATATTTCGATTCGCCTCTCTGTATAAAAATATAATATAATATACAAATTGATTTATACAAACTCTATCAAAAAGTAATAACAACAGCACTGTTACGCAATCGCTTCGGAAGCGTTTCTCTTGCGTCTCTCCGAGAGAAACGTTTCATTTAATAAAAGCCCCTCGCAAAGAGGGAGAACACAAAGATATTTCCGAGATTTTCATCAAATTAATGTACTCCCACGTGATATTCTTTCAAATTGATCAACGATGCATTTCAATAAATATTATCTCAGCAAAGGATAAATTTTGTAAATTGTCCCAATGGGGTCGAAAAGTTATATATCTATATATATCGATGATATATATAATGTCACGAAATTGGTCGTATGTGCGCCAGCAGCAATGGAAAGATATATCGCTCGTTTCTAACGAATCGGGATTAATCCGTAATTGTATTGATTCATTCGAATGGGAAATAATTACACCGTTCGTATTTCAATTTCAATAATTAGACCGTTATAACAGCATGCGATCAAAAATGTGATTACCATGCCGCAATACGTTCATAGGTTTCGTTGAAAAGCATTTAAAACCAACATTAAACGGTAAAATAATGTGGACCATCGAATATTCACGCAATCAACCAATCGATGAGTTGATCGATTGATATATTTTTACATGCCGTTGTAAGCTGGCCCGCCGCCACCCTCCGGCACGACCCAATTGATGTTCTGGCTCGGATCCTTGATGTCGCAGGTCTTACAGTGAATGCAATTCTGCGCGTTGATCTGCAATCTTTCGCCGTCTCCGCTTTCCAACGGCACGAATTCGTAGACACCTAAAACCAGATTGCACACACGTGTTTTGGACCTGCGGAACAAACTGCCCTCACACATCTTCCTCTTCAACGACTACAATGGAGAGTTGGAGAAATATCTGAAAACCACCGAGCGTCTCCCTGGCTTGCTAAATCATGAAAATTATTACCAATTGTAATAATGTAAGTAACTAACTTAACTTTCCAAGTTATAACTTATTCGTGAAAACTGGCTGTCCTACGTCCGGCTGTCCTACGAAAATGCTAATAATGTCGCAATGCGCGGGATGATTTATTCAACGCGATTTATTCAGCAGACGCATATATTCTAGGCACTCTGCGGAGTGTGAGATTTACGCCGCGAAGGTCACGACGTGCCCTCGGCCAGACAGTCGATAACCCGGTTCCCCACCATCTTCCAGACGGCGCAGCTATCCTGTAGGAAAGCTCCCAGACGAATTCCTCGCCGATGCCCCGACTCGCCAGGCCCGTGAAAGGAAACAGGGAGACGCACCCCGGAGACGGGAGGGAAAAGCCCGGGAATGAAGAAGGAATACGTCGTAAAAATCAAAGGTGGATGTTCACGAAACAATGGTGAGAGGGCAGACGCATAAATTTGTCTGGTTCGAAGGCGTTTATGTGACATAATAGGATATCTACACAAGCTTTCAGCCGCAAAGTTTAAATTAAAAAAAATGCCCCTTGTTATAATGTTGCAGCACTGATTTGAACAATATAAATTTAAAGTTTTAAACCAATCACAGGAGACTTTGAGGATTTAGCAAAAATGATAGAAGATTCTTTCGTATAAATTTTATATAAATTCCTAATAAAATTTTAATTCTAGAGTTCCACAAATTAAATTCCAGAATATTTAATGGTAATTAAAAAATTACAAATTATAACTATAACAAAGTTAATCTTAAATTCATCAATAAATCTGTAAATTAATCACAGTTACTTGCTTGTACGAACACGCTTAATATTATTTTTTGCAACATAATATAATGAGTCTTTCATTCTTAATTATATATCTCTAATTCCATCCTTCGTGTTTGAACGATATTAATTTTACGAACTACGAATGTACGAACTACGAGTGTGTGTTGAATTTCTCATTCTGTATAACTTCTACGAAATTATATTATTAAATTTAACAGCAATTACAGTGTGCGCCTTGTGTGCGCGATGCAGGATCATATTACCGTCGAACTGTAAAATTTATATTTGCAAAAAATATAAGTTAATAATAAAAGCAAAAATATATTCAGATTAAAATTATCTTCGAAGTTTTTCAGATTAATAATCAATATAAATATTGTAATTTATTTCTCCTATAGAAAATAATTACTTTTTATATAAATAATATACTTTACTATAATAATAAGATAAATTTTCAAAAATTGTTGCTAACAAAGAATTGTTGATTATTTGTAACATTGTTTCAAGATTAATATAATATCGGAAGATTCTGAAGGAATAGAGAGAGAAAGGACAAATCGACAGCGAGGTTGTTGGCCGGAGCTCCAGGGCGCTGTTCGATTTTGGGGATTGAGCTTGGTCCGGGGTTGTCTAGCCATGCGGGGGTTGTCCGGGTGGCTCAGGTTCAAGGACACAACGGTCGATAAACCCCCGACAAGACTGGAAAAGGAAGAGAGGGTGGAGACGTGGCTCGAGAGCGGAAGTGGAAGGAGCTGGATTGCCTGCAGACTGCGAAAATTTATTGCGAACGAAATTGATCTCTCTTCATAACAATACCCTTCGAATATTGAATAATTTTGCATCAGCTAAATTTTTCGTGGAAAGCAAGCAAATGTTTAAACAATACGGAAATGAAAATGTTAAAAATTCAATAGATTCGTGCAACAGATACATTGTATTTTACTTTTTACTCCAGCAAATTTTAATGACAGATTTGGATTTAACTTTTATTAAGATATATAGTAGGCAATTTATTATTATTATTATTATTATTGTTGTTATTATCTTGGAAAAAATGCAAAAAATTGCTTTAAAATTATCTGTAAAAAATATCTGAAAATGAAATAGGACACGAGCGGCATAAAATTACGAGAGATAAATATCAAACTCTGCAATGCGGTAAGTACACTACTCATTCATCCTTAACATAATGAATTTCTCCGTTTGCGCCAACAGAATAAGACCAGTGAACAAATTGATATTAATATTAATGAGTACTTTCTCTCTCCCAGCATTTATGAGAGAAAAGCATTTCATGAAAGACATTATATTGTAATTTTCAAATCATGCAGTCGAATAAATAAAAAATAACTACGAAAGAAGTTATATATATAGACATTATAAAATAACAATATTAAAAATGCGGCAAATCAATATGTAATTATTAATTAATGATTTAAAAATAATTTTATAAAAACTGTTTTGTATTTAACATATTTCTGTCAAAACTGTAACACTGAAAAATTAGCCTTTGTACTAAAAAAAATAAAACATGCTCATGAGAAAGAATAAATACTACTAAAGATTCATAAAAATTGAATATTAAAAAATAGGAGATAATGAGACAAATCTATAAACGTGATATATAGTCTCATATTTTATTCACGATTCTAGAAATGTATATCTTTTTGCGATATAAATTCACTGAATGCATATACGCGCGAAAACATATATCAATTCGTTAAAATTAATTTATTGAACACAAGAGTGTTTAATTTAAAACAATTAAGTTTTTTCAGCAACCGTCATAGATTATATAAATAATAAATATATACTCGATAAATTAAAACTATCTATAAAGTTCATTATGTCAATCTATTACACGATTGCAAAAGTAAAGTATATCTAACATACAATCAAAGAGAACTCATAAACATTAGTAGACACAATGCATTATTAAAACGATAAATGATAATCATGCAGTAAATTGACTTACCAGCAGGGCAAAATCGACCTTCCGGACCAGCAAATTCAGCTAAGTTTCTCTTTACTGGAACAGTGTCGTCCATCAAAGTTAAATGGGCTGGTTGATCAGCTTCGTGATTGGTACCAGTTAGAGCTACTGATGACAGAAGATCGAATGATACCTCGTTATCCGGTTTAGGATATTCTATCGGCGTCGATTTAGCTGCGGATTTTAACTTCTTATGATCAGGACCTATGAACACACGGTACGAAAATGTTTAAAATACCATTTGAAAAATCACAATTTATTTTAACTAATGACTACATAACTTAACGGCTCGAATTTGATTCAATTGTTTAATAATTCTAATTTTATAAAAAGGACCATGTTTCTTGCCATTGTCAGCCTCTTATATGACTGTGTTTCATATAATGTATCTCAATGTTATCAGTTTTTAAGTTTCATTTTATTCTAAGCAATGTATTATTTATTATTTAGTTGTATTCGTGGAAAATAGTATGGTAAATTAATTGCATCACACGATCAATCATTAATCTTATACTCGTAAATTCTATTTTAGTACCGAAGAAGACTAATTGTAAGTGAAGTCGAAACATTTACCTTATATTCATTACATCTATGTATAAAATTTATTTCTAATGTAATATCTTGAATTTAGCCCGTATTGTTGATCCATTATTCCCTCATATTGCTTTGCATAAAACGAGCCTAATATTTCAATAATAGCATATTTGAAATTAACATTTGTAGTATTTTTCCAGAAACCTCTTAAAAGGTTCCTGTATAATCTTTTCTTACCTCCGTGGGATAAAGTCCACGGCTCCTTTCCGCCTAGTAACATGGAGAAACCAGAGTACATTAAACCGCCGTAAAGTCCAAGAGAAGAGTGGAAGCTGGGCCTCATATTTCTTACGGCCTTCAATTCTTTATAGATCCAACTACTCTTTATTTTGTCAGTGTATGTTTTCGGCTCTAAGCCTTTCGTTGGTGAGGTGTTACTTTCCGCGTCTATGATCGCTTCAATAACGCTTTCTGCAGCTAACATGCCACTTTTCATAGCATTATGAGTTCCTTTAATTTTGGGCACATTTAGAAAACCTGCCGTACATCCAATAAGGCAACCACCAGGGAATTGGAGTTTGGGAATAGATTGGAATCCACCTTCCACTAACGCTCTAGCGCCATAAGCTATTCTAGAATTAAGAAGAGTAGAGAAATACGTAGAGAATACGAAACAATACGTGCAATTAAAATTTCGTATTAAAGATTCCAACCTTTTCCCTCCTTCAAACGTTGGTCTAATACTAGGATGCTCCTTAAACCTCTGAAACTCCTTAAATGGAGATAGGTAAGGATTGGTGTAATCCAATCCTACGACAAAGCCTACTGCAACCAGAGGTGTTTCTTCATTCAAATGATATAGAAACGATCCGCCATATGTATTCCTATTAAGTGGCCAGCCAACCGTATGCTCCACTGCTCCGGGTCGATGTTTGCTTGGCTCTATCTCCCAAACCTTTCAAAAAAATATCATACTTTAGAATATAAAACATTTTATATTTATATAATTTTTAAGTTTGTTTAGGTGTAACTCAATGATAATTACTTCTTTCAATCCGAGGCCGTATGTCTGCGGCTCGCAATCTTTCCGAAGATTCAATTTCTTTGTTAATTGTTTCGTCAGATGACCGTGACAGCCTTCTGCAAATATGGTACATTTTGCATGAAGTTCCATACCCCGTTCGAACGTCTCTTTGGGCGAGCCGTCTTTAGCAATACCAACATCATTTGTGGCCACTCCTTTAACGGATCCGTCCTCATGATATAAAATCTCTGCCGCTGCATAACCAGGATATATCTCGACACCAGTAGCTTCTGCTTGCTCGCCAAGCCATGTCACTACATGGCCTAATCTACATACAAAAATATAAATTTTTACAATGGGGACAAACGTATACAATTTACAGTATAACCATTCATGGATCTATATATGACTCGCGTTAAATTTAAATTTACCTTACTATATAATTCCCATGATTATACATTGGCATCCCCTTGAAGATAGGTATAGATATCCTCCTCTTTTCCGTGAGAAATGCAAATTTATCTTCCGTGACAGGAGTATTTAACGGCGCCCCTAGTTCCTGCCAATTTGGAAAGAGCTCGTTCAGGGCAATCGGGTCCAAGCAAGCGCCACTGAGGATATGGCCACCGATCGCAGATGCCTTTTCAACAAGAGTAACCCTGAGTTCCTTGCCATGTTTCTCAGCCAGTCTACGGGCCTGAATAGCTGCCGATAATCCCGCAGGACCACCACCGACAATTAGAATGTCGGTTTCGTCCACGTATCTCTCCATGTTCACACCTGGCAGATAAAGAAAAAAACATTCTCAATGCATTATCCGTATTGTTTTGATGAATGAGAAAAATCGAAAGAGAGAGAGACATACCTTTCCATCTTGAGTCCGTCTCCCTGGGTTTCACCGTATAATGAGTGGTGATCTCAGGAAATTTCGCGTCCGAGTAAGTCCTCTGGAAAATCCTTTGCAGCCTCTGTACTACTAAAATGCAACCAAAATTAAACTAGAACATGCAGGTTCCTGTACTCTAAATTAGAACATTTTATTGTGTATAATGTACATACAGTAAACGCATTATATTTGCATGTAAAAGTACACACGGATGAAAGATAAAGAAAGTTATATATTAAAAAATTTTGAATTTATATATCTCAAATTTTCCAAATTTTATTTCGAATTATTGGCGCATATGCGCAGTCACGTGTAACTCTTATATCGACATATCGATCACGAAATTCTAACTTTGCAAAATTTCGCGTTTTTGCACAAAATCGTCTTTTTTTTTTGTTACAACAAAACAAATCAATACTTTTTTCTCCTGTTTTTCTTTTGTTTGGAATAAAAATACGTTTCTACTGTGGCAGAAACAAAAATTTATTTCCTCGAATAAGTTCTTTTGCGAGCTTTCAGCGCTTAAAAATATAAAAATTACAAGTTCTTGCACTTTAAGGAAAGAAGAACCGAGATGGAATGTGCAGAGTTAGTGCAGAAGGTGGACCTTAAGCAGTTAAGAGATATTTATATATCGCGGGATCAAAGGGCACTTATGTTTGTCTGTCACGTAACGCAACCGCTCCGAGATTAAACGCTCGATATTGATGAAATAAAAGACAAAGGCATCAAAAATACAAATTAAATAACACCACTGCATTTATTCCAGGCAATAAACTTATTAACGGAATAGCGCAGACGCGATTCAACAATCGCGGAAAATGAGCGACAAAAAAATATTTACGTACGATCACAAATACATTTTTACGATACATTGAACGCGTCCTTTAAACGACGTTACATAACGCGCGATATATTTTATAAATTTCGCTAATCGCCTCATTGCCTCTCTCGCGAAATGTTATCGCTAAAGGCGAACGATCGTTCATTCTTCGAAAACGGAGCAGTTAATTCTAAACGATACGTTCTTTTTTAGTCGAGTTGTCAATACGTCGCGATAAGGTTATACATGGCTGAAAAATCCTGATTACGTCGACGCACTTACTGGTGCCGGACGCATTGAATATCGCGAAAGCCATAATCAATCGCGCACAGACAACACACAACTACCGATCGGCACGATCGGCGATTTGACAATTACAAATGAAAAAAAAAAAACAAAAAAAAATGGCACATTCGCAAAATGTCGCATGTCCGAATGACATGCAACGAGAGGAAATATTCTAGTCTACGATGATATCTATGAACAAAACTAAAGCATGCAATAGCAATTCATAGCAAAAACGAGAAGCAATATCAGTCTACAATACAAAAATACCTACGATATAAGAAATAGATCTTAAAATAAAAAACCTGTAACGTAGTAAATAATACAGTCAAGGATAGGGGAATCGGACAGGGCATAATCGTGGTCCTCAGACTTTTGCCCATAGGCTGTTTTTAAATCATGCAATGACAGCAGAAGCTGTGGCGACGATTGTTCGGACACAGTGCAATTTCCAAATTTTGGAGGCTTTATTATGCTATACACCGACAATATTTTATATAGCTGCAAGAACGTGGGGCTGTGTGGGTGATCGTTACACCCTGCGGCTTGACGAATGGTGCCAAAGAATTTCTAGAAAAATCGTACGTACATGTACATTTATTTATTGCAAGTAATTATTGTATTAAAAAAGTCATTATAAATTGGAAAGATAAATTACCTGTGTCGCAAGTCGAACGCGCATTTTCGAAGTGCTGTCTAACACAACGTGCCGTTGTGTTAACTTTGGACAGGCCCTCGCATTCCCAGCATGTTGGATGTCAAGGTTGAATAGAGCTGCGATGTATGGAGGATTGACTCCTATTCTCGGGCTCATCCTCCTTTCTATAGTGTATGTGACATAAATTATACCTAAAATATAGATTTTTACCCGTCTAGACTAGAGCCACAAGTAGGATCATCCTCCAGTCTAGAACGGGTATAATGCGCACAATTTTGTAGTTCTTTTCCGTCACGTTATATGCACGATTTTTTGGTCCTCTTCCGTATATTACACGATTTTTTTTTCCAAAGAGAATCAAAAAATCGTGGACATAGAAAAAAATCACCTATAGGATTCGGTAAACAGCCAAAACGCGCGCGGACATGATATCACTCTCATTCTCTCTGGTGCGAGCAGTCCTTTTGTAATTTGCTTTTTACTGCTCCGATTGTAAATAATGCGAAGCCGACGGTCGGTCGAGGGGAAAACTACGCCATGTTTTGGTGCAGGTTGCAGCCAGCAATGCCAGCATTATACAGAGGTGATGGTCTGTACAGTGGCGCAGGGTTTTATCAAAGAATCTTATTGATTCTTTGTACCTCAGTGCTAATGCCCGGTAAGATAAAATCTGATTATGAATACCAGCCTGTGATTGGTTCATAACATTTTAAGATTGTACTTAAGACGAGCTTAAATATAAGATCTGACTATAAATACCGGCCTAAGGCCCGGTCTACAATGGATGTCGGAAGTCGGAGTCGTAAGAAATTGACCAATCACAGTTCATTATTTTTTGACCGCAAAGAGAATAATAGATTGTGATTGGTCAATTTCTTACGACTCCGAC
Organism: Temnothorax longispinosus; assembly: GCF_030848805.1. Lineage (NCBI taxonomy): Eukaryota > Metazoa > Arthropoda > Insecta > Hymenoptera > Formicidae > Temnothorax > Temnothorax longispinosus. The sequence goes on from NC_092358.1 coordinate 23,390,844, forward strand.
TTCGACATCCATTGTAGACCGGGCATAATAAACTTTGATTGGCCAATTCTTACTACTTACGACTTACAACACCCATTGTAGACCGGCCCTAAGGCCGGTATTCATAGTCGGTTCTTATATTTAAGACCGTCTTAAGTACAATCTTAAGATGTCATTAATCAATCACAAAGCCGTATTAGCATCTTAAGACATTACTTAAGATGGTCTTAAAATAAGAACCGACTATGGGCCTAAGCAGAATGGCTGTCTTGGCAGTGTTTTATGCCTTAAGTCTTCGTCTTATGTAATGCAGGCATAAGGGCCTAAGGGCCTAAGCAGAATGTCTGTCTTATAACCTTAAGGCGGTGTTTTATGCCTTAAGTCTTTGTCTTATGTAACGCACAATACTGTGTTAATGTTTCCTGTCTTGTGTAATTATACGTCGCGTATACTACACAAGACAGGAAACATTAACACAGTATTGTGCGTTACATAAGACAAAGACTTAAGGCATAAAACACTGCCTTAAGGTTATAAGACAGCCATTCTGCTTAGGCCCTATGAATACCGGCCTAAGACGATCTTGAAATAAGATTCGACTATGGCTACGGTCAACGTGACGCTACAAATGCTTCGAAGCATTCCTCTTCTCTTTTCTTTCAATGAAAAAAGAAAGAGAAGAAGAACGCTCCAAAGGAGAATAATCGACTGTGATTGGTCAACTTATTGCGACTCGTATTAGGCGCGTTCAGTAGACCAAACCGCTGAGTAGCAGTCAAGCTGCAATTTTTGCATGGATGCTAGAAACTAGAGTTCCTATAATAAGAGTTAAGCCCCTTGCACAATGCCAGGCAACAGGCAATAGGAACAGGAAATAACCAAAAAATCGTTAATTACAACCTAAAAAATTCAAATGCTATGATTGGTTGGCAATAGGCAATAGGCACAGAATTTCCAACGTGACGGAAACTCTGTGTCTATTGCCTGTGTCACTGTTTATTCTGCATTTATACATGATTTCTTATTTCTATTCCCTGTTCCTATTGCCTGTTGCCTGGCATTGTGCAAGGGGCTTTAGGACAAACCGCCGCCATGTTCAGCCAAATGATAGCTTTGTCTCACTCCCACTAACTTCTTGGCTGAAACATATGGCGACCATGATAGCTTTGTCTCACTCCCACTTACAGCTTGTCTCACTCTTATAGCGAATTCGGACGATTGCACTAGTGCACACTGAGTGCGCACTAAAGGCTTGTTTATAATATATTCTTAGATTTAAAGTCGCTTAAATACACATTTAAAAACTTTTTAGCCAATAAAACAATCTGTAATATCTATATGGATGCTGTACAAATTATTTTATAGACTAAGAAGTATTTAAGATGATCTGTAAATATATAACAATTGATTAAGAACAAGCCTTAGTGCGCACTCAGTGTGCACTAGTGCAAGCGCCCGAATTCGCTATTACTAACTTGGCTGAAACATATGACGGGACCAATCAAAAATCGTCACCACATTGGCTTAAAGGTGAAATTTCATGGGCAGTGAAAAGCAGCAGCAGATCGTACTGATTGGCTACAAAATAGAGAAGTTCTCGAGTTTCTAGAACTCCTCTATTTTATAGCCAATCAGTACGATCTGCTGCTGCTTTTCACTGTCCATGAAATTTCACCTTAATGGCTCCTGCACACAGGACGCGGCAGCGCGGCAATGCGGCAACGCGGCACCGCGGTAACCAATTACCGTCTTGCCTTTCCGTTCTACTTCTGAAAGTAGTACGGAAAGGCAGATGGTGATTGGTCACCGCGTTGCCGCGTTGCCGCATTGTCGCGCTGCCGCGTCCTGTGTGCAGGAGCCATAAGGCTGAGTTTCCACTGAGCGCGTCACGCGTCGCGTCATCCAATCAAAACATCCCATTTCGATCCCGTCACAAGAATGTAATGAAATGGGATGTTTTGATTGGTTAACTTGTGACGACGCGACGCGTGACGCGCTCAGTGGAAACTCAGCCATAACTCTTATTATAGGAACTCTACTAGAAACCAGCGGCAGCGTCAAGAAAATGTAGTGGGGGGAAAAAATTCCCTTGAATTTTGCGGTACGCATGAGCAAGAAAGTGCATTCCTCATTCAATCTTACCGCGTTTCAATAAGAGTTAAGAAGCTTTTTACGAAGTCTGCGTGGGCTTGGAGAGATCTCTATGCGATAGATATTGATTTTTATTTCTTGGAGAGGAAAGCCTTGTTCAATTAACTATCAGCACCTAATACATAAAGGTATAACAAAGTCTAAATTTATACTTTAATTTATATATTAGATTATCTTTTTTTTAATGATGCAAAAAACGATATATATTTAAGGTAGTCCCTTCATTCGCACGAATTGAAAATTTCAGATAAATATGCAATGGAAATTTTTTAATTAAATTAAATTGTTGTGTATGTGTATCGATTTTGTACAGTAGTTTAGAAATATATACAAATTTGCTAATACTAAATTGGAGTTGCTTCGCACGAGGTTTTCGTTTGTATGAGAGAAAATGGCGGTAGATATATACCGTCGATGCCACGTGGCCGTGATGTTGGATCGAAAAGTATATTGCGACAAAAAAAAGATAGCCCTGGTGGAAAAATATCTCAGAATTTTTCATATTATTAATCAGAGAGATGATTGAGAGCGGCCACGCCGGCGATTTAGTGATGAATATACTGAAATTTTGGATGATAACACCATCACACAATATATGTGCTTCATCATCATCAAAACCGCGCGCCACACCATTTTCTTTCATACAGGCTGCGCGTCTTAAGTTCATCTTTAAATACTCATCCATAGCCAATAATGAAACGAGAGTTATACAGCATCTAAAAATAAACAGAATAATAAATTTCTTTCGCCAGTATAGAATAACAATCAAGTAATTTCTTTAAATCGACCGTGACTGGCAATAAATAACGTAAAATCAGGAATGGCTATAGGAGTCAGACGCAGTTGTTAGTGCGTAAAAAACTTAAGCGATTTCATCAATCGAATATATATTCAAACGTTTCGGCTCGGGATTGAGCCATCTTCAGTGAAATATATAGAAAAGTTAATAGTTACTCCCATTCTTCTTGTTGGATCGGTGAGTTTCGAGATTGAAAGATCCCAAAAGACAACATTGACTTTCGAATTACTGTCTGTAACAGATCCAAATCGAACAATGATATTCAATATTTCTGTCAGTATTATCTTAATTCAAGTCAATTAACGAGATGTGGTTAAACTCACCCGATATAGCAAAAAAGAACGAGAGTATTACAAAGCCATACAGAGTACCCTAACAGCATTAATATCCTGTATATCTATAGAATATACTGATGTACTTAATATACTGAGAACATCCTATAATATCTTATACTGTACGATATCCTCTGAACATTTTCAGAATATACATTTGCTGTTAGGGTATATATAACGAGTCTTCCGAAAAGATATAACATTCGACTCGTAATATATTTATCATTATATATATATATATATATATAACGAGTATATATATAACGAGTCTTAATGATAAATATATTACGAGTCGAATGTTATATCTTTTCGGAAGACTCGTTATATATACCCTAACAGCAAATGTATATTCTGAAAATGTTCAGAGGATATCGTACAGTATAAGATATTATAAGGATGTTCTCAGTATATTAAGTATGTACATCAGTATATTCTATAGATATATATATATATATATATATATATATATATATATATATACATATATATATATATATATATATCAAACAAACATGTTCGTTTGATTTCGTCTCCGCATAGAATGTTATATCTTTTCGGAAGACTCGTTATATATACTCTGTATGGCTTTGTAATACTCTCGTTCTTTTTGGCTATCGGGTGAGTTTAACCACATCTCGTTAATTGACTTGAATTAAGATACTGACCGAAATATTGAATATCATTGTTCGGTTTGGATCTGTTACAGACAGTAATTCGAAAGTCAATGTTGTCTTTTGGGATCTTTCAATCTCGAAACTCACTGATCCAACAAGGAGAATGGGAGTAACTATTAACTTTTCTATATATTTCACTGAAGATGGCTCAATCCTGAGCCGAAACGTTTGAATATATATTCGATTGATGAAATCGCTTAAGTTTTTTACGCACTGACAACTGCGTCTGACTCCTATAGCCATTCCTGATCTTATTTTATATTTCGGGAGTCCAATACTCATTATTTTAATAAATAACGTCTTTCCGACATTGAAAAACTGTGAGCCAACTTGGTTTGTCAGATTCACCCCACACAAGCACACTTTTTCCTGGGGATATCTCCAGGATATATAGCGATATCACATTGGACATATTGCGATCCCATAGATTGATTGATTGATTGAGCTTTATTAGCCTTCTCGGCTATTTTTTACATAAAATATCCTTAAATTAATTCCTCTACATGAGGTACAATATATTCTCTTTAACCTACGTTTAAATGGTTCAATTCTTTCGCATTGCTTAATTTCTATCGGTAGCGCGTTAATTCAAACCTTCATAAAATAGACTTTTCTGTGCGCTTCTCGTCCTGCGATATTGAATTCTAATATTCTCAGCCTACCTCCATTTGCCGTCCACTCACATTTCCTACTATTTCTATCCTATTACTTAAATGTTTTGACATTATGCCTCTTACTATCTTAAAAATAAAAATACATAAATTGTACATTAGCCTCTGTCTTACATTCATAAACTTAAGGGTTTGCAGCATCAATTCTACCTTTGTATATTGCGAGCATTGCAGTATGACTCTCATGGCACGGTTTTGTCCCACTTGCAGTCGATTCAGTTGCGTTTCACTCATGCCTACTAACATCGTTGCGCAATATTCAAAGTGAGGCGCTATGATAGACTTATACACAGTACATCGAGTGTACGCCGATATATCATTTCCTATTCTATTCAGAAAACTCACTTTTTTTCCCTATTTTCTTTAACATATAATCACAGTGATTCTCCCAACGGACTTTACTATCGATCATTACACCCAGATGTTTCGTTATCTCGACACGCTCAATTATAGTTTCATCCAAACTTTTTACTATTATGTCTGTTTTTATTTCTTTCCTTATACTTCTAACTATCATATATTTGGTTTTATCTGCATTCATTTTTAACATATTCACATTCATCCATTCTTCAAGTATACCGAGCACCATATTTAGTTTTATTTCTAATTTCTCACAACTTTCTCCTGTTACACTTGCGGTCGTGTTATTTGCAAATAATCTAAATATACTTCCCTCCAGACAGACTTTAACTATATCATTTATATACAAAATAAACAATAGAGGTCCTAAAACTGATCCCTGTGGCACGCCATATACTGTCTCAATTATTTTAGAACATATATCATTGAATCTAACTTGCTGCTTTCTATTACTTAAATACGATATTATCCATACCACTCCTCTTATTCCATACTGATATAATTTTTCCACTAATCTTACCCTATCTATTGTCTCAAACGCTCTCCTGAAATCCAGGAATAACACCACCACCATTTTTTTCTCCTTAATTATCAACTTCCATTCCTCGATAAAACTTTGAATTGCTGTCTTACACGACTGCTGTTTCCTAAATCCCGATTGGTATTCGGTTATTATTTCATTGTCTTCTAGAAATTTTTCCAACTATTTTTTTACAACTAACTCTAATACTTTTTCATATATCGGTAACATATTAATCGGTCTATACTCGCTCGCTTTTTTTGGTTTGTTTACCTTCGGTATCGGTATTATCGTGGATGTATCGTAGATGTCCTACGGTTATTGTGATCAAATATTTGAACATATTGCGATCCCTCGGATACCTGGTGGATGTTGCAATATCTTGTGCTGTGTGGGACACAGCACTTTTTTCGGATCAATCAACGAGGCATTATTAATTTCGACCATAGGGTTTTTGTCAGTTGATGTAATTTCTAAGTTAAATAGTTTTAAATTTTTATTGCGAAAAATATTACCCCAGCCAGAGTTTGAACCTGGAGCCTCCCGTATACATACAACATAACATTGAATGTTCATATCGAAAAGACGTTATTATTGCCAGTCACGGCCGTCGATTTAAAGAAATTACTTGATTCTAAAGATAAACTTAAGACGATATTAAATATGTATAAGTGAGAAATTGTTGAGCAGCTGTGCTGCGATTTCGATGAGACCGAGCTAGCAATTTTTCCGGTTCCCCGGGCCTCCACCTACACACACACACACACACACACACACACACACACACACACACACACACGGAGAGACGCTCTGTCTATTCGTATGACGAGTTCGTCTCTTTGCGGAATTTCTTGCACAGTTCATCAGATGTACTTAAGACGATCTTATACATAAGATTTGACTATAAATATAAACCGGCCATAAAAACAACTCACTTAACTAATTATCTCATACTTTTTTTATGATTTTGATTGAGTTAATATATTAATAAAATGGACTTTTCCAATACAATAGAATAAATTTTGTATCCTTTATCAAATTTTATCTTTTAGCAGAATAGAAATGTTTATAACAAAGATTGTAGTTATACTGCAGATTTACTTTTTTTATTTTAATCGAAAACTAAATTACAATCACGTAACTTTTTTATCGTAAATTAAGTTTTTCTTTTTTTTTATAGGACAGAAATTCCATCACACATCAACTAGAGTTTATTAAAAAAGAAGAGATACTATGGAGTATATTGGAGGATATATGGAAGATCGATGGCGGTTTACTATTACTGATTTTAGTAGGATGTGCGAAGATTGGGTTTCCCATGTGCGAAGATCCTGGAAACATTACGGTTCCAAACGGCACGATGACAATTTACAAGAAACATTGAATGGATCCTTTCCGATGATCAATACTTACGAACATTTCGACATTTCGGCAGAAGCGATTAGTAATTATATGTTTGATTCTGATGGCCTCATTGATGTACACGGAGGGTCCAAGCGGAAAGAGAAGTATCAAACAGTAGTAGACGAAGAAAAAGAAGAAGAAGATCGCGAGAATGAAAAAGCAGCCAGGAAGGAACTGGAAAAGCGGTTCTGTGAAATCTGCCGAAAGAAATTTAGCTGTCAGAAACAGTACGAGAATCACCTAGCCTCGAAAGCTCATAAAAAGAAGATTCTGGACCAAAAGAATAAAACCGTAGCAACCGTTTCTAGAAATAAAGAACGCAGAACTACAAAGAATGTTGTCGGTTTCAGCAAAGAAAGGATTAATTCGATTTCTTCCAGTACTAATCATCAATTATCGTCGCCGTCCAGTTATATTCCGCGCCGTCCTCTTATCTTGAATGGTCGATACATGGACGTTCATATATGTTGTCTGTTCTGCGACGAACGTAATCAATCCTTAGAGTACATTATGGAACACATGGCGAAGAGTCATTCGTTTGTCATACCTGATTTGGAGGACTGCGTGAATCCAATAGGCCTGTTATTGCACTTGGCAGAGATAGTTTATTTTAATTTCCAGTGTATTGATTTCGATTGTCGTGAAGAGTCAGGTAGATAAATAACTATTATTTAATCAACTACTTTTTTCGTTATATTTAATTAGAACCTAATTTTACCTAATACCTTTGTTGTAAACGTTCTAAAAATAAATTTTGATTAGAATTAAAATAAAAAGAGTTAAATTAGAAAATTGAATTAAACTGAAAGAAAAACCACAGTTTAAAAAACTACGAATTGAATTAAAATTTGCATATTTTTACAGGAAAGAAATGGAAAAGTTATAACGCAGTGAGGATGCATATGATTGCTAAGGGCAAGCGCCACTGCGAGATATTCTTCGTTGACTATATCGACATTTTTTATGATTACACCAACCGTCCAGACGACGAGACTGCTGAACCAGAAGAGTTGTCGAAAGTTCACGAAGCTAATTGTAAGCTGCTGGAATCATCAGACGTTAACAAGGGTAAGCAACCTTTGACACCTGGCAGGTTTATGAATCGTGCTTTGTTCGATAAAATTAAGCGGTATAAGCAAGACCTCGAAACAAAGAGGAAACTGAGAAACAGCATCAAACAAGCTACCTTGGCTACGTACAGGACTACTATGTTGAGGCTATCTACATCTTGTGCGTAAGATAGCCTCAACATAGTAGTCCTGTACGTAGCCAAGGTAGCTTTTTTGATACTGTTTCTCAGTTTCCTCTTTGTCTCGAGGTCTTGCTTATACCGCTTAATTTTATCGAACAAAGCACGATTCATAGGTATAGTTAATAATTCAAAGTTCATGTTTTTTTGAAGAGTCATGTACCATTTCGCAAGTGAGAAATTTATCAAATTTCTCTTTTTTTTTCAACGGCACTATATAGCTCAAGATCAAGCCATGGCCTCCTGAAGTTCGGTCTGTATAAAATCCGAGGCCTCTCTTCTGCTTTCTTAGAGATACACTCTCGGCGGGTTGCCATTAACCCTTCCGAGAGGTGGCGATCAAATAAAAACCGACGGATTTTCGGTCGGATTTGAACTCGGATCTTCAGCTCATTAGACCAGCGCATATCTTTCTGCGCCATGATCGCCACCTGAAGTCAAGACATGTTTCCGGACCATTTCCCAATATATATATATATATATATATATATATATATATATATATATATATATATATATATATACATACATATATATATATATACATATGTATATATATCGTATTTTTAATAAAAACGTATGTAAATGATTAAAAAATATAATGCACTGCACATATAAAATGAAGTTGATTATTCTTATACTATTACATTTTGTTATTCTATACACACAACAAAAAAATCGCTTATAAATTGATGGATAAAACCACTCGTTGAATGATGGATTTTTCTAGGTTAAAATCAAGTTCAAGTACAAGCGCTTCATAACGCGTCATTTCAATTGCTACGAAATCAAAATTTATTATTATTCTTTAAAGGATATACATTATCACGCAATACAAATAATTATAAATCGCGTTATAATTCGCATTTGATGGACGTTCTTACAAAATAACTCGTGTATACTTTATAATTTTTATATATATTCTTTCATAACATGTTTTATTATCGACAAAAATATTTTATTTTTTTCTCAAATAACTTTTCTTTTTTAAATTTATGTGGACCCGTTTATATCCAGAGCAACACCTCCATATCACGTCACCGCTTTCAATAGAATGTAATAAATATACAAGATTAGAAGATGATTCACGCATCACCGCATTTCCCTGATGTTCATATGGGAAAGAAAGAGGGAAGAAGAGATATAACTGGACGTTTAATGCACCTCATGGACCATTTCTCATGGCGACATCAGCGAATTACGAGATGCGAAAAAAATGGGACAGTATTTGATACTTTGCGACTTTCTTTTTGTTTCTTCCTTCCTATTGTTAGATATATTTTGCTATACGTTCACAGTAAAAATAATATTCCTTTTTAATTCTCAAATATCTTCTCTAAAAAAATTTCTGCTATTGTATATATATGTATATATTTTGTATTCTTGTTACTTTTTTTATTAAATAAATTACGATATATATATATATATACACACACACACACACATATATATATATATATATATATAATAATTACAATGCATGTAATATCGCTGATAATAGAACTTATGTTTTTCTTTTAAATGTGCCAAAATTGTTCAACGGGATATATATTTTTAGAAAGAAGATTCTTATATATATTTTATATTTATCGTTTAATTAAATTTGATCATTGATACGTATCTACGTTTTATACGTTTATTTTTAACGTATATAAGAGTCAAATAATACATACGATATTTCATATATATCTTCTCTGTTTCGCTAGATTGACTGTTAGCCGCGCAGAGCAAGAATGAAAGATCCAAATGCGAAACATTTGTTAGACTTTTAGCAGTTAGACTTTCGCAGCCCGTTCGCTACATTAAATTATTCAATTTCATTGAATCATTCTCTTTTTCGACGTTCCTTTTAACGATGACTCCACGTTCGGAACATATATACTCGTGGGGCAGTAATACCGGATATCATTCGGAAATGATATCCGGTTTCGACACGTATTATGCGTGAAACGCATGATACACTCTTTTTTCTTTTTTGCTTTTAGATAATTAGATAGAAATATTCTATAAGAAGGCGTCATGTCATTCACGACACCGAGACATGCATTAACAGTGCTGTTATTGTCACGACACGACGACAGTATACATATCTTTTATCTACTTCGCGCTTTGCGCTTTCGTGTTGACGGTTTAATTTAATTAAGCTCTTCGAGCGACCGACTTTCTTATTTTATCTTCAATCTAGCAACTTCACCATCAGTTTTAACGCCTGATGAGGCGGCGCCGGTCTGATGGACTTGTCCAATTCCGCATACGAGATTTCTGCCTCCACCTTGAAACCGTGCTTCAGACAGACCTTCTGTGAAAATGCACCGGTCGCGTCGGCCTTACACACCTGCAATGATATAATAGACCAAATTAATTCTTATTTTCTTTATTAATTTCTATTTTGAATAAAATTAAGATCTCTCTCTCTCTCTCTCTCTCTCTCTCTCTCTCTCTCTCTCTCTCAAGTCTTTTAAAGGAAATTGAACAAGTTCCTAAAATAAGTGGATTGAAGCAAGAAGATTACGTTCTCAATTACTTTACTAAACTACGATAAATTCTTTTCTCCTTTTAGCGTCAGCCTAATAATATGAATAAACAATCTAATGAATAAATCAATTTACCTCTTATTTTTCTAACTGATTAAAATTAAAAGAAACAAAAGTATTAATAATAATCATAATTAAATAGTGACTGTTAATCGACTTTACGGTAAATATCATCTACATATCAGTCATTTTGTTAGAATCAGATAGCCAAAATATATTTCTAGAATCAATGTTATTCGACAAATTAACATTTTAGCCACTAGATTCTGAAAGTTATTAATAATAAAAATAATGCATTTATTCGTTTACATTGATTTATTATTCATTATATTATTTATTCGTATTATTTATTAATGATATTTTATAATTTACTTATGATATTTAATTTATTCATTATATTAATCTGATCCTTTGCTGTGGGAGGGGAAGAGCGAGGGTGCAAGAAATACCTTTCAGAAAAGTAACGAATGATGGATTGCAATTATACCTCATGAAGAAGTTAACGAAAAATCATCCCATGCATATTAACCGAAGAGCATGCTGAAACAAAAGGAAAGTGTGTGCTGTGTACGCAAACCAATTACGTCAACGCAACGATCTTAAATTAATAAAATGAAAATAAAAAATACGGAAAGCTCTCTTTATAACATGTAAAATCAATAAAATAACTGCATAAATATTATATTGCCGCTTTAATAAAAAAAAAACATTTTTTGCGAACTTCGTAAATGTCGTACAAAATTACATTGATTTTCTTCCTCTGCAAAAAGAATTGATGAATAATTTCTATCCGTGATATTTTACAGTATACAGAACAAATAAAATTTCACAATTAAAATAGATCAATTTATGATTAAGTTGAAATTAAGAAGAGATAGAATTATATATAGATTCATAATTAAAATTTCATAGACAAATAAATTCAAATAGATAAATTAAATATAAAAGATAAATGAAAGGATAAATAAATTATAAATAAGTGAAAATCAAGTTAATTTACCTTGAAATTGGTATTTTGGGCGGTTTTCAAGCTATCGGCCATGAGAATATTGGCCAAACCTTTGCCGCGGTGATCCGCGTCAACGCTGAGAATCCGACACTCGAATAGCTCATCCACATCATACTTGGCGAACAAATCAACCTTGTCGTTCAACTTATAGAGTAATCTGAAGATCGTCTTGAACTTTTCGTCATCCAACTCGTCGAGACGCCGCTCTGCTTCCTCGCGCTCACCTTTCTTCAGAATACCATTTAGTGCCATTCCCGCTATCTGATAAAAATAAATTATAAATTAATTCAATGATTCTTCGTTATGTTAAAACCAGATATTGCAACCTTCAGAAATAAAAAAGTAAATAGAAATAAAACTAAAAGATTTTAATTATATTATCGTTATAAGAAAAACTAGTTATGGGAATAAACAGAGAAAGTTATAAATTTAAAAAATATTAAATTAATCAGAAAATTCTTTCCATTTTTTAAATGTATTGCGAATTAATAATTTCTATACAAATAAAAATATAAATGATGAATTTCCTGTAGGAAGAAAATGGTTAATAGAGTATTTAAAAATAAAAAAATTTATTATCATCACTTATTTTAATTTTAAATAATTATCACTAATAATGTAAAAAATATTGAATTGTTAAAATATTTAAAAATATAAGTAAATAAATAAATAAAAACAAAAAAATTTGAAACAAGTTAATTCTTCTTTCGAAGTAACAATGAAGCAATTATTATATGTATTTCATGAGGGGGGGGAGGGGAGGAAGTCGCTCACCGCTCCCTTCTTATTCACTAGCATCCTGGAGTAACCCTGCTTCAAGGTGAAAAGGCAGTGTCGCTCAAGTTCGCGCTGAGATTCCCCCCTCGCGCAAAGCCCTACGGCGTTGTTGAGCGGCTCATCGGCAAAGAAGTTCCATCTCAAATGGTGGATCGCCTCCTCGTAGCGATCTTCCGGTACATCCACGACCGTGAGACAATCCTCGCTAGAAGACGACGACATGTTTCGGGTGAGCGAATTTTATGCCGCGCACTGAAAGCAATTTCCACACGCGCATCTCCTCGTGAAGAAGGGTGGTCACCACCTCTCGTGTGAGAAAACTGCCTCCCTTCCTCCCGTACAATATTGATCGACCTAGTTCACTGGCGAGTACACTGGGTCAGTTGTACACGTCGATTGTGCCACGTTAATTGGGAAATAAAATAATTTTACGAGATTAATCAAAATTACATTAAAATGACCTAATTAGTCTAATCAGGTACAATCTGTAAACAAAATTTTATTAAATTAATTTATATTCTTTTTTTAAAAGAGTTATCACTATCTACCATGTCGAGATTGTAAACATAAAAGTTGTTTGCGCGCAATGTCTATATCATCAAATTCCAGTCAAAATTATATCAATTTCAATTCCACTTAAGAAGTAAATTCGTTTGAGCGAATCGTAATTTGAAAATTTTGAAATAAATTTTATTGAATAAATTAAATGTATATGATCAAGATTTGCATTTCAATGATTCGGCGTCTTCTTCTACTTTAAATATCTCGTGTTCACATTTCTGTGAAAATTTGAAAAGAACAGAATAAGAACGACAAAGCAGAGATTGAGGTAATTAATAATTAAAAGATAGTACAAAATATATATACATATACATATATTTATTTATCGGATTGTACAATTCCTCGCATCATAAAAGCCAGAAATGATACGAATGATGATGGAATGATTTGCGATATATGGAATTAAAATAGTAAACTCTCTTCGTTATTTAAAATTAAAATACTCAGAATACTTTTAACTGTAAGAAGTAATTGTGTTGATGTTGCATGCATATTACATAATTACATGCATGATACATAATTACTAATTTATACAAATTGCTGCCCAACAAATACTATAAAAATGTATCTTTCGAGAAATAAACAATATTAACAATGGCTTTTTTAAAGCGGAAAAGGGACCACCAACGACATTCTCTAAAATGTACAAACGAGACTGCCGTGGTTTCGATGTAATTTATGGATGTTCTTTCTATTTAGATATTAACATCTTAATTTATAATGTATTATTTACAGTATTTAAAACAGCACATCATCATCGCTCTCATCAAGCAGATTTGCAGCGTCAGAATATTGTCCAGTTGCAATCATTTCTGCTCTTTCTATTTCAGCCTATAACAGCGGAAAAGAAAATTCAGAGATTTAGTTACTACATAAACCATTAAAAAAGCACATAAATAATGGAACATATTCTTAGGATAATAATAAGTAGAAAAAATATTAATAGCATTAATAAAATAAATTATCTAAACGTACTTTTGCCTTGGCAATCTTCTTTTTATCCTGAATCTTCTTCAGCCGATAAAACTCCTCTCTTTCGAGCTCATCAAGCTCTGAAATAATATAGGCTAGCGTTCTCTCAATTCGTGGGATGATAACGTGCTCGATAGCATTGACACGTCGATTCGTGATCTTGATAACTTCGTCGAGAGTAACAAAACTCGTTTGCAGCGACGCCAGTTCTACGAGCAATTTCACTGCCCGCTGATAGTTCTTCTTCAGTTTGGCCAATTGTTGACCGCCTCTGGCCAGACCTGCTAATTCATAAGTGTCCGTTCCATCCTGATAGGACTCGAATATCGGTAGGTTCACACCGGCAACGTTGTCTTTCTTAGAACGGATCTTGATCTGTGCTTTTGTCACATTTTGCAGAACCACCTGATTGAAATCTCCCGTAGCAAATTTTGCTTCTGCCAACGAGAAGGCTGCCTCCTTCATCACTTCACCCATCAGAGTTTTGGTCTAAAAATAAGAAAAAGAACAATGCACAAATTAGATCATATACATATATAAATGTATGTGTATACATATATAAATAACAATACATAACAAGTTCAATATATAAAAATTCAATAATAATATATAAAAAGAAATAGATAAATTAAAACTAGAGTAAATAATATGATAAACAGTGGACAATAGAGATAATAAAATTAACAAAAATTAATCATACTTCTATGATTTTCCCTAGTATCATTCTGAAGCGCATTTGCAGTGCGTCTGCCTTTTTCTTCAACAATCCATGTCCCTTTTGTGCTCCTTGTAAGCGAAACTTCATCAACATTTGGGCCCTAAGTACACAAACTTTAATAAGTGCATAGTCTATGATAAATAAATAAGAATAATAAAATGTTATAAGTTCTTAAAACATACTAGTATCTTCATTTTCCAAATTGTTAAAGTATACTAATCTTGTATAGGTACTTAAAATACATATTACCGTTCATAAATTTTGTATTACGTCATTAAATATACAAATTCGCAAATTAAATTTCTTGACAAACAATTGACATTTTTGCTGCAAAGCAGGGAAAATAAGAAAATAAAGAACTTCGCTCTCTCTTACACAAACATCGATCTCGACGAAATATCCCTTAAAATGTATCGTGTAACAAACACTTGCAAACAGAAATTTGCAAATTAATATTCTTCACGAAAATTAAGACGTTCTGGTAAAGTAAAACAGAGTCAGAATCCTTAAATAAACATTCACGTTCCTTTAACAGTTGAAGGCTGGGGTTACACCCAGTGGTGCAGTATGTTTTAAAACGGAATTCTGCTCGAAAATAATGACGACGCATGATATACGAATGAAATCGTCGAGATTTTGTAAAAATTAATATGTTAAAACAAGTAACTTACCCCCGAGAGGGGAAAATCGGTAGTCTGTCTCTGCCTGACATTCTCGATCACTGTGCATCAGCAGACAGGAACGGGATTGATCAGCTGACTTGAGCTGACACGAGAGACCGGAAGTCTAGCCAGTTGCGTTCTCAACGGCGCGCGATTTTAAAAACGTACACGTATGTGCAGACCAATGCGGTTGCTAAAAACAAATACAAAATAAAAATTGACATATTCTTTATAGTTAATTTAACATATACCTTTATTTGATATAATGTACATTTTGATACGCTCATATAAAATCAAACGTAAATATAATTGGAATAAAAAATACATAAAGTGATAATCAAATGTAACGTAGAAGTCTCGTATTTTTGGTCAAAATAAAATCTCTGTAATATTATCATTGAATATTATCATGATACTTGGCAGACAATTTAACTTAAATGTTGGAGAAAAAGATTTCTATTGATTATTGAAGAATTTTTATCTTTCAGCAGATGTTTTATTAAAACATGAAATTGATCAACCGGTCTATACTGTCTGTAGGAATAATTTTATGTAAGTTAAAAAATAACGCATTAGCTATAATAAATATGTATATGTACTGGTTTCCATTGTTAATTGAAAATTTATAATTTACGACACGTTACATACATACACTATAGATTTTCAGCGAATACCGACATTACCGACAGTGAATATCAAAACTGAGGGACGTAAACAAACTAGTAAGGTTAGAATATCGAATAACTGAAAATTTAGCAGAGAACATAAAAACAGCTCTGCTAAATAAAGAGAAATTAGAAGCTGAGTTATCTAAAGTTTCAGATGGAAAAAATTAATATCGAAAGTTGTATTTTTTTTTTTTTAATGAATAAAGGAATGTAAGTGAAGGTTAGTTGGTTCAACTAATTATAATGTAAGTTTTGAAAATGAATTGGCTAAATATCTTGATGATATAGCAGAGATTGACAAAAAAACTGTGCAAAAAAGTTTTAATAGATCTGGTTAGGGAAGCACTAGAAAAGGATATAGAACTGTCAAAAAATATTGCATTAATATTGTGACGTTTCAGGTGCAGAGTTAATTGGAGCTGAGGATGTGGATTGGGATAAAATATTGCCTGCAGAAACGATTGATGAAGAACGTGAACAGAAATGCAATTGCCGTAATTTAAATAATGCAGAAACTTGTTACATACTTAATAAAATTCCAAATAGTAACAAATGATGGAAAACGTAATTGTAGATCTGTCGCACTGGAACCAAAGTGTAGATTTTAAGTTAGCAAAAGAAGATGGAATAATTGGAATACTTCACAAAGCAACCCAAGGGCTAAAATATATAGATCCAATTTATGCAGAAAGAAGAAAAGCCGCTGAAGAAGAGAATTTGATGTGGGGTGCGTATCATTTTGGAATAGGAGAAGACGGCAAAGACCAAGCTGAACATTTTCTGAAAACAGTCGGAAATGTTTCTCAAGTAATGCTAGTCCTTGATATTGAAGAGAACCGAAATAGGAAAAATATAACGCCGGAACAAGCGGAAGAGTTTGTTAATCGAGTTCATGAGGCAACTGGGCGTTTTCCACTGATCTATGGAAGTCCTTATTTTCTCAAGGATTTCGCTACACCGATTTTAACAAAATGTCTATTGTGGGTGGTAAAATGGGATGTAAGACCAATGTTACCAAGAGGATGGAAAAAATGGGTTCTATGGCAATACACTAATGGTCAATTAGGACCTGAACCACATTCTGTGAAAGGGATTGGCCCATGTGATCGAAGTAAATTCAACGGAACACTAGAAGAGTTAAAGGATTTTTGGATATCAAAATGTTACTGAAATCATTCAAACAATTATTCCACAAACCACCAAAATCATAAAGTTTAGCATGGGATATCTTTAATATTTTGGATCAAAATGTAAAATAAAAACCTGAAGATCTAAGCAGGCAATTTAAAGTTACCAAAGGGCTGAGACAAGGGTGTGCATCACCAACATTATTACCTGCAGATGTAAGTTTTTCGAATACGTGAAAATATGTTTATGAAATCATAATTTTTACATTTGTAATCTCCTCTATGTTATTTATTATTTATAATATAGATACGAAGTCTGACTGATTTTGCTTGGGGAAATGTGTCTCATAAATCTTTACAATGATTCTTTATAGTAGAAATCGATCTTGAATCTTGAATGATTCTTTATGATGTCTGTGATTGTAAGCACATATCTCGCGCGAATTATCTTATCTGATTATATATACTGGATAAATTGTATTACAATTATAAACAATTTATTTAACATTTTTCCAATATATGCGACATTCTTGCACAAAAATAAATTTAATTTTTTTGGAAATGCAGCACATTATGTTATCATGATCGTGATGTTAGGTAGACTGATGACAACAATATTTTGGTTAGGTATTTAGAGTAAAAATAACTTCCGAAAAGGCAGAAAACACATTTATAAAAATGCAGAACACTACATAAAAAAAATTAGGTTATACATTATTCAGTATTTTTCATATATTATCAATCTTTCAATTTTTATGAAATTCTGTAAAGTAACTGAATTGTCTAAAATTACTTAAAATCACCAGTGTAACTTAATGTTATAATTCAAACAATATTATAATTCTGTGTACCCATTTCCATATATCTTTAATATTATTTATGTACATAAAATCACAATGCGGTTCAGTATAATACAATCTGCCCAGGTTTCAAAACCTGTCTTACATTCATATTAATCCTAGCTTCGGTGATGTAAGTTCGTGCTTTGCGCCAATCGTCCAGATTGTACGCGGGACCTTCACCATTACCTTCACAATTGTCGTCCCAGGGTGCTTTGGACGCTGGTAAAATCCGCGGCACTCCGTGATATCTCAGACGGGAGCTTCCCGACAATATCACTACGTCACCACTCCGCAGAAAAATAGCGTTAGCCGGATCTTCCTGTCTAAGACCACCAATCAAAAATACCGCTGTCTGTCCGAAACTTATGGAGAAAAGTGGCGCTGTAACGTTCATTTCCGAATGATCCGTATGCCCCGCTAAAGTTGAGTTCATCCGATAGTAATTCACAATCGCAGCTTCCGCTTTGAAATCCGAGAAACCTGATGCTTTTGCCAAAACGGACGTTAGGCCGGATAATTCCGTCGGCATGTCGCTTTTCGAGTTTTCCGAGTATAATTTTGTGTCCCAATTGTGATGATATCCCAGTGTCGCCCATCGCAGCTTGGGTAGGAGAGTTTTAGCCCTGTCCTTCCTATGTACAACAAATAAAAACCAACAAAATCTTAATATAGATATCAATACAGATTTTCATTAGACAGCTATATTGAATTATTACAAAAATATTCACTAAAAATATTAATCTTCAAATTTAAGTTTTCTACCATAAAAGTTACATCACTACTAATTTGACAATCATTCCTTACTGAAAACATATGTCCCACCACGTTTCGTTATCTAAAACGTTATGAGCATCTATATTTAACTTGTATGGCTCCTTAGAGTAATCTTTCAGACATTTCGTGGTCCAGTATCGTTGGCCATCAGGTGTAAATGGATTCTGGATAAAGATGAATCCTAAAAGTAAAGATATAAGTAAGTCAGACAAGTAAAGATAAGCAGGTATATAGAATCAAGTATATTAATTACTATACAATCTCTTATGAAATGGTGTTATTACTAGTTAAAAAAGTAATATTGTATAAACAAAGTTTAATCAAGCATTGATGTAACATGAAAACAATATTATTGACGATATTGTTATTTAAAAATGAGTTTAATTATTATTTTATAAAAAATTTGCTCACCAGGAATGGCCAATAACTCGTAAATGCTCCATTTCCTCACCGAATTGAGGCCGAAATTGTTCTCGGTCCATTCGCCTGTTACGCGCGCCTGGATCTTTCTAACCTAAAAACAACATTCGCGATTAACTCTCGAAATAGGATATACGAATCGCGATATCACGTACCCCGACGCGATCTGGACTTTCGAGATCGATCACGTTGCCGAGATCGGGTGTGGGATTTCGGCTTTTGTAGTATTTGAAACTGTCCCGAAACATTTCTCCTCGATCGTGCGGGCCGCCATGTTTCCTTCGCACTTTGCTAGAGCTATAGCGCCAGCGGCCAAATGCGAGATGACTCAGATGACGTCTGCGGGCGCTTTCTTTCGTCGAATTTCGAAATACGATTCTAAACACGCGGGGTTGAAATCGCGCTCAAATCATGCCAAAAAAGTCGGAAAGAAATATATATATAGAAGTTATGCGGGCAACGTGACATTTTATAATCACATTTTATGTAACTGGGTCCAGAAACTATATATCTGTACATCCTATACAGCCATATAAGGATTATACAGAAAATGGGTATATAGGATTTAATACGAAAACAAAAACAAACAAAATAGGTATAAAGATCGAATATTGAAGAGACGTGTTGGATATAAAACTTAATTTTATAAAGTCTGGAAAAATTTTGATTGTCGCGTTTGCGCGGTAAATAATTCGATTCTTAGACCATGCGTGTTGGAGCGTATCGACAGTATACGCTCGCGGATATACTGTCTGACTAAGAGCGGAAAAACGTGCCCGAACCGGGTGGACACGTAAACTATGCGCCACCCACTATTATTACTCAATATACTTTGCATATCTTCATCAAGCGCGAGATTACATCGGGAAAGCGTGCCGTTTTTTCTCACATTGTGTACCCGAGGTATTCGGAGGCCTTAGAGTTAACATCTGGAAGCATCGAGTTTCGAAAGTTTCCTTAAAATCTGAAAATAACGAAGAAAAATAATAAATTATATCATATAGAGTTACACAATAATATAATTTATTTATATTATACTTATTTCCAAAAATAAATAAACAAAAAATAATTCCCAAACTTTTTGTCTCGTCCACATTAAATATTGGTCAAATAAAAAAAGATTTATATTTTTTAAGATCAATACTTTCAAAAGATTTATGTCAATTTATTGTTATTTCTAATGTAATTTGTAATATATAATGTTTGATTTACGCAAATGAAAATCAAGGACTATTAAACAGAACTGTCAAGCAATTAATGGGAAGTTATATTCCAAATTATGCGAGCTTTGTTTGTAAAAAAAAAAAAATCGACTCATTCCTACGATCGCACGAATTACTCTTTATGAATGAGTAAATTAATCGTCGCCCAAGTTAATCGGAGTTTGATCCAAGTCATGTTAAATCCGCCACTTGTTTGCGCGACGCGTGCAATAATCGTTTGTGACTAATTTTAGCGTGCGATTTTTCACATAATGCGGCATTGCCGAGAAACGGCGTGATTTCATAGGATAGCTGCGAGCAGGGCAGGGCACCGCGTGCAGCAGCGCCTCTCAAGGCTTTTCGAAAGCCTCTATACCGCGAGTAAATTAATAGACGCGGCAGGCCGCGGTAATAATGATCGTCCATTACCGTCGCGCTTCTATTCGCCATAAATCTCGCCCACCCGCCTAACCTGACCACACGCTAAATCCGTTGTTCACCCGCACACCTGCGACGGTCGTCGCGTATCGATCGCTGTTCGATCGACCCAAATCATCGTCGCGTTCGAAAAAGAAGTCAACGCATAGCAAAAGTTATTATCAGTCGACGAAAAAAAAAAATTAACGATCGCGATACACGTAAAAATTATAGAACAAATTAGAGACCGCAGAAAAAGTTACTAATTAATAAAAACGTCATAAAAATCAGTTTTCGTACATTACACCATTTCTTTCGCGATGAAGTAATAAAATTATAGCTTTTTCATTTTTCAAAAAATTAGACTATCGTTTTTTTTGTTTGCCTATTTTCTATCTGTTTTATTTAACGCTTGCGTTCTGTCTGAAATTAAATATATTCTCTATGGAGCTAATTACATCTCCATTAATCGTGAACAACGAGGTTGACATCGCAACAGCTAGCGTCAAATGATTTCCAATTCTGCAAATTAGAACGTAAAGTTTATGTAAATATTTTTCACGCGGGGCTCTGTTTGTCTAGTCTTCGTCCAGGCGGCCGCGCCAGTAAAAAATCCTTCGCGCTGTCAGGAGACTGACGTTTTCTGGCAGAATTGAGGCGCTCTAGGAGTGCCTATAGAGAGGAGCGCGACACGCACGCGGATCGAATGTGCCGGCGTGACGCGGTAAGGGAGCGGTGCGCGTACTCTCCCTGACAGTTTCATGTCAACAAATGTCGCGGCCGAGGCGTCGCGCCCAGCCGAGTCGAGCAGAGCCAGCCTGCCTGCCTGCCTCTGCCAGCCAGCCAGCCAGAGCCAGCCCCGGCGAGATCCGCCGGCGCGTATTCGCGGAGTCGCGGCCGCGGCCAATCGCGGCGATGCGCGACGTCACCGCCGGCCAATCGGCGCGCGCCGCGGTGACGACGCGGGCTAAATATAGCCGGTATATATCTAGGCCGGTCGCGACCGCGAATTATCCACAGTCGCGCGCCGGCGGCCGACGGAGGAGGATAAGTGGATTATCGAACGGAGCGGATTTTAAGTGCGTGCGCAGTGCGCGAAGTGCGAACACACCGGGGCGCCGGACACCGGGACGTTTGGAAGGTAGGAATCCGATAGATGCGCCTTTCAAAATCGAAACGTCCGTTTAAACGCAATAAGTTTCGCGTCGAAACAAACCGACCGCGAGAAGGTAGCTGCGGAAGGAAGGAAGGGAGGAAGGAGGTGCTCTCGCGTCAAATTCGAAGCACGTGTTCGCCATAATAAACATGAGCTCCGTTCGCAATAAACACGGCTCGTACGGCTATTCTCGAGCCGCGTCCGAGATCGGCGGACAGATCGCTGAATTGTTTCGCGACTTTTGGCCAGGCGTGGATTTCGGTCGAGTGCGCCGCCGAGCGCGGCGTGAAGTGCGCAACGTACGGCGCGGCGTGACGTTGCGCACGCGAGATGATCGAAGTACGCGCGTTCGATAGCGTCGCGTGATCTGTACTATCTGTGCGATTTAATCGCTTTCTTTGGACTTTTCTTGACTTTCTGACATTATCGAAAGCGCCGGTCTTCTTAACTTCGCATAGAAATAAATAGATTATTTGATGTAATGTATTACTTTAACAAATTGTTTTATGTATATATATAAAAACAATAAACACATATTAATTACGATATATTATTGCCGAAGGATTGTTTTCGCAAGAAAGCAAATAAATAAAGATCGCGACGTTAAATACGACAGGCGGATGCACGCAGCAGTTTCAAATTGGGCGCGAGATATCGAGATCGCGTTCGATATATCGAGGGTATTACGTCACGGGGCCAAAGGGAGAGATTAGCGGCAGTACGCTTATGCCTTGACGTTTACATCCGATAAGGTTATTACGTGTCGGATTGACATAATGCCCATGCGCCTAAGGCTTTGTAGTCACGCGTGATCTCCCGCGACCGTCGCGCGATCGATTTCTTCCCACGGAGGATTTTTTTCCCGATACGCGGAGTTCGCGCGTATGCACGTGAGATTCAAATCGCGGCGCCGCTGCCGATACTCCGAAGTTAGACGTCAGACCGATCGCGAGCGCGATTTGGATTGATTTACGTGGGTTTTATAGCCACGGGCTCGCAATTGCTCAAGGTCGCGACGCCACGAAGTAGAACTTCGCTGCCATCGTAGTTGCAATGTTGCCACGAGAGCTCGCGGTGGAATACATATCGCGCGTTTAAACGCGCCTCATGTGCACTCGCTCCTATTCGTTGAAAACATTTTAAGAACAAGAGAGAAGGAGAATTTAAAACTCGCTTGTTCCAAAAGCATGTTTTAGAGCTCTCAACTTTTTTGTCCAGAGAGTCAAATTAAAATCTTCTGGGGAGGTATAATGACCGGGGGGCTAAGTTTTATTTTTGAAAATCATATGAAGACAAAAGATCTTTATTTTAAAATTCTTTAATTTTATAAAAATCCAACGTAGCGACAATTGAATCACAAAATCAAAGGCGCAACAATATATATAATGTCGTAATTTCTTGGTGGGTCAGATAAAATTTCAGGGGAACCCGCGGGCCATAAGTTGAGGACCCCTATTTTGGAGGCATTAATTCAAGCTATCTCTCTGCTAGTATTTCAAACATCTTATCTCACAATGTCATTCATTAATCATTACAATTGAAGAGTTATAACTGTTTCTCTTTCCGTCTTTCAATTTTGTTATTGGAGATTAACGATGAAGTGAATTTCTCGATTATCTCAGAGAATGATTTCTGCACTCGTTTTACGAAGAATATTATTATTTGATATTTCTAACAATTAGATTACGATTACTACATTTTAGAATTATTTCTACTGTATCTACATTCCTTGCCGCGTTTTATCTTTGTTTCATCTTTGCCCTATTTTATCTCTCATATTTATCTCTCAATGTCTCTGAACTTTCGAGCGAGTTTCTTTCCTCGAAACTGGTGTTCGCGAGAGAGAATAAAGTGGGACGAGGCACTCCGCGCATTGTGCGCCTCTCTCATGAATATGAATGCGCAATCGTTCGTGTCTAAGCGCGTGTCTTTGAAGTTGGCTATCTATTATCGCGTTTACGAGATACGGCGACTTGCAGCGCACGGACGAACGAGCGCGGGTTAGCAGCCGCCACGATTTGTGTGTAGTTAGCCCGGTATAAATTATTTCGGAATTTAGAACACGCGCCCGAAAATAATTTGTTTCCCAGAGAGCCGCCGACCTCTCGTTCGCGTGTTCCGTGTGACGTACCTTCGACATATCGACACCGCTCCTGACAAATCCCTCGATTTTGTAAACGTGGTTCTTCTTCCTCCGCGATTTTGTCAGTAAAACAGCGATAACAAAAGGATAAAATTAAAACGCGACGAATATTTAATCGGGCTAATCAATGCCATTCCTCGATCTTCTTTTTTTATCCAGAATCAAGCTGAAAGAGGTAAAGAAAGTAATAATTAATGAAACGTAATATTACCAATGTACAATATGCAATATAATAATTACAAGACAATTAATATTCATTATGAGGTACAAAAGTATATATTATTAATGTAGGACGGCACGCGCATGATTATTCCTTGAGAAAGAATTGCTCTTGATGTATACATCTATAAATAAGAAATTCTTATTCATCAAGAAATGATTATGAATCTATATTTTTGCAAACTGAAGTTGATAGTTGTAGGTAATAAAAACGATAAAATTTGATGAGTTGTAAAAATTAGACAGTTCAGTCTATAGACTGAACAGTTGCTGCATTTCCTATTTCTGAATTTCAAGTATGTATAATATATATATATATATATATATATATATATATATATATATATATATATATTATATGTATATGCACAGTGCATTGCACAAGCACAATATTTTCCTCAGAGCAATGCGATAACATTATTGCACATCTTCCTTTCTTTGAGATAAATGATAAATGAACCAGGTATGGGATGGGATGGGCGTGTCGTGTAAAAACTATCGTTACTAAATTATATAATGGATAACAGAGTGTTATTATACGTGCATACGATACTTGTGAGATTATCAGTTAAGATCGCGTGGGTGAGAGCGCTAAAAGAAAGGATTCTAAAAAGCGCTTTAAAAAAAGAACATTCAGTTAAAGAACTATTTTTTAAATATTATATATATATATATGTGTGTGTGTGTGTATGATGTGTGTGTATATTTTTTCTTTTTACATAAATTACAGAAAGTAGAAATCTAAACTAGGACAAGTAAATAGAAATTTATTTTAGGAAAACGATATAGATTTATATGATAATCTCGAGAATGCAAAAGGATGAGAGAAATTAATTATGTGTATATTAATTAAATTTTTCTTGAAAAATATTCTTAAGTTTGTAACACCGAAAGAAATTATTATAAAAATTAAGAAAGAGTTACAATTGATGAAAGTTAGCTAAATTTTCGCAGCGCATGTTTTTATCAGTCACACAAACAGTTTGGCATTAAATTGCACGTCTCCAATGTTTGCTTTCGCCGGCAAACTTCCTCCGGCGTTGATAACCTTTGCAGAATAATAATCTTATCTCGCGCATTTGCTATGCAAAGTTACGAAGGTAACCACCTCGATGCTATCTGCTCCATAATTATTGTTAGAAGGTTAAAGCCAACATGTGTGATGTGACAAACAAATTTCTTTAGTAATTTGAAGGAAATTCGAATTAATAATTATTTTTGAATTGAAATAAATATTGAAATGTTGCACGATCTTTTTTTTATATAGTTTCGGTATCATGTTACTTGCGAATGAATGCCAACTTGGCGCTGACTGTAATAATCGTATTGATGTTGTAAACTAGTTATTTCATAACGATATTAAATAAGATTATCAAATGATGAAACATCTTTGTCGCATTAAATATAAACAAAAGATCTAATATATCATAAATACAGTTTCACGTATAGATTAAATCTCGAATTAAATATATATGTATAATACGGAGTAATCTGAAATAATTCTTGAAGAATTACGAAGAATAATAATTAAGAGGAACAAAATGAATCCATTTGTCATTGGTCGAAAATTATCAATTTGCCGCCTTAAAAATTTTTATTTAACTAATTCCCAATTTATAACTCCGTCAAAGTCTCAAGTTCAACTTAGGTGTGAACGGTTTTTTTATATGCTTGCATTTTTCAAGCTTAATCGGCGCTATCTAAAATTAACAATCGCGATTGTACGACACAATCGTCGCTAAACATTTTTGGGCTGGGCGAATCGTCTGTTATTTAATAATACGTATCTGTTGCTCGAAAACGAGTAATCTGAGCATTAAAAAACGTTGTTGAATGGGGAAACCCTTTCATGTGGAATGTGCTCCTCGGAACAGGCGGGAAAAGTTTTTACGCCGTCTTATGCGAAGCGTGGATAATCATCGGGTAACTTAAATCACACGCTTCGCCTTCGCTAATGAATGGCTATTCTCTCTCGTACTCCGTAATTTTTGTCGCCTGAACAAGACGTTAGACATGCCATAAATGTGGATACGCGAATATCTGTTTATTCTAGAGCGAGTCCCTTACGAACAGCGTCATCGCAAACGAGTTGCGATAGACAGCTATTTTCAGGCATTGTAGTTAGATAGAATTATATTTTTTATTTTAATATCACATATAGAGACGGCGCGCGCGTGCATATATTAATATAATTTTATACAATACATATATATTTTAGAATTTTTTTGATTTAATAACTTGAATTAATTTCGAGAAATACGTATTATATAGGTAAAAACTTGCTCCAGTTTCTCTTTTTTATTTTGATTCAAGATTATTCGTGTTGTGATCTTTGATTTTGCAACAAAACCGGACTTACGTGAAATATATACGAAATAAATTGATTACGTATTTATCGTTAAGCGTCGCAAATAAGATCGGTATCGCTTAATGGCTTATACGAATAATTCCGCTCGATAATATCGCTATCGTAACAATATACGAATCGATATGTTTGCTTAACGCAGCGGAGCCGTTTTTATCTGTACACACGTAAGGTAAATCTCCCTTCCTCACCCGGTATCCTTTCTCGAAAGAGCCGTACTGTCATTTCTCTCTCCGCGTTGCGTTGTATATTTGCATTTTAAATTCAATCGCGAGACATTGACGCCCTTGAGCGGTAATGGACTCTTTCTTTCTCCCCTTACTCCCTTTCTGTCCTCTCCCCCCTCTCATCCCTGTCCGTATCTCATTTCCTCTCTCTTTCTCTACTCGCAAATCCACAGTTATATCATCTCTCAGCTTTGCTGTAAGCCGAGTAGCTCATCGTTGATAAATCGGTTGCCCCGTCTTTATTCTTCACTTTTTTTCTTAGTATGCGCTGCGCGACTGTAAATTTAGCTCTAACCCGCTTTTTAACGGCATGGCGCGAGCGATCGACACGCGGAAAAAAAATATACAGGACAGTTTGAGGGATTAAGAAATACGTGATGTTCGCAAATCTTTCGTGCCTTCCGTCTTTCGTTAATTTTTCGATAAATTTTCGGAAAATAAGTAAGTCGGAAAGAATTTATGTCTTTAGTGAAAAATCAGAAAATTCTGTTTTTAACAAAAATTTTGAGGAAGAGGAAAAAATTTTATATTATATTATCTTTTTTTTTAATGAAGTAAAAGTTTCTTATTATTTATTGTAATAAAAATTTTTATGTGCATTTTAAAAAAAGCGCGTGATTATAGATATCAAATTTAAATAGCATGTCTATCTCTCTATAATTTAAATAACCATATCTAACTTATAAAAATAGATATAACTTCGCGTATAATCTATACATAATACATGTAGATTATTTATTTAAAATTTAATTTTCTTATATATTTTACTTCAAATTTTCTCAACTTACCTTTATTTAAAATTCTGCAGCCTTGCTTTTTATTTGTTATTTATTTTTACTTTATCTCAATATTTGTTGAGAATCGTCGAGTTTAGTGTATAAACGCGATTGCATTTAACTAGAAATATAATTGCAAATTGGAAGTGCATTCCGATAGTTTTGCTATTATAACTAAGAATCTCATAGAGCCGTAAAAATGCTGTTAAGCTTTACGATTCTTTGAAAATCCATAAAATCTAGCTCTCCCGTGTTCCTTAGAGCTGAGTTATCTCACAAATTCGCGCCCGTATACCAGTTCCTTGTGAAGAGGGCGAAAGATGCGGGCTTGGGGAAGGCCTCGATCCCCATCATTAATCGTTCGTCTCCATTAAGGTTTTGTCTCTCACTTTCCTCGAAACGCCATGGCAGCGGCAAACGTTTTCTCGATCTGGAATCGTCGTCGATATATCAGGACCAGCAAGAGCGGTTCGCAATTGCGATTAATCATCTTGTAATTTGCAGAATGATCTTAACGGCGTACATAGCAGAAGCTCGATTATTCGAGTGTTATTTAACGAATGTTTGATTATTCTCGAGCGGTGTAAATTGCTCGATTATGTACGAATAACGATGTTCCATGAAGACATTAATGGAGCGTTTAGATAACGTTCCAATAATCAAGACTCTGCTATAAATCTGTGTTTAAAGCGATCAGAAAAAGAAACATCGAAGCGCAAAATGTGTTCCTCGTGTGTTGGCGGATTATTCGATTTGCCGCTCGAAAAACACCACGCCTGCATTCACCTGCGCCACTTTCCACCCACGCAATGTTCCCGAATCGCTTCATTTTCGCCTTTACGCATATAAGGGAGCCCGAGATCGTACCATGGCGACTGCCATTTTCTTTCAGCCCTTTTAAAAAAAATCCTTTACGTCATACGGTTGCGTGTTGAACCGTGCGAGTCTCGTCGAGTGAGTAAAATTTTAATAATATCTGCTCTCCTGTTTTATGCGCATCTTCGAGAAAGAATAAAATCCTATTTTTATCGCGCACTTAAAAAATTATATTCTCATTTGGACGTAAAAGTGCACAGTTTAAGACTTATATGATACTATTTATATCGCTATTAATTTTGACTACACAGAATATATATAAATGGATATACAAATCGATTATATAAATGATATTTATTTTATGATACACATTTAATAGATTAGCGATAAAACTGAAAAACGGGTGAAGGACGTCGTGCAAGAAATCAGTGAAAATCACTGAAAGCTTCTCGCTATAAAAAGATTTTACGAACGTGCGTGCACTCACAATGCCACTTGCCGCAGTGTAAACTCGTTTTAGTAATTTTCCTGGTGATCTTTCGGTCAGCTGAAGAGTTTACGTGTTCAAGCAAGGAAAGTGTCATTTTACACGATAATAATTTGCGATAGCGATACCGCGTTGCGAAAACGGATGTTAAAGGACTTAAATCATTTGCATATACAGTAATCTTGTCAAATTCGATACGGAAGAAATGTCAGGTATTTATATAACGGACGTCTGCATATTCAACTACGATATTCAGGCTATTCTGTCTTGGATAAGGTCAAAATAAAATTCTGCCGCGGATGATAGATCATCTAGAATGGGTTTATAGGCGAGACACGCGCGCGCCCGGTTATAAGGACGCAAGGACGCGCGCACGTATACACACAGGCGCGAGACGTGCGCAGGACGACGCGCGTGTACACATGTGTGTCGTTCGCGGACAGGAAGCATAAATTTTCGACGTGAACTCCAAACACAGTTGAGCGAGAGGACACAGCAACAATGTGCGTGCGTGCGTGCGTGCTACGTTTCCTACGTTCCTAGCTTCGTAAAAATAAAGGATCTGCGTGAGCCTGCGAGCCGATACGCGGTGAGCAAAGAAATAAAATTTCAATGTTTGTCGTTCGTAAAACTGACTTATTCTAAGTCTGGCTTTTTGACGATCTATAATTCACGACGGAGCTGTGTGCAGCTCGGAATATAGAAATACGTAGAGTATTAGAGTGTAAATTCATATGTCGCGAATTCTGTTATTAATTTTGCGATAAATTTTAGATTTAATGGACTTTAAAGATTTTGAAGACTTTGAACCCTCGGAGTAGCTTCCATCATTTTCATTTTCTTAAATAAACAGTCAAGCTATGGCGTAAAGTTAAAAACATTTAACTTTTAATTCTAATAATTCAGATTTAGAGTCTTTTTCTCATTTTTTTTCTTTTTGTTTGCAATACCTATATTCACAAATTGCTACTTGTAGGCATTTTACCGGACGAGACAAAAGTTAGTGGTTTTTCAAGGTAAACTCCTTGCTTATTAAAATTGAATTAAACACAATCTAAATTCACTAAGTGCAGAAATGCCACGGGTTTACGGGTGTCGCGTCACGGTTCGCGACGCCGCGCCGGTGAAAAGGACAGAAAAAGGACGGTAATTCGCCATAATTAAAGCGGTATAATTGGGATGGATAGCGTCGCGCCGCCGCGTCCCTCGTCTCGTGTCAGGCCTTTGTGTGTTTGCTCTCTACTCCTCTTCGTCCCATTTGGAGAGGCGGAGCGAAAATAATCCTGTCTTTTTTAAAGCGCAACATGAATTCCGTTTAATTGTACGCGTTGCTAATTTTTGCCGGCTTTTCGCACATCGTGTCGGACGTTAAAAAAAAAAAAAGACTGAAAAAATGTGATGCTCATTTTCTACTTTATAATCGTGTTTTCCGCTGGAAGATAAATTATATGATTTCCGAGGAAAAGTTAAATTAAATTTCCTGTTCGATTGTTAATTTCAACGTCGGTTCAACTTCAATGGAATCATAATTCAAAGTCTATTCCTTGCGCATTCGCGTGCGCTCCCGACGCGATGTCGCGAATCGAAAGGTCCCGCTTGCACGTGTTGCAATCGCGAATTTTCGAGCTGCGCGCGCGGCATATTCTGAAAAGAATCGCCTATCTCTCGAAACGGGATTCGTATTTTTAGAAAGTACTCTTTGCAGTATACCGGGTAAGAGTTCGCCTGTAATCCCCCGAGGGGAGAGACATTGACCTTTCGAACTCTTTTCTCTCGTTGAAATTCTTGCACGAGCATATTGTATATTGTTCTCTTCGACAGGCTCGTGCTTTATCACTTTTCCCAACCGCAAGATGAGAAACCACGCGCTTCTCTCTGCCACCTTACAATTAACGACAGAAGCCACAGATCTTCGACGATTATTACATCGCTATATTGATATATCTTGTTAAAAATATCTTTGCAATTAATTTGTTTATATAGGTTTGTCTTTACTTTATTTTTTATTTTCTTTTATTTACTTCCATATATATATTTCTACATTATTTTTCATTATCTTTTTTATATTATATAATTACTCTTCCGTTTTATCTTTTACTGAGTTTTTACTTAATTGTATTAATGTATATTTAATTGTAACTGAAGAACTGTTTTATCGTTGATATAAAAGTAATAATAATAATTATACGACAATGATTTCCATCTGTTGTAAATCGACAAGATTTTAGGGAACTTTATATTTCTTGTGGGCTTTCACGATGACACATATCACGATAAAACTTCCGGGACATTATGTCGATCGATCATGTCGCACGTGTGTAAAATACACAATTTGTTCGCTCGTATATGAGGGGATAGTCTATTCTATAAATCTATATTATCTTAATCTTTTCATCTCCGCCATAAATCAAGCGAATATCCGTGTTTATTTGCCAGGAAATTTTTAACAATTTTAATCTATTCCTTCTTTGTTTTTTTTTTAATTTATTTTTATAACATAAAAGTCGTATCTATTTCTAAAAACTACTTTGTTCTGAATTATATTGTTATACGTATTTATAATATAACTATATTTTCGTTGTTTTATTTTCTTTAAAAATAAAGTTTGAAGTAATCTAATAAATTTTCTTATTATTTTTTTTCGCCGTTTTAGCAACTTTATGGATATTCCGGCGGATTTTTAGCATTCTGGAGGTGGCGAAGCTGCCTGTCTCGTAGCGAGGACAAAGTCTCCATTGTGGGATTGTCGATTTTTGCGTATTCATTTTTGGGTATAGAGATCTCTAAAACAGACGGCACAGGCGGAAATTTGCCGTAGCCCACATCCGCGCTTTTTACACGAAAGAGGCAAAAAGATGTTAGTCGTCGTCGTAAATTGACGCTCGTAAAACCGTTCGACTTTAATGCGGCTTTCATGGGATTTCGACGTGTAGTCCAATTCGCCTCCTCCGCAAGAAGATTTTGCTATTTTCTTTTATTCTTTTGACGTTGCTTCAACAGTTCGATATATATACAATTTTTAGTTATTCACAAAATTTATCGACGGGGTTTTTTTTAGAATAAAATATTCCATGTAAGAAAGAATTTTCTGTAAAATTTGTACAAAAATAAGAGGTAGAGAAGAGAGCGATTATGCAAAAGCAAATCTTTATATAAATCACGTATATTGTTAGAGGGATGTAAATAATAATTTATTTTTTAAATAATGCGTTTAAAAATAATTTTTAAAATCTTTTTTACGCGTCTTAATTTCTTTTCTCTTTGAGCTTTTTTCTTTTCATTTTTTTATTGATTAAATTGCGAATTTTCTTGACGTGATGGATATAACATCTTTAATTTAAGAATATTCTTGTCTTCCTAAATCACATAAATTTATGAATCTTGTATATGTATGTATAGCAGACGCGAAACGTAATGATACTCTTGAATCGCGCGTCAATCGGTTCACTAACCTCCGCCATCCAAAATATGCGGTTGGTTCCGCGTTCTATATCGCGATATGTAATTATTCTGAAGTCTGCACTCGAGATCACATGCGTTACACGCGGTACGATCTTGTCGGAATTAGGCCGCCCACGTTCGCTCGTCGTCGACACGTCGAAAAAGCGCTATAAAAGCTTTCGGTGGCCAGATGGGCACCGGTTGCGCAAGCTCCCTCTCTCCCTCTCTCTCTCTCTCTTTATTTCTCTCTCTGTCTTTCGCGTTCTCTCTCTCCTTGTCCTTCTTCTTCATTTTTTGTCGCGATCTATCTTCCTGCTTCTACGAGAAATGCGAAAGCGATTTTGATTTGCGACATACGCATATTCCATCATTAAAAAAAGTAATATTTCTATATATAATACAAAATACTTTTTATAACAAGACACAGATAGAATATTTTTATTTAAATCCGAGAGAAGAATAGAAGAGAAAGAGGTAATTTTACATCGTGTACGGAATTCGGAGTTAGAAATGTGAAACACATATGTTCTTTCGAGAAGCTCTCTTCCAAATGTCTCTCTCTTTCCTCCCTTCCCTCCTCTCTTTCTCTCTCTCTCTGTCTTTGGGGAAAGATTAATTATCATCTACTCAATATACGTAAGGAGGGGAAGGATGCTGGGATCGAGATCGAGCAATGCAGGGATTCCGAGAATTAGATACCGGCTGCTTCCTAGAAACGAGGCAAGACGCAACACATGCCGTATAATATATGTGTATATATACAATATATATATATATATATATATATATATATATTATATATATTTATAAAAAACTATCCATTGATATCAGATTAATCTTCAAGAGATATTTAAGAGAGAAACGATGTTTGATTTCGCGAGTATTGTTTGGAATGGCCATTTCTTTTGTCCTTACTGATTGTGAGAAGAACTTAAATTTATTTTTATAGAAAGTTCAATTAACTTACACAATATTTATACAGAAAAAGATATAAGAAGTATGTAAATTTGGTGGACTAAACACATGTATTACTTCAATTTTTTGCCTACTTTTGAAAAGTTCTCGAATACATAATATAACTATATGATAATTATGAAGTTAATATGCAGAAATAAATTAAACGATATGCATATATTTATGCTTAAACCGTAGAGAATATTATAAAGAAGATTTTTTGACTTTTAGATTCGTTTTTTTTAATTCGATAATATAATTTTTTTTAACTTAAAATGATGTATTCTTGTCCTTCTGGGTTGAACAAATTTCGTGCACTGTGTTTCGGAGAAAGATCTTGGGTAGAGAAAATCGGTCGAATACCGGCGAATCTGAATGTGCCATACGTCAAAATCAAACGATTCCTATTTATAAATTTAACGGCGCGGTAAGCCAGCGGTGGCTTCGATCGGACACCTGTTCTCATTCAAACAAACGTGAATTATTATTTCAAACTGCAACGCTGCCAGTAAACCGCCAGACATCTCCGCCTGCGATTTTGGGAGTAACTTACCATCTTGTATCGTCTTTCAACCTACGACAAAATCTATACGAATATTAACGAAGAATGCTATAAGATTTTGTAATGCGCGTTCAATTTAATTTACGACTAAAATAAATAATATTTTGCCAAAAATATCATTTAATCGTTAAGTTACGCAAAGCCACTTTTATTGTTTAACTCTCTTTTTTTTCATATTCCATAAAACTTTTTATAATATTTTACTTTAAGATTTTCGTAATAAATGAATATATTAAGAGCTAAATTCTTGTATACAGAATTTACGAATAAAAATTAAAATACTTAATATATTTACAAATATGTGGAATATATTTCCAAGATATAATTTCAAAAAGTTCGAAGATTAAAAATCAAGGTCTATTTATTCTTGTTCTTTTTGAGTTTTGAAATCAAAATGCAACTGGTAAAATGTCTGACTTGACCGCCATTAAAAATGCGAGAAGAGAAAACACACAAGCGTGTGTTTGCTCAAGTTCTCTTTCGTTTCGAGCGCATCCCACGTCTTCCACCTCGGCACATATAGGTCACTGGGTGCCGGAGAGGACCCTTTGTCACGCGCGCGCATGTGGGCCCCGAAAGATCTCAGGCCTGAGGAAGTCGATGTTTCTTCTTTTACGTTCTCTTCTTTTTGCTCGCGAGCAGAAGAAACGGGCGGAGGAGGAAGAGGAGGAGGAGGAGGAACCGGAGTGGAAGGTTGAGAGAAGGAGGAGGAGTTGCAAGGGCATTAGGCCCCCCCGAATACGGAACGATAAAATTCTTACGAAACACCCGCATGTGCAGACAGCGAAAGGGAAAAGCGGTCCTCCTCCTCCGCGATTAAGCAACTCCGCGACTATAGCTGGAGAATTTGATGTCTCCGGTTAAAAAAACATTTAACCGTCGAAAACACGTGGCATTCGCCATTGATCGTAAATGTCTTTTTAATATCCTATGTTTCTATTTCTTGCTAAAGTGTCATTCCTTCGAAGATGTAAATTCTTATATTCAAGTGCTGATTCTTAATTAACTTACAATATTCTGTAGTTTCCTCTAATTGTATGTTTCACTCTTATTGATTTTGAATTAATGGATGTAAAGCTTAAACGGATTTACAATATCCTGTATTAATATTGAATGTGCTTGTTCAAATAAATGCGCGAGAAGAGTGAAATAGCGACCGGCCGGAAGTTGCGAATTCTCTCCGAGAGGATTGTCAGCGAGCGAACGCGGTGATGAGCCATGTCGCGAGATCTCGACGCGTTTGCGCTTCGGAGAAAATATGTATCTTAATGCTATCTTTAATGATTTATTCACGGAGATAAAACAGCGCTACGAGTGCCGGCGCGATTGAGAGGAATGTAGTGAATTGAGGTCGAAGCGAAGTGGAAGACGCGAGATGCGCGAGATGTAAGAGTGTCAGCATCTTCGAGAGCTCGAAGATGCTGAGGAGCGACACGTATGTAAGCATTAATTGAATCGCGTTACGTAATTCAACGAGAGATTTCGAAAAAATACGTTTCCTAACAAAAAGATCATAGTTATTCCTTTTTTTCGGTTGTAGAAAATTTTCTACAATCCGGGGCATAATCGAGCGAGACACATCCTTTAAAATACTTTTTACTGTAAGTAACAGAGCTTGACTTGTCAAGAGAGTTGAACGCGATATGGAATAAAATTTCGAGACAACATGTAAGATCGATACGTACAGAGCAATACTCGACGGATATACAAATTGGATTTAAATTTATTCATGATCAATACCTATACTCTGTACGAAGTCGCTGATTCATTACCACTATCTGATAGGGTAACGTTAATCGATGATTTATAAGATACGAAAGACCGTGAAAGTGACAGAGCGACGAGTTGTTGTTAAATATGAAAGTTGATAGTAATTGAAATAAATTTCTCGAGTTGGAACGCAACTGTATGTATGCAAAATATCTTCGTAATTATGACAGTAAAACGAGGTATAAAAAAACTTTCCTTTTATTAATATCTATTTATAATTTATACTTATTATATTTATATCTATTTATATACATGTATTTTAGCACGCGCGATTTTATAATATAATATATAATTATAGCTATCTACATATTATATAACGTTGACATTTAAAGTTAATTTATTTAGAGATATTTTAAATTCTTTATTTTGCATGGAATGATCTAAATTTGCTGGTAAAGACGCTACGATTTTTCTACGCATTTCCGGCGTTACGTAATCCTGTCATCAGTAGTCCGCGCTCGTAAAAATATTGAAGTATAATGAATACCCGGTGTATCCGGTGCGTAAAAAAATGTGCGAGAAAATTCGTCGTGGGTGGGCCACAAGCAAGCAAGCCGGTGAGCAAGAACTAAAAGGTTGTCAATCCCTGTCAAGAGTAATTTTGATAGACGCGTCCACCGGAGATCGGCCAAACGCAACCAGACAGATAATCAGTCAATTTTTCAACGCCTAATCGCGGCTGAAAACGCGGCGTCGAAAGAGAAACGGCGTAAAGAAATTCTTGAATTTGATCGAGAAAAAAATAAAATGTAGTTTGTCGATAAGACATTCTGATTTTTCTGTGCAATTTGAAAAGCATGTGTTACGTAATCCTTATGAATGATTTGCGCACAAGATATTGAAGTATAATAAAGACTCGGAACATTAGACGTGCAGTTTTCCGCCCGGCTACTTTACATGCTCGACCACGCTTACTAAATACGAAGTATAATAAATATTCATATTTATTATACTCTTATAATTCATAAATATTTAAATCACTCATATAATTCACAATTTATGATTTTCATATAAATTATTATGATTCGTATGTATAATATTATGTTGTGAATATTTATAATTTAATTTAAAAGCTACGCTTCTGATAAAAAAAAGGGAAACCTAATAGGAGTGAAACGCTTATATCCAGTTTCGTGTTCTTATATACTTTTGTCTGAACATGAAAAAATTAATTATTTGGTATTTGACGCATTAACTTTTTACATTGTAACAAACAAGCAAAAAGTGTGTCGAATATGAACAAATATTTTAATGTATTTAATTATTAATTTAAGATTAACGTTTTAAAAAATGAATTGTAATACCTATTAAACGCAATTGGTGGAATTCTCACCGCTCGACAAGATCGTCTTCCTGGTCATATCTCGTTATCGGCAATTCAATTGTACAGGTGCTGCCGAGTCGGCTCGGTCCGTAGGCGGGTGCATATACATCGATCATTGATAGATCGCGAAGGTTGCGATCGCATCGATAAGAATCTGCCGTGATGCGGCTACGGTATTGATGTCCTACGGGAAAAAGCAAAGATACATATTTATATTTTAGTGTGATTTTAGTATTTATATTTAATATTTTTAAAATGTGACAGTTCAATATTTAAGCTATGATATTTATATGAAAGATATTAGGTATCTGGTATATGTTGTGTATATCAAGAAGATCCTATTGTACTACGAAGATACTTTATTATATGTATATACATATATGTAATTCGAGATGTAATTGTGAAGAAGGTAGTTGCGTAATACAATTGGAACTTCTTGGATGTGCACATGTATAAGTATATGTATATATACACCTAAATATACTTTATAATATAAAATATTTATAATATAATAAAAATGACACTTTCAATGCAAAACAAGTATGTGTTGCACATTTATCTATTGGCGCTTTTGTGTCACCGTGATTATGAAATAGTACGTACATGTGACGTGAATATTTCGATAAAATGCGCGAAATAGACTCACGACTTTCCAGATAATCGGATTATTCATTTTCGCGATAGTGCGCCAAACAAGAGTAACTATTATACGATATATTTCACGCGACGCAATAACAGGCGTCAGTCTTTCTCGGGAATTCCGGAGACCGAAGCACACGGAGCAAGCGATAGAGAACGACATCCTCGTTTGCGGTTTTCACAGGATAATTTATTTTAAGAGTTCGCACGGGTCTCCATGGATCTCGGCTTAATTATAGGCCACGTTGAAAGGCCCTAAAATTATAGGCTCGCTTTGGTCCTTATGAATATACGTGTTTCGTTTTATGTGCAGTTGTTTCAATTCGATCTTCTGCGCTTTATTTCAATCGTAATAAAGACAAGTATGTGCCAATTTGGCACTGCCAAATTGCCTTTATTACTATTACATTCTGATTTTTTATTCGTCAAGTTAATATCTGTTTTTCTTTCTTGTGTTTATTTCAATCTCCTTCAATTTTCTTTATTACTCCAACCTATCAAAATTGCTACTGAAACTAATTTTAGAATCCAGCATTTTCGAAATGCCTAATTACATGTATACCTCCAGAACGCTTTAAGATTTAATTAATTTTAATCAAAATTATAAAAATATAATGACTATAAAATTATAAAAATATAAGAAATAATTAATAAGCATAAGGCCGCCGAATGCATACATTTCAAAATTCTCAATTTTCAATTCTTTTCAAACTTTAATTTTCTGTAAAATTTTTTCATATTTTTTCGCTGAAGAGTTAATAAAATAAAAGCCAAGAATAAATTTCCTTTTTATCTTCGAAACATTCAATTAAGCTTAGCACGCTTTCAGGCTTAATTAGTTTCACGCGACGCCCTTTGGTTGGTATGTCCAGGTTAGATAAATGGTGAGAGCCCAGCGCAAGCCATGTACAATCTGAACGTGAACGTGAATCCCAGCCCGACCGGGGCCGCGGGTCTTCTCGGTGTCACGGCGGCGGCGGCCGAGGTCACGCCAAGGACACCGGAAATCGTAAATTCGCTGATCGCCATGACCAATCCCTTCGAGGGTTACGGCAGCGGCAACGAGAAGGGCATGCGGGACCGTACGGACTCGACCAGCAGCGGCGAACCGAGCCCGCCAAGCGTCCAGCACACCTGTAGTCAGCTTATCAAAGAAGGTAAATGAAGAATACATTCTCGACATTCATTACATCGTATTAATTGTTACATATATAATGTGTTCTAGTGAGTAAAATTTAATTGCGAAGAATTTCTATAAAATAAACTCGAGAA
Source organism: Temnothorax longispinosus (assembly GCF_030848805.1). Taxonomy (NCBI): domain Eukaryota; kingdom Metazoa; phylum Arthropoda; class Insecta; order Hymenoptera; family Formicidae; genus Temnothorax; species Temnothorax longispinosus. Next base: position 23,429,817 of record NC_092358.1, read on the forward strand.
GTCGACAATAACAAAGATAACGGACGAAAATCTATTAAATATATCGTGAGATTTTCACAGAATGTTAATTAAAAATTTAATATATTGAAATATTTGTTACTCTTAAAAAGTTAAATAAAATAGTATATGTATATACGTATGCATGTAGGATGTGTCGAATATTTTAGATTTACCTTGCATATTTATCAAGAAAATTAAAATTTGACCTAGTACCTAGCAAAAGTAACATATTTAATTTTTTTTTTCTAAATCTGCTATAAAATAAATATTTACTCTTTTACTCTTGCTATTTATTTTTTTTATGTGTACCTACTTTTGATAAATGTCGGAGCAAATATTAATTGCTTCATATCTTTTATAAAGCACGCAAACGCGAGAAAAGTCTGAGCTAAAAAATCTAAGCGAGATTTGCTCGCATTGCACCCACTTTATCCACATTTAACAAATGTCAATGACAATCTGGCTTGTTATTCTGCTCGTTAACATAATGTACTTCTCTTTCCTTTCCTCTTTAATCTTTTTGCCTTCACTATGTACACAGCGCAACGCATTAAATAGCAAATCCTGTTTCTTTCAAATTACGGATTACGCAACATACGCACACACGCAATCACAAAGGAGGATCGTTATCGTAATTGCCTTTGCGGTTTTGTTCGCACCGGTGGCGCTGATCTGTTATCCTAACTGCCAAATTAATTAATTGACATTTTTTTAATTGACTTAACATGCAGAATAATGTAGAATACGTGGATGTGTGTAGAGTGAAGCGACACACAATCTATTATCTTTGATAATAGGTTGTGTGCCGCGATCGCTGACACAAATGATCCTTAATTATTGCGATTTAATCCCTCGAAGGTCACGAGAGTGTCCTTGTACCGCGAGGAAATATTAGCGATCACTGTCATTTTCTATGACATTATAATATACGTGCGTTGCAACACATTTTCGAGTCCACTCTCCGGAAGTCTGTAATTTATTGTGGCATTAAGGAACACAGACGAAATAAAGAATTATATTCGCGCAATCTATTCGATCTTTTGATTTTATATAATGAATATGATTTTCAAGTTATTTTTACACATTACAGTTAAAGTTCTCTTTATGGTTTCCAAAAAATGAGTAAAAGAAGAAAATGAATTGATGAAGTAAAAGTCATATAGAAAATCTCAGAAAATGCACTGTTACAAATTTTAGTAATTAAAAAAAAATTACAAACCAATTATTTTGACTGTCTTGATAATTTCAGTGCAGTACTTTCGATGATGCTAATAAAAAATCTTGCCATCTTTTAAAGTTAAAATTATATTGGAACTGAAATAAAAAATCAGAGTTAATTTAAACAAATTTTTATTTTATATTTTAATGCGAAATAATGAGGAAAGGAACTCCTCCTTTTCATTACAGCGTCTAATTATTTTCTGGGTAATTTTAATGGATTCGCATTCTCCGCTTATAGCGAGAATGATGGCTATTTTGGCCTCGGTAATATACCTGGGAGCGAAATTAATCAATGGAAATTAATTAAACTCTCCTTTGGACAGGGCTGAAGTTAACGCTGCAGACGAAGAGGCGGGCGAACAGTAGTGGCGACGACAGCAAGAAAAAGACGAAGAAGGAGGACGGCAGCGGCGCCGACGACGAGGAAGAGGACGAGGCGAGCAACAACAACAACAAAGCTGGTGTAAGTAAATCTTTGCATTTCTTTACTATTCTCCTTAGAATCAACTTCACGCAGAGTTTTTTTTTCGAAAGCTTCTTGGTAAGAATTGTCACTTTTCATACTCATTCTTAACCCTTTGTACCTTTTGATTAATTCTTCAACTTGATTATATAAATGATATTAAGTATCACAAAAGTAAAGAATCATTAGTTAATAGCTTATCTCTTAGGAATCTTTAGAAAATAAATTATTATTTGTAATTTTATTTATTGTCGAGGAATGCTATTAATATTAAAACTGCAAAATTTATAGCTTAATAAAATATTTAAAGTATTCAATAAAATAAAATTAATTTGGACTACAGAGGGTTAAAATTCCAGATTCTGTAGAAGATAATTTCTTTTTTTTTTTTTAAGGATTTTTATGTAGTTGATGATTTATAAACAATAAATGAAATTTTATGATTGCCTTTCTCTGAACTTTATTTCCCAGTCCCTTCCTTTATTAATTCTAATGTGAACATTCAGGGAGGAGTAATAAAGTAAAAGAGATGTTACGTTGCATTATAATTTCTAATAGAAAATTAATAGATTATAATTTTGATATAAAATCAGGAGAAATTATACATAAAATTTCAACGACTTGGTCAAAAATTACTTGATATCTTTTTACTGCAAAAAGGAATCCCTGAATCTTTTCGGTAGTATTGATTTTCCAGAAAAGTGACAATTCTGCTCACTAAAAACGAAACTGAAAAATATGCAAGCAAATTAAAAGCATAAGATATAACAAACTCGAATTCGTATAAAAATCTTACGAAGAAAAACAAATTAACCGTCAAATTTTTATTATTTTTTAAATTATAGATTACATATTTTACACTCCCGTGTAAAAAGTCTCCAATTATTTTGATTTGATTGAGATAGTATTGTTGGATCTGTTCGTTTTAATTGCATTTTTCACACTATACTTCTTTCTTACTTTTTTTCAATTTTTCTTTCTTATTATTTATATAATATATAAATTGATATAAATTGATCATCAAAAGAAATGTCACACATCGTTATTTTGAGTGAAAAAATCGAAAAAAATGCAGTTAAAACGAGCAATTTAAGTGGTTGAATGAAACACGCGCGAATACATAGCGACTCGATTCCATCTTAGCAATTCTGGCAATAGCTTAGAGACTCGTTCCCAGACCAGACAACGAATCCTTTCGATTCTCCATGTCCTTGGCTGCCGTTGCGACTTAAACTCGCGTGCGCGAATAAATTAATTCCGACAGGCGCCGTGTGTCCAGCCATTTTGGCAGTTTCGGCATTCGCGAATTTGCATGCCGCACATAGAATCGTTTGTTTACGGCACGAAATGCAAGCTGCTAAAATTAGCGGACTCTTGAAAGCGCAAAGAAGTAACGCGCTTGCATTTTAATCGCTATACGGATCACGTTTGTAATCGCGATTTAAAAAAATTATACATTTCTATTCTTTTAATATTTCCATTTCTATTTTCATGTCATGTTTTTGAGTAGATTTCACGCTGCTAACATTGCTATCCTAAATATATAGGATAATGAATACCGTACGTGCAACTCCGTAATAAAATTTCACAACATATATTTCGTATTTTATTTTTGGAGTAACTCGTAAGTATATAACACCGAAATTTATTAATCTGTACAGAACTGTATACATTGTGAACTTTACAAATAAATTTTTTTTATCAAACATTAAATTTATCGTGACTGTTAAGAAAGGTCAGGATATGTCTAAATGGTTTAAATATAAATAAGATAAAAATGAGTATAATAACATCGTGGCTTAAATATAATTCAGAAGTGCATTATAACATGTACTCGCATAACTCCTTATCCAAAGATCATGCCGAACTCCATTCGAATCCGTCGTTGATTAACACCTCTATGTCTATCCTCGCTAATTCTTGCTAATGCGCGTGAAAGTGCAACGAGCTGCAAACCATTAGAATCTTCTCTCAAACGATTTTGCCTATCGTTATTATTCAATAGACAAGCGATGAATGTTTACATAAAATATTTGCGCGATTTTCATCGATCAAAATCACAAAAACCTCAAAATATAGGGACTCAGATACATTTCGCGTCTAGATTTTTTAACGGCGAGATTCGGAGAACACCCAAGAAATTTCCCAACTCTTTTAAGAACTCCTTTTCACATCTCCAGGACATTAAAAGCTTCGCGAATTGTAAGAATATAAACAAATAAAATCTTTTAACGATAAAAATAAAGATTTCAGAAATCTTGCTTCTCTAAAAGAAAGTAGCCGGGAACGAGAGTACCCGCCTTCTTGTCTTTTGCAAATTGGAGAAGTCCAAAACTATTTCCTGTATAAACTCCTTTAAGGCCTCTTTTAAAGCCTTCGACATCTCGAAATTTCCGACATCTCAGGATCTCAACGGGATCTTCAAGGCCTACTTTTTACATCTCAAAGCCGGGATTTCAAAAGTTCCAAACCCGAAGAACCGAAATAACCGCAATTTCCTAAAAACAATTGAAGATACCCAAGAAATTTCCTTATTCTCCCGAAAGGATATGGACATCAGGATAAAAAATGCGGAAATCCTTTGCTCGTTGCAGCTGACGCCGGAGGACGAGGAACGGCGCCGGCGGCGGCGCGAGCGCAACAAAATTGCGGCGACCAAGTGTCGGCTGAAGAAGCGCGAGAAAACGGTGATTCTCGTGCAGGAATCCGAAATCCTCGAGACCCAAAACCACGACCTGAAGTCCCAGATCCAAGAGTTGGAGACACAGAGGCGCAGGCTGGTCGACATGCTGAGCCTCCACGGTCCTACCTGCTTGAAGGGCGTGGACACGACGTCGTTTCAGCAGTTCGCCGAGCCCCTTCATCTCCCCAGCTATCAGGACAATTTTGTGCCACAGCAACCCCCGCCGGCCCTAAATCAGCCGCAGAACTGCGTCACCGAGTATCCGGTGAAGGTCGAGGAGTACGAGACCGATTTCTACCGACAGGGTAGCCCCTTCGTGCCGACAACGTCGGACGCCGGTTGCACGGTTTAGCGAAACGGCGAAAATCGTTTTTCTTCGCCATCTCGAGGGAGGGAGGATCGCCGAGAAGCCCGGAGCGCGTGTATAATAATTGAAGGTTCTTGGAGTATTAGAGACGGTCTCACCAACATTAATTTAGTTTAGCCAAGATACAGAACTTCAAAAGATATTTAATTGTAAGGCCGGTATTCATAGTCACTTCAGATCATCTTCAGATACTCCGTAGCTAATGAAACGAGTCGTACAGCATCTAAAGATAAACTTGAGACGATCTTAAATATAAGATCTGACCGTGAATACCGCTCTAAAAGATATCTGAGGAACATACTTTCATAAAAAAAAAAAAAAAAAATAAATATATATTTTTTGTTCCACAGATAGATGATAATATTAACGAAGATTGAAAATTATATGGTGAATGTTAATTGTTGGTGAAAGTGACTCTCTTCGCGAATTCAATTTTAATGATATTTTGTATAAAATTTCATTGAGAGTTATGAGAAAGTGTTTGAAAGAAATTTTAATATTTGATATTAATATCTATCAGAGTGTATATTTTATATTACATATTCTATAGTTTGCATGTCAGAATTTTTTATTTCACATTTTATAAATTCTAGTTATTAATTAAGTAGAATATTATATACACACAAAAGTTTTATTTTTGAGTTATATTTTTCAATGAACAATATACTTTGCTCGTTGAAATGGTTGGCGTCAGGATGCCGATAACGGCAGGATTATAAGCATTCCATGTACAAGATATCGGAGAATTGAGAAAGTGATTTCGTTGATTATCTTTAATTCTTATCTCGTTAATTTTTTTTTATTTAATTCTTAACTTTTTAGTTTTTTAAACGAGCCATCCGAGCTTCTCACCGTTCGTCTTTCCCGATCGTAAGTCCGTAGCTCGTAAGTCGATTATTATATCGTAAACGCGAACAATGATTTTTATCTTTCGTCTTCCTCTTCATCTGTCGATCTTTCCTCTCCCTTCTTTCTTGTTTCACCTTTTCCCTTTTTTTTCTAACGAGCTCTTGTTATACTCGAAAAACGTTCGACGTAGAGAACGCTTGAAGACATTCCTTCGTAATAACCGTACTGTGACATTCTCTTATAAGGCCTTTAATTAATAATATAATCGATATGTAAGATAAAGACGGACTGTCCAGCGATGCTCGCTCCTTTGCAAGAATTATTGTTACAGTTATTTAGGATATCTGATAAAAATTATTATAACTTGCTATATATCAATAGAACAATTTTTTCCGCGATTAAGAATATTACTAATTTTTTAATTATGTTAATTGCACTATTTTTTTAATCTTTTCGAAACTGATTTCAGTTTCGATAATTTTAATTAACTAAAAATAACTCGCTTCTCTATTAGCAACGAGACTTTGAAAGTCTCTCGGAAAGTCTGCTTCTATATTTTTCAGCGAGTTCGGACTCGAATACAATATCCTCTTTATTTCCTTTTTCATGCTCGTCGCGCCGATGAAAAAACTAGTGAGACGAGTGAGCATCGCTAAAAGATATTCCGTTGTTAAATAATAAGCGAAAATCGAGACACCGCGTCGAATATTGACGACAATTGGAGAGAATTATTTTCAAAGCGCTTTAAACTCACACTTGTCAAAAAAGCATGAAAAACTTTAAAACTCTCGAAATGGGATTTAATATTCGAAAAATTTGTTTGAGATTGGTTTCGAGGTTCTAGAAAACTTTTATATCAATTCAATAGTAATGCGGGTAACTCCCATTTGAGAAAGGATTTTAAACGTTTTGGAAATAAGTTCTTTAATTTTGTGAAGCGCGTGTCTCTGATTTGCGAGACAGTGAGAAAGAAAGTACACGCGAGTACCCCGGTGTAGATAAGTCTGCTCTATCATTGATATTGATTATCAAGGAGTCGATAACATGCGTTCAGAGGATACTTATAATTATATGAGTAACGAGAATGATATTTAATATTATATATGTACGTACGCATATATTTTATACAAATGCATATTATATGTTATATATAATATGCGTATATATTATTATATATTATATATATGTATATTTATACATGTAACATATACATATATATAATATACAATGCGCGAACAATTGCATAAATAAGTGCACGCCATTAACAATTAATGAACACTTAATTACATGACGATTATTAAACATTAGATTCGTTGGAGAACCGAGAATTACGTGCCTAACGACATACCTCAATTTAGCTTCGTTTTATTCTCCCTCAGTGCGTTTGCAAATTGAGATTTTATTGCGGTTAAGTTCTTGGATTTAGTTACCAATAATCATATGAAAACTTATGCAAATAGATAAAAACAGCACGGAAATGCCAAAGAAAACTGAGAAAGCACGATATAACGTGTTGTTAATTCTAATCATTGTTACAATACAAGTTTGGCGAGCAAATTCTATATGTTCAAATTCAATTTTTTAGAATTACTTAATACTTTTAAAATAAAAAAATAACAAGTTTTGATTTAAATATATTTTTCTTATAATTACAAATATATATCCAGTTTTCGTTTTGAAATAATTTTAAATCGTTTGAAAGATTCATCTTTATTTTATTTTTTAATTTGGCAAGCGCACTTTGGGCTACGCTTATAAGATGATTTCTCACGTAATCTATGGAAGTTAGTCTGATCGTTAGCGGAATGCGCTGTAATTATTTTAATTAACGAAGAAAAACGCTTATACAAATCCGCGGACTAAACGACTTTTCCTATTCGGAGTGTGTGTTGCTACAGATTGATAAAATAATTCTTGCTAATAATACGAAACCCGAGAAACTTTTCCGCCGCTTCGCGAGCAAAGCAAAGCGGGACAAAGTCTTTCGTGTTTTTCCCTCTCTTTCCCTTCGATAGTATACGGAATTTACGAAATCATGTAAAATCCAAGTATGACTTTTAATCTATAAATCGCAAAGAGAGAGAGAGAGAGAGAGAGAGAGAGAGAGAGAGAGAGAGAGAAAGTATGGCAGTCGTGCCAGTATCACACAACAGCGATACGTGAATGGTGCTAGAAATATTACCTTCTTTTTATAGAATTTTTATCAAGTTGCCAGAACAGAGTATTTAATAGTTTAATGTGCCCTTAGGGGGACAATAAACTTCTATCTATTTAATAGTTTAATGTGTATTAAATGTTAGATTGGGAGATATTTTATTTCGAAATTGGAAAGTAATATTATTAAGCTAATGTTTCACAGCTCCGATATTAAGAACTCCATTAAAAGCGCTTTGGTAAATTTACATTTGCGCAATTCTTGCGATTTTAAATAGCCCGTTCTATTCGAATACTGCCAATACTAAGATCCCGGATATCGTGGCTTCTAGTATCTAAGGACTCGTTTATTTCTTTTTTTTTTATCATCGAGGAATTCTTTTTTCTTTTAGAAAATATAAGCGCCGCTTTTTGGAGCTATGTTAAGTTGCGAAATAGTAAAAGAAAACTGCGTGCCAGATTTTTACAAGATCATTATTATATCTTTTACGTATATTACTCAGTACCTGGCTATGGTTTTCCATGCAACGTGGCCGTTTTTCTCAAAAAAAAATTTTTTTTATTGATACACACTGCGCGAACAAGATAAACGGTCAACAAAATTTTATCGTTATAACCTGAGAAAAAATTTTATTCTTCAAATAAAAGTGTCTTCAATACTAAAAAATGACTTTTAGGATTCCTTTCATGCTAGGATTTTACTCATATGGAAATTTTGATTTGAATTAAAATGTTATCATAAAAGAACTTAATTGATACATAAGAATAAGATAAATCGAAACTATTTATTTCGTTTATTTCTGTATTTTCAAACAAGACGGTTGCGATTGTGTCTTAGAGTTTGTTTATCTATGTTCAAGATGTCGTAACCACACACATTTCTTAATTTTATTTTAAATCTCGTTCTTATTTTTCATTGGATATATAATTAGTAAAAAAAGAAGGTAGGTAATTTTTTAGACAACTATTTTATTACAAAACTCATTAATATTACACGCGGGTCTCTCTCACCTACCTCACTCACGAAATTAAATCAATACATAGCAAATACATTTTTGTATTATAAATAAGAGTAAGAAGGGACATGCAACAACGGAAATAGTCTTACAGAACCTTATCAATAATTTTCTTAAGAATATTGATGAGAATCTTCAGGATTAATTTTATGAACCTCTGAAAATAAAAAAAGAATTACGTTTAATTATCTTCTCGAATGATTAAAGATAAAGTGGCGATCCTGTGAATACTCACACAATGATATTGTTGATTGGAATGTGGATTAGCTTAACAAAGAACCCTATGAAGCCCATTATACAGAAACCAATCGCAGTAGCAATTGCAATCTTCTGAAATTCTGTAATAGATAAAAAGCGAGTTGTGACTAATCGTCATAATCGTTGTTTCATATTCACGTCATCAAAATTAAATTACCTTTACGATCTGGCTTGGTGCATCTTTTGACAAGCCGGATGCTATCCTTGGCAAACTGACGGCCAGGTTCGGTGAGCTTCTTGATTTGATCCATGGCGATTGGGATACTGCGAAAGAAATAGAAGTACAGTTTCGAAAACATCTGATCAGCCAAACATAAATATCTAAAGTATATTCCAATTTTCAGACGTTCTTCGAGCTTTCATATTGAGCAACAGTGGTCGACCATATTTTATGATAATACTATAACAGTAAATCTGTTTTTTCTTTGTAGTTATACTTTTTGTACTTAAAATAAAATAGGCAAATAATTAGACATTGCGGAGAAAAAGAAAAGTGCTGAAAAGTTGATTGCAAAACACAAATTTATTATTACATTCGTGTCAAAATATAGTCCATGAAAGATACTATATATATTCTTAGCATACAGATACAAGATGTCTATATTTTCATATAGTAAATAAAATCTGTATTATGAGAACCTTTAACTTTTGTACGTAGGCAAAAGAAAAGTATTGATCGACCATTTTGCACAACACTGCAAATCTTGTGTCACGATACTTCGGTTCGCCAAAAATACTTGATTCGTATGTGAAGTACTCTTGGGCATCAATGTGACAAATGAGATCTGGGTTATGTCGGGAAGTTCGAATCTTTTCACAAAGAACCACGCAGGCAGATACTCGTCTCGCGAGAAGAGAACAAAATTCGTACGCAAAGATATAATCGAACAAGACAGAGATATGCGATACTCACGTTACGCGTTCCACACGAGCGCACCGCACGAAATGTCGTTTTTAATGAACGTTGGGACGCACGGCTCTGCGCGATGCGCGAGTACTCAAAACACGCTACGTGGACGGTGCGCTGTCAGGACGTCACTTCCTCACGATTGATGCTGGCACTGCTGGCAACAGCGGAGCGCTGAGGCGCCGCGACGCGGCAGTCATTTAAACACCCGTGATAAGATCTCAGTCGATATCGCTGCATGTGGGGACTCAAAGGGTATAATGAATACCGTCCTAAGATTGATATGCAAAAACGGGTTCTTTAAAAATTGTCTGAGAAATTAGGGAATCTTCTATTTTGTACTTTTACAAAACTTGTTGTTTTGGTCGATTAGATGTTGTGGTTCAAAGAGCAAGATAGATTTTTCGAATGGTTCCTACTTTTCATTCCTTAATTGAAAATTAAAGAAGTTTTTTTTTATAATTAAATATAAAAATAAGAATACACAATTTTAACAAGTTCAAGCATAATTTGTCTCAATAGTTTTGTAACAAAAATTCGATGTAACGTGAGCTCACATATGAACGAGAAATGAAGTTCGCGTCAAACCATTCATGAAACCATTTACAATGACAATAGTCTATCATTAGCGTAATGAGATAGATTACGTTTTCGTAATTTATCTCGTTAGATAAGCAGCGATGCGCTTATAAATTTAGGCGCGAGGATTGCACGCAACGTCATTAATATTTGCGTGAAAATCGTGGAAGCAACATGACGCGAATCAGTGTCGCTTTTTCGCTGTTATGTGCTTTGTGCGGCATAGCATCCTCCTTTGCTTTCGTTTTCGAGGACTGCGGTAAGTGCGTACTCTATAATAATTTTGGAGAATTTTTCTCCAAGAAGGGGCTATTTGAGTCAGAGAAAAAAAATTGGGTAAAGAATTTTCAAGACATTTACTTGGAAGCCCAGGGGTTCAAAGAGCCTTTGGGGGCAAACAACAGGTAAAAACACTGAATTAGTCTTAATAAAAATTAATAAATTAATGCGGAATATAATTAGAGCCCCATGACTTAGAAAGCCTCTCCCTATTCCAAAGTATCCTGAATCACGTGAGATGTTCTTTTTTTACTATTTCTTTGGACAATTTAAAATCAACTTTATTTGAATAAAAATGTAACTTTGACGTATTAATAAAATATATAATAGATAATAAATATTAGTAGATAAGTTTGAAAACTGAAGGAATTACAATCATTCCGATGTATTATTAGCTTTGCTATGGAAAAATAATTTTCAGATTTGTCACAGAGTTTGCAATCAAAAAGTAATTTTAAAATATCCTGTATATTATATTGGCTTTCTTCAGTTTCTTTAAAGCATTGATAAAAACCATCCATTATAAAATCGGTCATTAATTTTGATCGAAGGAAAGAAAAAACAAGTACAAACAACAATTAAATTCGACTAATTTCATAAAAATGACAGACGATGTATAAGAATCTTATGGAATCGCTCGAAAATCCCTGTCAGTAATAGCGTATTATTAATTGTTCGGCTTTTATCGTTAATTATAAATTGGGGGGAGAATTTACACAATGAGAAATCCTTTTAATATCAAGACTGCCGGAAGCTATTAGCAACATTACACGTTAAGCTACTTAATTACGCATGCTTTGGATGTTCGTCTGATTATATATAATTATGTTGCAGCTCACACGTAACTTTCTATTATCATGATATGTAATTACAGCAAATCAGCGATATAAAGAGAGATCGCCTTCACGCGATTCGAACGTTTATGCGATCGTTGATTAAGTTCATTAATTTCAATTACATCAAATTATTACAAACAATGCAATTTGCAAATATATTTATAATGCAAATCATTTGTTTGATGATAATGTATACCTAATAAAATTTCAAATCTACTTCAGGTTCGGAGTTAGCTAAGATCAATGAGATCGAGATTTCAAGCTGCGATGTGTCCGATGAGAAATGCGTGTTAACCCGTGGCGAGGACATACACGTAAAAGCCAAAGTTACGCCAAGTTAGTAAAATAATAACTAGTAAGAAAATAATATTTCAGTCGCATACTTTTTTCAACGTTATTAGAAAAAATTTGATTCCTGGGAAGAGCATTGTATGTATAATTATCGATAAACTTAGAACTTTAAGTCGTAATTTTACGATAAAGATAAATAATTTTACTTATAAAATATCAATTAAAAATATCGTATTAATATATTTTTCTGCAGACACAGATATTACGGAAGTCAAAGTATTTGCATATGGAGTGATACTCGACGTGGCTGTACCCTTTCCCCTGAAAAAGCCTGATGTGTGCAAAAATCCGGATTCCGGACTCAAATGTCCTTTGAAAAAGGATCAGGAGGTTAATTATAAAGCTACGTTCGTTGTGGAAAAGAAGACCCCTACGGTAATTTCGCTTTGAGTCACATTGTTAATCTACATTTCTTCTCCTTTTTCATCTATATTACTTATTGTTAGTCTAGATTTTCCAAATTTTTTAATTCTTAAAATTTTAATTATCTCGTTAATAAAATCATCTCCGTTTTGTTTAGTTGAGCGTCGACGTTATGTGGGAATTTAAAAACGAGAAAGACGAGAAAATTATATGCATAAAATTCCCGGTGAAGATTGTATAAGATGTAGCTGGTATTTTTGTAGCGACTATGACAGATTATTATCGAAATAAACACGTTACACGTTACTTGCGTTAGTTTTTAAACAATGGACCTCGCTACATTTTCAACGCATGTCGATACAAACTTTACGATTAAAATTGTTAAAATAAACGATAGAAAAAAATGGTCTCCATAACACTTGTATTTTTAATATTCTAATATTTTAATACTCTAGTCTTTTTTAAATACTCTCTCTCTCTCTCTCTCTCTCTCTCTCTCTCTCTCTCTCTCTCTCTCGATGTTCATGAGCATTTTTGAAGCAGCTCGCTCCCTCGCTTGCGAGATCGTTCGCGATCGCGACAAGCAAAAGTGAGAACGCCAAACGAGCGATCGTTCTCTTCAATCGCTTAATTGATCATTAATTTCGGCGCTTAACGAGAGGTCCGAGTTATTCACTGATACTACGTTTACGCGAGCGTTACTTTTGTAGTAACTTACGATATATAATTCCTTCGCGTAAACGGGATTTTTCTTCGCGTAAACGGGATTTTGTATAAGTAACTTACGATAATACAGAAGTAACTTACGATAATACGATAATACAGAAGTAACGCTCGCGTAAACGTAGTATGATACGTCTTCCCGCGCGATTCACTTATTCGGAGTAGAATAGTAGAAATCGCGCAGGCAAGAGACGCGAATTCCGAGGTTATATATCTCACGCGACAGGCGGGACAACGATTCTCTTAAGATTCGGATATATCGCGCTTCGAAAGCATTTATTTCTCATGCATAAATTCACTCACCGATTACGGCGTGCTGCACACGGAGACCCGCCAAATCACAGCCGGGAGGATGACACGTACGGCGTCGTCGTCAGTGTCCAGCACGACATTCGGCGTTCATTTCGCTCAACGACGACACTTCCCACTCGTTGCACACGACACGAGAAGGAACGGAATATCCGGCGTGCGTCCAGCTTACAACACACACTCCGTAACTGGATTTCTTTTCGTTCGCGAGAAAGAAATTATACACGATCGACAACGTCTCGCACCGTCGCGGTCTGAATTCAACGCGTCACGTATTTACTTGCGTGACCTGCGTCGCTTGCGCGCGCAGTTACCGCCGAGCCGCTGACAGACGTCGAACGCGATTGGCTCGCGAGTCGAGTCCCCGGGTCCGGCCAATCACGTTCCGCCGCTCCGAGCCGCCGACACGGCGCGGCGGCGCGGCGCAGCGGCGCCGGCGTAGCGGCATACTCGGGCATACCAGAACCAGACACCATACTAGGCGCTACGGCGCTACCGTTGAACGTTGGAAACGGCGTACCTTCGAAGTCGGCGTGCGATCGATCGTTCTTGTTGGCGAGCGGCCTTGCCGCTTGTTTTCTTCGACACTCGGAGTACCTGCGGAAATCATTCGGAAATGATGTCATAAAATGAAACGTTTTGATTGGATAACTCATGACGCGGCGTCGTGATGCGACGCGCGACGCGTATAGTGGAAACGCACCCTTAGGCTGAGTTTCCACTGAGCGCGTCACGCGTCGCGTCGTCACAAGTTAACCAATCCAAACATCCCATTTCATTACATTCTTGTGACGGGATCGAAATGGGATGTTTTGATTGGATGACGCGACGCGTGACGCGCTCAGTGGAAACGCACCCTTATAGTGTCCGTGCTCCGCGCGTGCCCGTCGCCGTGCTTCGTGCTGTGGATGGGTGCTGTGTGTGTTTCAGAACGCGCTCCTTCGTGCGATTGGCACTCCTGCTCCTCGTTTTGCGGGAAGAATCGACATCGACGCGCTCAAGAATTCGCAAGTGTTAATCAAGTGTCTGTCAGAACGAAATAACACGAAAGTGCCGTGCGAATCGCTCGCTCGAAACGGAGACGTCGAGGCGAGGATACGACAGTCGACAAATGTGAGTGATTTGCAGTTTCGTTGTGCATTCGCGGGCGATAATCGTTCGTCTCGCCATGTATCTGAACTCTCGAATAGTGTGTCGTGCTTTGAACGCTGTGCCGGAATTGTAGTGCGGTCTATCTCCGATTCTCTTCGAAGGGGGAAAAGAGGGCCGAGTGACAACGTGAAATCGTATCGAGTGATTCGGAGTAATAGCATATGTCGCCGTGATACAACGCCCGTTCGTTAATACTTCTTATTTTCGTGTATTTCGTGCCGCGTAAGTTAACGATCCGCGGTATTAAATGCAGGTTTACATTCGCGAGATTTATCATGCTCGATCCCGTACTGTGCATGCGATATTTAATTTTAATTGTATTTTTCATTAATCAACTGGCGTGTCTTTACTGGCCGTTCACTTGATTCGCGTAGTGTATATAGCGTCGCGCCAGGTTACCGGACGTCTTCGAACATTTCGTCGTCGTTAACGTAACGCGGTGATGAACGCGGAACGAATCGGGGCGATCGGCGTCGCGATTCTTTCAAATTTTCACGGAACTGCACTTCCTTCCCATGGGTACGACCTCGGCGAGGTGGGAAGGTTCAGTACGAGGATTTTACCCAAGCAAAACTCCTCGTTCTGCTTGGATAAAAATCTAAAAGACGGGGAAGCTAACGTACCTCCTCCGTCCGCCGATTTAATTAAACAAACGAACCGCAGTCGGTTCGTCGCGTTTGCTACCGGGAGTGTCGTATAAGTATTCGGACTAAAGGACTTTTTCAAAGCCCATTTGAATGGGCTTTATAAACGGGAGTGTCGTACAGTGTCGCGCGAGAAAGACTTTTACTGATGATTAATTAGTCCGCGCGCGATTGTAATTTATTAATTTATTATCCGCGAGTGTTTCTCGCGCGAGTGTCCTGTGCGGTGAGAGGAGGAGAGAGAAGGGGGAAATGAAATTGAAGGAGAGACCTGACGTTCTGAGAGGAGGAGGAGGTCCGAGAGAGACATCGGGCATCGGCGGAGCAACCTTGGGGTAAGTGTATCATCTCTCTTAGCTACATAAAATTAATAATTCGTTTCCATTTATTCGAATTGTTTTATCTTGATAAGTTAAAAGTAATTAAAGAAAGAGAAATATCATCTAAAATTTTATTCTCGTAAAGATCTTTTTCGGTAAAGATAATTGTATTGCCAAATATTTTATTGAAAGACGAATTAGAGTACATGTAAGAATTATTTTTTGAAATGTTGATTATTTTGCGCGCTTCTTTAATTTGAATCTTATGTTTGTATGTTACAGTATCATCGTAGCTACGTGGCTGAGTAACTCCGCCTGTTGCGTATCGGGTGTTGGTGAGTCAGAAATTTTTTTTTACTGAGGTAACGAATCTACGAATATATATATAATTAAATATAGAGCAAATGTATCTCGATACGTGTCAAATTATGACAATAAATTATAGTATAAATGTATTATATCTCGTAGATCCGTTGCCTTAAATGGATAAGCTAAAACTGATTAGGGCAAATATTTAATCTTGGTGTCACCTGTTTATTGTTGTATTTGCGATTGTGCTTGAGGAAATACTCGCACACTTCGCACGCACCGAGCTTTTAAAGAGCTCATATTATCGTTTATTTTAATGCGAATTATGTTTTGACGAACTGTCGCGTTCTATGTAAATAATTTTTAAATAAAATTTTAAATGTTAAATAAAATATATATTAAAATATTTTATTGAATCAAAATTTTATTTCGCGAATTTAAATATAAGTAAAGTACGCAGTAAATTAAATTTTTGAAATTTTTGTTACGTAAATTAATTCTACTTACAATTAAAGTAATGATTTTGGAAATATACATTTTTTAGAGCCTTACATACTGTTAAATAAATTTTTTATTTTGATTTCTTCATAAAATAATTTTTATATATTTTTTTTTTTTGAACAAAAAAGATAAGAGTAAGCACAATATTGTGTTAGGTGTTGTAAAAAAATCAACTGTAGATAGGGAAAAATTATTAATTAGTTAGGATGTGTTATTTATACCCATCTATTTCTTTCCATATACATATTTATCCAAGATTAAATATTATACAAATCGATGCAAAAAACAATATCTATATATATAATGAATAAAAAAGGTAAGAAATATTTCGATTTTATTATGCAATTTATTTCATAGAAAGCTCAATAATGATTTTAATTAATTACTCAAATTTATTTCAACAAAGCATCGATTTTACCCTAATTTTTTGTAGCCTATCCATCTAGTTTTGATTGAGAAATTGGCTTTATGCCAGTCAAGTGATATATGACGTGAGATTGTTAAATATTCTATCGAGAAACGTTGAAACTTTTTCAAGAAAATGAAAAATATAACAAGATATATTTATATCGATTATAAAAGTTTATAAAGATTTGCATATAAGTATTATTCAATTATAACAACGCGATTATTCATTAATTGTAATATCTAATTATAATACCAATTGTGTGAGAAGTTTCTTTTTTTTGGATGTCACGTCATTTATTCTGTATATCTCACTTGATATATTTTCAAGATGCGTACTGCATGAACAACATGCACAATATATTACGCATCTTCATATTTTCGCGGTCGGTTTTCGTGGTCGATTTTCGCGGTTGGTTTTTGCATTGAGAAATTTTTCGTTATTAATTTTTTAATTTCATCCATATTATAAATTTTAATTTTTTGCGGAATATAATTAAGATTAATATTAATATAACGCGAAGTAAAATTTTTTCTATAGTTGCAATTCCAAATTAAAAGAACGAGTCACAAAGAAACGGTCAATCCGTATTTTTACGCACATAACGGAACCCAGTGATAGAAATATTTTTTAATTTAATGTTGCGTAGTTAATTTTCATGAATTGATATTTTTTTTATAAATTAATTTCTCGGTGTGCATTTTTCAATACAATCGATACTCACATATAATTCGAACTTCGAACCGAACGTAATGTTATCTGTCGGTTATGATAATGATCCGACAAGGAAAGGTATTTTTTCCTTCGTATTGATCTGGTCGAAATGCGACCAGATTGTATAGGGTAAACTCGGGTAAGATGGCCATACAGGAAAGATGGCCAACCCATGTTTATTCGACGTTTCATGGCGAGCTAGATTGAAAAAACATAGGTTGGCATTCTTTCCTGTATGGCCATCTCACCCGAGTTTACCCTATGGCCAGGACACAAAGGTAGGTCTGATCTGGCCCGAAGAAAGAATATTGGATAAGATACGATAAAGGTAAGTGGTCAACGTTGACCACAATGGACTACAATGCATAAGGTAACATACACATCAGAGAAAAATAATCATTCTACAATCAAGGAAAGCATTTACTTATTTTATTTTATTTTTTTTAAGTAAGCTTTTTTACAACAAATAATATTTTCTTAATTACTAATAGTTTTCAAATATCTTGACACAAGTCTTTGAAAACCAGAATATTGTTTTGAGTAAATGTAATAAGGTACTTACAATGACTTTATGAGGTAGATTTGTGGATTAAGTATTTGATAAAGTTAAGTATCCGCAAATCTACCATAAAGTCATTGTAAGTATTACATTTACTCAAAACAATATTCTGGTTTTCGAAGACTTGTGTCAAGATATTTGAAAACTATTAGTAAGAAAATATTCTTTGTTGTAAGAAAACTTGCTTAAAAGAAATGAAATAAAATAAGTCAGTGCTTTCCTTGGCTGTAGAATAATTATTTTTGTGTGTACAAAAAAAAATATTTTTGATTTAAAAATATTTTTAGTTTCGACGTGGAAATCTTGAAATGAGATTATATTGCGTTAAACGAAGAAAACTTGCTTGAATGAAGTCATTATATAGTTCAATCAAGAAAAAAAATGTTGAAATATAAAGTTGAAATTCTTATAAGAATTTTCTTCGTTTAACGCAATATAAGCTCATTTCAAGATTTCCACGCTGAAACTAAAGATATTTTTAAATCAAGAATAATCTTTTTTTTCTGTGATACAAAATAATTTGATATATCTGTTAATTTGCCCAAAATGGGGCTACTTTCTTTATATTTCCTCGCATATGAGCGAAAGATTGAAAAACTCCCAATTATAAATCCCATACAATCGCGTGTGTTAAAACCGCCAAACAAGTCTCTTATAAATCGTGTCGCGGTATTAAATTTATATTTGATTGTAATACGGATAGGTAGGGAAATGAATAGGTAAGACTATAGATCGGAATACGGGTAGGTACACTGAGAAAAAAGTTATTAACTTGACTAAATGTGTTCAACTGATTACCATTTTTTAAATTGAAATATTCAACTAGTATTTAAATCAAATTACGTCATGTTAAATTTAATAATGTTATATTTAATTATTTAAATACTTGAATATTTTAATTTAAAAAATGGTAATCAGTTGAACACATTTAGTCAAGTTAACAACTTTTCTCTCAGTATAGGGATACAGGTAGATAGGTAGGTAGATAGGTATGCGGGCAGGTAGGGATTCGGGTAGGCAAGGATAAAGGGATATAACTCGATAGTTAAAAAAAAATTGTAGACAAAGTAATAATAAAAATGTTAATATAATAATAATAAATATAATTATATTTATTATTAATATATTTTTAATTATAACAACTCAAAAAGTGTTAAATAATACTAATTTTTATATTGAATAATTTTTATATTAAAAATTATTTAATATATTAAAAATTAGTATTTTATATTAAATAATACAAATTTTATAGACATTGTATTACACGTTATTATATTGTAAATATTGTAAATATTATGTAATCGGATGTGTATAATGTATAATAAGACAAAAATTATGACGTGTTTGGTGAATTTTTTAAAACTTATTTTAAAACAGTAGTTTTTATTAAAAGTTTTTACATTAGTTTTTATTAAACTAAAAAATTGTTAATAAATTTGGGAGATCTTTCACTAAAAATTTTGTATTAAAAAATAACTATTATGGCAAGTATTAGGTGTTTACCTATGAGGAAGCCATTATATCTACACATATATATGTATAACGGAAACTTATCTCATAGGTAAACACCTAATAATATCATTTATTAAATAACAGTGTGAAAAGGTTCGATGCTAAGGCAATGATCATTTACGTATAGAATTTTGCTTACGAAAATCGACAACACATTATTGTTAGATATTATAAAATAAATAAATTTAAGACTACATAAAATAAATAAATTAAAAAAAAAGAATGCCAACAGTACGCGGTGTTCCCAAACGGTCACCCATTTAAGTACTAACCACGCTCAACGTTGCTTGACTTAAGTGATCGGACGAGAACTTGTAGTGTACCAACGTGATTTGACCGTTGACGAAGGATCTTTCTTATAAAGAGATGACATACTTCTTTATCAATCTTTCTGTTACATTTATTATATATTTTTTAAAAGATATATGCATCAATTTGTTATTAATATTAATAAATAGATATTAATATATTTATATAATTAACCGTAAAATAATAGATAATATATATGTATAATTTTATATATTATATCACAGGTTATTATTTTAATTAATTTTATATAATAAAAAATGTGTAATAACAATATAAAATAAATAAATTTATGACTACATAAAATAAATAAATTTAAAAAATGCCAATAGTGCACGGTGTTTTCAAATGGTCATCCATTTAAGTACTAATATTTAGCTTTAGTATTGTAAATTATTCTATAAAAGTATAAGCTATAAATGATAAATATAAAACAAAAACAAAAAATTAAGTTTTTTTGTGAAATTTTGACTTTCAGATTGTCACTCATTATAAAAATTAGTATTTAAAACGTCATATTTTATCTCGTTCTTGATGAATCATTTTCGTGAATTTCATATGATATTAAATATTTGTTAAACGAATTTTTAAATTACGTTTGGCGTTAAATATGTTAAATCGCTAAAAATTACAAATGCAAACACCGTGTTATTTTCACGTTCATAGACGCGATCGCTGCCTCGGTGATAGGGCCTTATCGTTGTCCCTCGCGTCAGGTGGACGCTAGTAAATTCGTGATGGTTTGTACCAATGGAGAGTTGTAACAATCTTTATCATAGACAGTTATTTCTCGTCGGTTTTTATAGGATCCATCTGCGGCGCCTAGTTCGGTGCCTCGTTGAATCTAAGGGTTTCCGTTGTAGGGCCGAAATTAATTTTGAGTTTTCTTGGCGGTTCCCGAAAGCAGTGGTTTCGGCAATAAGTTAACGACGACAACTACTTAATTTTTAAAGTCAAATCACAAAATTGATTGAACATATTCTGAGAGAAGAGACTTTATTCTTTTTATTAAATATTCTTCCATTAATTAATATCAATATGTTACTTTGACGCTAAAAAACTTAGCAGATTGAACACGGATAGTTACTGCTTGCTTATAAACAATTATACTATAGAAATAAAAAACTTAAGTTTGGTTTTATAAGACTCGTTTGAGAAAAAAGGGGTTACAAATGAATATATTTTCTTATCTAAACTTTAGTTTCTTTTAAGAAACTAACTTTTTCAGGCACAGGATACTTCGCCGTTCTAAAACATTAATTAATTAATTTTTAAATTTTTCAGGTTGTTTAATATAATTTAATATATTTAATATAATAAAATACATATGCAATATATACATGATGTTACGTAAACAATTTTTAGCTTGTAATTTACTGGATAAAATTTTATGAAAAAGACTTGTATAGTTATTGAAATAAATTATTGTGATGATATGATGAACATAATTAAAAATGTGCGGGTACTTAATAAATTTGAGACGAATCGACGGGACCCTGATATCAGTAAGATTTTGACAATTCTAATTATCTAAATATTACATTTAATATTTAGATAATCCTATTTAATTATTTGCTCACAATTGATTAAATATTACAGAAAAATGAATTTTATACTATTAGATATTTAACTATAAAATTAATTGAAATCTCACTGTTATTGGTTCAATTAGTCTCGAACAGTCGGTACCCGAGAACTTTCGTACTCGCACATATGTATAATAAACTACAATAGATTACAAAGACGTATATGTATTTTATTTCTAAATATAATTATTTGTACCCATCACTCTCTGATAGAAATTGTTCTATCCATGTTTGTAATAAAAAATGCTTTTCTTAATAATGGAAGAATAATATAATATTTCGCGCGCGAATCTTGATCTTATAAGGAGTTTTGATGAATATCAATTAAATTATCGTGAAAACATATTCGGGTATTGCATAATACTTGCATTATGCAAATATTTGGAAAGAGATGAGTCGTTAATTCGCTGCCGAAATGACCGCTATCGGGAACAGTCTGGAAGATCCGAGATTCGTTTCCTCCTGCAGCGGGGTCCTTTTGGTGTTCAACGAGTCACTTAACTTTCCTTCGCAGATTGATTCCGTGGAACACGACAGAAGCAGAGCACAGCCGCTCTCCACTATGTGGATCGTTCTTCTTTACGTCGGATACTACCCGGCGTGCCACTCGGCGGAGGGATCTTGATCTGATCAAATCATTGAGCTAGTTATCCTCCATGCACTGAATGCGGCGATAACGCGATTTTTACTCGTGGTTTTTTAAAGTTTGCAAAATCTATCTCCCGTTGAAAGTAAAACGGGCGCGTTGTACCAGATATTATAAAAATTACATATATCGGGATTGACTCGGAGTCATTTCATTCGTCGCGTATTTTTCAGTTTGATCATTGCCTTAGACCAAAATTTTTTCTATTTTTTCGGGTACTTGTCATTTTCTTTAAATCTCGCATATAATATATAGTATACGTATGCCAATAATTATCATTCTCCCTGATTGAGAGACGCATAGATAATAAATTTATTAACGATCTTTTTGATCGTAGTTTCTCACATAAATTAAATACAGTAGTAAAATAAACTTTGAAATTTTGATTAAATAATTAATAAGAAATGCTATATAACAATCACATGTTTTTTATTGTGATAACTTTGTGTTATTGTACAGTCGCCGCCAATGATTCCTTTCCTGAGGTATTCTTATGTTCCCCCCTTATCTCAGCGGGGTCCTACGCATACCGAATGTTGCATATCATTTTATGTCAAAAAGAAATATTGTATATAATTTTATTGTAGATTATATATATTTTCAATTTTATAATGTTGCATCTATTGTTGTATATATTTAATGTTGTATCAATTTTATAATGTATATTGTAAATTGTAAGAGGAATAAAATAAATGTAAAAATGTAAAAAAATGCATTGTAAATAAAAGAGGACCGCCAGTCGGAATCGGCGGGGGTGTGGTGGAGGGCCTCTAGGATGAAGTCAGATAGAAACAGGTCACATATCAGAAGATATTTAAAAAACTAACATTTTTAAATTAAATATAATAGTCAAATTAAATATATTTTATTAAATTGTTTTGACAAAACATTTGTACGATTGATTCGTTAATGAATTGTAATTAAATTAATGTTAAACAAGACATTAAGAAATATATAATAAAGAAATAGCGCGCGTCTGTGATGTCTAATTAAAGTAAAAAAGGAAACAAATATTATAAGATAAAAAAGTCTCGAAAAGGTAACTGATTGTTAAAAAAAAAAAGAAATATCCATCATTGAAAAGATAGTAAACTTCCAATTAGCTCGATCGGTACCTCGGCAACAAGAAAAGCGAGTCGAGGCGCTCTTTTGTTAGGTAGGGGGATGTGACATATTTTGAGACAACTACGGACTAGTACGGACTACGGAGTCAGTAGTGTCAGTACGGAGTACGGAGCGTGGCACGTTATTAGCCACGCAGAAGCCATAGTAGCAAGATGAGTCGGGTGACGATCGTCGTGTTCACGCTTTTCTACGCGTTATGTTATTCTGCGTCCTGTCACGCCGTCACATTTGATGATTGCGGTGAGTGTGCGCTTGTTATCGTTAATCTGGAACTGGGCAAATCATTTTGAAAAAAAAATCATTTTGCAATAAACTCACGCTGAATAAAAGATAATAATACTTATTAATAATACTAATCACAATGCTGAAGGGCTGCTGTGTTTCTGGTAAATTGTTTATTGTACGTGTAGAAGGTTAAAATTTGATAGAAAAATTGAAATTATTGTAACAAACAAATAAATTAAATAAAAAAATTAAATAAAACATCAATAAACAAATTAACTATGCAAAGTTAAATTAATTATCATCAATTATTGTCGATGATAATTAATAACTATTACTAAAATAATGTTGAATTTTTAGAGAATTATTTGTCACGTTATCGTTCAGAATTATGAAAGGAACAAGGGTATATTTTAAGAAACAAAAGAGGCAAGGAAAGATCCATTTTCTTATCGACACTTTCTGAAGTTTTTTTTGTCTACCTTCGAAGTTTATTGTCAGATATGTGTCTGTCGCAGATAGCGAGCAGGAAAGTGTAATGTATATGTTATGATTAAAAAAGAACGTATTCAGCAGATCTAATTTCAAAGAGTTCAAATTTCAACTAAACATATTTACTTCTAGATATCTAGGAAGTACGTGCTTTTAATACCAAAAGATAACGAACGATATAAACATATTCATTATCAATTTATCATCCTTTTATACATTCTGCTGTCTAAAATTAATAAATTCCACGCAGTGAAATAATCACGTCATTTCGATTACAAACTAAAAATATATTTATAATGCGTTTTTTCTCTTTATCATAGTTGCACTATTTTTTTCACCCATTTTGATTCCGTATTCACTATATACACATTTTTTATTTTAAAGAGAAATGTTCTACTTCGGAAAAGACAGCAAGGGAATCTCTTGTTAATATATCTAACAAAGTTTTATTAAATATATATATTTTTTTACCGAACAGCGTTGTTTGTCCCCCAATCAAACCAAAGGCTGATTACGTTATCAGTAATGTGTGTCCGGTTTAAAATGAAGAATGTGACGCATATTTTCATAGTGATCTGAAAATGGTGACTCGCATCTATTAAGTCATGTTACACGAGATTTGAGTTATCATATCAAAGATATCAATGCATAACAAAGGAGGACAAAGAACGAAGCGCATTGCTAGTGCCGTCGACCGTATTATTATCTAATTGTAGGATACTTTCTACAAGGAACTTGTCCACTAGAAATTATAACAAAATTTCGAGAAATTTTGTTAGCGAACATAATTAAAATTCTTGAAATTTTATTACCACACGTTTTGTTATTAATCCAATTTCTTAAGATAATCTTTGTTATAATTACAAAAATAATAATACAAAATTTTAATTAATTATACTTTAATTATTTTTTTATGGAAATTTATACAAGTGAAATTGAATGTGGTTTTACCTAATTATTGCGAAATTATATAATTAGAGCAGTCCACTTTTTAAATTATTTAACACTTTTAATTATTTTCGAGCATATTTAATATATTACTTAATATATATACCTAATATTTATTTAATATATTTAGACTTTGATTTTAATTTAACACATATTTAGGACTTAATATAATTCATACTAATTTACATTACATTTTAGGCTCAACATTAGGCAAATTCACGGAAGTATTGGTCTCGGGATGTAAAACGTCTGATGAAAAATGTGTTTTACAGCGCGGCGCTAACGCATCTATATCCATCAAATTTACACCTAGTGAGTACGAGAATTATATACAAAATTGCATATCCAATTTATCGGTAAGAGAATTCGATTTTAAATTGATGATATTAAAACTATTTCAATTATTGATTACATATTATCTAAGATCTATGTTATTAATATAGATAGACATTTTATAATTGCGATGTTTTTGCGTGCATTTTATAATTGTGTTTCTTTTTTGCAGATAAAGACATCTCAGCAGTCAATGTACGTGTATACGGCGTAGTGTTAGACGTTCCGGTACCTTTTCCATTAGACAAGCCTGACGCGTGCAAGGATCCTGACGATGGAATTGATTGTCCTTTACACAAGGATCAAGAGTATCATTATACGACCACACTGCTTGTGCAGAAGAAGTCTCCTCGGGTAATCAACATTTAAAATTCATATTTAACCGTTTCGATTTTTTAGATTCAAGTTCATTTAGATTTTATGGGTATTTGGATATAATTTGAGTGGAATGTTTAATTTAATTTATATCTCTTGAACAACTAGTTAACAAGTTTTATTCTAATAATTTAAAAACTTATAATTCCTTATTTGTAATTTATTAAATATACTAACTTAGTCATTAAGAATATTTTTTTATGTGTACAATAAAGTGTGTGTATAATTAAAAATTTATAATTTTTATTATCTTTCAGGTGAACGTCTATATTAAGTGGGCGTTTATAAATGAGAACAAGGAAAAAATAGTGTGCATAGGATTTCCAGCTAAAGTTAAGTGATTCAAAAGATATTATTTCAACAACTAGAAACAAAAGAAAAATACTAAAGATTATATCTTGATAAATATAAATGTGCCATTTTCTAGATAACATATTTTGACATATTTAATACATTATTTAATTTTAAATATTACCATGTCAATGCATATTCATAAGAAAAATAAATAAATGAAATAAAAATAAAAAGGTAATCCACATTGTTGATATATATAAATGTATTTAAATTTCAAATTTTTCAACTTGACATTTAAGTTTTTAACTATAAACGATTTAGAATGTTGTAAGATAAAAATGTGTATAATGCAGAGTAATTCTATACGTTAATCTGTGAGTATTTTTTATTCAGTACTCTATCAGATATTTTCCTTTGTCAGATGTTCCAACTTGATATTTTTTTCTTTGTAACTATTTCACTATTGAGTTAAACATTAGTCGTTGCTATTGAAAGCTAACAACATTGGTATTCAGATTTAGCTAAAACAAATTTTTTTTTAAATCGTAATATGTACACACTATAGTAAAAATGGGTAAAGAATAGAAGAAATAAAATAAAAATAAGAATTGAAAGAAAGTACAGGAAACTCGACTAAAAAAAAGAAAAATATTTTCGTTTATCCGATCTAATACTTGGTAACTTTGGTCTTCTCCCCACTTTTTATAAATTATCATCAACTGTCCATCATATTTTCGACCATATCTTGCGATCGATTGTCCATTTCAATCTGATGGAATGTTCGTTTGCTACGTTGAATTTCCGAACTTTGATGATCGTTTTTCAGCGTCTTCTCTGCCTGGTAGATGGGCTCATATTCCTTTAGTTGTGTCATAAAACCTTCGTTTGGATTTATACAGAATCTTCTTTCCTGCACCATTATGTATGCGCGCCTAAAATGAATATTGCAGATTTTTCGATATTGTAATTTCAGTAAACGGAAATATATAATTAATATAACGTATAATTAATATAATTACAGAGAATATGTAAAATGAATATACGATTCTGTAATTCAGTTTATCAATCATTGTCATGTTTATCGTCATTTATCAGTTTATCAATATTTTATAATTCAGGTGAAAATGTATAGAAACATGTGTGACGACATGTATAGATATTTTTTTTAGAGAAAAGAAAAAACTTACGTTTGTGAAAGTTCATACGTTTCCATAACATATGCCAAGACTAATGCGGCGGATCTCGAAATACCAGCATTTCCATGAACTAAGACTCGGCCACCCGAAATCAAGGCTTCATCAATGAATGCCTTTACCTTTTTGAAATGTTGAATGATATTTTCCGTTATTGTGTCGGCGATCTCCAAGACTAGGTATCTGTAGAAAACAGAAATATGTAAAATATAATCATAATTAAATATTAACCATTAAATGAAATTTAAAGTAAAAGAAGAAATGCAACCATTAGTAATTAAAAATAATAGAAAGGATAGTACTAAAGAAAATCAGAAATTAGAACTTTTTAAGTTTATAGAGCTGTTCTCTTCTTTGTTAAGCAACTATTAATAAGTTATTGCTATTAAGATCATATATGGCGATCGTGGCGCAGAGTGATGTGCGCTGATTTAGTGAGCCGAAGATGCAGGGTTCAAATCTGATCAAAAATTTGTCGGATTTGATCGCTACAATCATCTCGGATGGTGATGGCAACCCACGAAGAGTATCTTGCCACGAGAACCGCTCTGTATTTGGAGAGGAAACCGACTTCTCAAAGTTGTGGGTTGATCAGTAGACTGACAACCCACCCCAGAAAACAAAATTTTTTCTCAAAACCTCAAAAATTCTGAGAAGGCCGATAGATAGACAGATTGATTGAATTAAGATCACGTACTTGAAGCTGTTGGGAAAGTTTGGCCTTATAAGGTTTGCCTCGATAGTATGTCTGACGCAAACTATGTGTGTTATTCCATGGTCAAGCAAAGACTGCAATTTGGAGCGACTGGCAGCACTGTAAGGACCGAGAAATACGCCAGGTACTACTTCCTGTAACACACAGTAAAAGTAGTTATACATATCAAATTAATAACGTATAATTTTTTTTTGTTAAAATAAGAAAGCGCAAGAAAATTAAGCTAAATTATAATAAGTAATTTAATATTGAGTTAATTAATTTTTTGTAAACTTTAAAGAGTTGTGAGTTAAAAAGAAAGTTTTATAGTTCTACATTCGCACATTTGTTTTATCGATAGAATGGATTATTGGTGGTAAAGTTTGGCCGAATATTTTGTACTTATTATGCCAAATTGACATAATCACCTGCATGTGTCTCCTCATTGTATAAGTCCAGTCCCTCATCTTCTCTAATGGGAAGATGCGATTAGAAATTTCAGGACATTCTTGGTCAGAATCTGATTCAGCAGTGCCTCTTCCGCTGCCTTCCTGCAATTGAGAATTAATATATTTTAAAATTACTTATGAACTTTAAAGGATCGTAAGATATATTATGTCTCGAAATCAATTTCATATTTGTACCCGGTTGTATGTTAAATGTATACATTTTTTTCTTGGAACAAAATTTTCATCGTTTAAGGAAAAAATCCTGTGGCTTTTTCTCTAAAAGTTGATTATATACATCAGTAAAGTTAAGAGAAAGGACTAGCTGAATTTGTTTCAGACCTTAATATTACAAACTAAGATATTAAAAGTATTGTAAAATATAATAAAGCGTTATGCTAATAAGTTTTTTAACTGCGGCATTTTTCCGTACTTGAACCGAACATACATCCATGCTCGAGAGAAAAAGGAAACTGAAGATATGAAGTTCACTCGGAATATAACAAATAGGACAAATCTGGTGTCAATGCCACTGCTAAAATCCAAATAATGCACATCTCTCTTTAATCGCTGTTTACTCTCTCGGATAGCGTCACGTGGCCCAGTGTGTTGAATATTGCCCTTTATCGACGTCCTTTCATGCCGATATACTTGCCGTTAAACGAACGATCGAATTATTAATCGTCATCGTCGGCGCTATGTAATGATGCAGGGATACGTGACTTCATAACCTATCATGACCTATCATTTATTACGACTGTGTTCTAAAATTCACCTGTCAAAGTGTCAACAGTGAACGCTGGAAATCTATAGTACCCGTGACGTACGCTGTAGATTTTCAGCGCTGGCGATAGTGGCGATGAATTTTGAAACACGGTTTATGTGCAATGAAATCGCCTGTAGAGTGTAGAGACCGTAGAGACCTCTCGCAGAAAGTCCTCTGTTCGTTTTAGCTGAACTTCTCGCTCTCGCACAGTTCATATTTTCTCTTTTTCTCTCCAACGTGAAAAGAAAAAGAACAAAAGATGAACCGTGCAAGAAGTACAGCAAACGAACAGGCCTAAAAAGTCACATCTGGATTGTAAATGAGAGAGAGAGAGAGAGAGAGAGAGAGAGAACGAAGAATAAAGAGATAATAGATTGTCCCCTATCTCTCTTTCTCTTTCTTTAACTTTTTTCTGTCATTAGTGACTCTAATCTGGAGTTGTGTTCTCTCGCGATGTCTCCACGATTAATTTGGAATAGTTTCGTTATTTCTGTCCTATTGTCTCGATTTTTTATTCTATTGTGAAAGAAGAAATTAAAAAAAAAAAAATACAAAAAACGTGGGTTTCTCCCACAAGTTTGATGGATATAATATTGCTGTTTGTATGTTACAAATAATATCGTTGATAATGTTTATTCTAAAGTTCAGTATATTGTCTTCTTTCTCTCCTTCGTATAACATATACTGGTCACGCCTTCTGTCGGCGACTGATTAGTATCGACCGGCGCTATCAGAGAGCGCGAGCAGTTCCGTTTTCTCGTTACATAATCGTTTTTATGTTAATTGTACCTTTATTATTGTTTACTCCAATTCTAATGCTCTTCTGCAATACAACAGATAAGCTTGCATCTTTTATTATATCATTATTATGCTTGACTCGAAATTTCGTTTAAAGTATCTCTATGTATTTTAGTATAATTTAATATGTTTACATTTAGTTATTAGTTATTATCTCTCTTTAAGAATTTCACTTAATATATAAATAGATCTTACGAGACGTATATTTAAACACGGCTCTATGTATTAGCATTATAAAAAAGCGCAACTTATATATAATTATGTCAAATAGAACTCTGTTTCTACTGGCTGTATTTTATTTTTCTTTTAACAAAAACAGAGAAAAGTTACATAATCGTGATTCGGTGCGCGCGATCAGTAATATTTGCGTGATATGGTGAAGGAGGGAGTACCACGAACCTATATTATTCGGAGAGCTATAATTATCTATAAATTTGTTTTTTATTGCAAACACTCCTAATATACTAATTGCGTTTGTTCTGTTATTTTCGACAGCTTAATATGCCAGCTTATTGCAATAAATTATTTATATAGTTTTATTCGTTTATCGATTATCTGCTTGTCGAGATGAAATCGAGAAAATAGAAATATTTTGCGCAGCTTAAAATATAAAATCTACGAATGGTAAATAAGAAGAGAAAGTGTAAGGACGGTAGAAACTTGTCAGCATGATTGCAATAGAGACAATTAATATGATAATAAGTTTTCATGCGCTACTTTGCACGAGTGGTAATATTTAATTCCTATAACGTACATTTTTTAGATATTTTAAATGTGCGTTTAAATATAGAATATTACATGATTTTAATGGCAAAAACATACTTATGTAATGAAAAGTGTTGGCGCTATTACGACTTCCTTCGCTAATTACTTCGGGGTTTGATTGGCGGTTGCACATTCATCTAATTAATCATCTCTCTTTTTTTTTTAAATATGGCGAAAATGACTCATCATGAAGGAATAAATGGCTTAATAATATTAGATTTCTATTATTTCTTGTCCAAGAATCATGATTGTTATTTGTTAATTGAGGTATATTAAAAAAGCTAAAAATCTCACACTGTAATTATAATATAAAAGATTTTGTGGCCAGATTATAAATTGTTTTGTCAAAAGAAAGCATCTGTGTCAGATTAAAGCTTTAAACGATGTACAATTCGCGTGAGATTTCAAGAGTCTATATTATATATTATATAATTCTATTGCATATAATTTTATACGCCATACATTTCAATATATTATTTTTATTATATATGTGTACATGTGTATTGATTCTTCAAAAAATTATAAATAATTAAATAAGATGATAAATAACATGTCACCCATAAATTTTAACGTCACGCAAATTATAAATCGTCTAAAGTGGATTTAATATCGAAATTATAAACATTAATAAATTCTCAACAAATGTAAAGCTTTTTGAAATCAAGTAGCGGCGGATGTAAGGCGAGCTCAATTTATCAAACGCTTTCTTTCATTCATGTTGTAGCGCGCGATATCTCAAAGTGCATGTCGATCTCGCGGTTTGTCAGAAATAAATCATGCGTACATACGTCCGGCATTATAACGAAAGATCGGTGATGCCTGTAAACGGTTCTCCCTCGGTTTCTTTGAACTTTTCGCGGCAGGACATTAAGAAAGCTGCTTTCAAAAAATAATAGATGGTCTGAAAAACGTTTTGCTATACGGATCGTTATCCAGCGTCATGACGAGCGTTGTGTCGCGCAACTTTGGGCCTCGTGCCAGTAGAAAGGATTCTTTCGTTTTATCTTCTTGTTTATCTCCGACATCTTTCCCGAGTCTCCAATATTCTAAAATACAAGACATTTTTTTACAGAGAGAGAATACAATTTTTAATAATAATTAAATTTGACACAATTTTAATGTAAAGGGGAGAGATCTTTTATCGCTTGTATTATCACGCGATTAACATGATTAAAATTATAAAATTAAAATATGTCATTAAACTCGTGAAATTGCCAACAAATTAATAAACAGCTATAAGAGTCAGGCGCGGTACGTGGTGCGCAAGTATATAATATACATATACATCTATTCCAACTTGATAAACTGCGCGACGATTATTCGTCAGACTTGAAACACAGCTATCGGCGCGCAGTTTATCAAGTTGGAATAGATGTATATATATGTATATTATATACACTGTAATTCTTTACTTCTGTAACTATTAATTTCTTTACTTGCACACCACGTACCGCGCCTGACTCGTATAGCTGTTTGTTAATTTGTTGTTATGAAATTATATACCATGCACATACCCTTCACTCGCGGGCACTGCGATTCGCGTGAATAAAGAACGTGCAAAAATGACATTCCTTATCTTCAGAATTCATTAATATGTTAAATGTGTCTTAGCAATAGAAGCGTGTAATGTCATAGAATATATAGCGTAACAGCCCGTTACGTTTCCTACGTCTGTATCGTATATCGCGTTGAAAACCATTACCGACAATCGCGCCAGCGGGCCTCAATAATTATTAATCTGCAAATCGCCCGACAGGAAGATTAGCGGCGTGTAATAACACGCGTCGGTTTTTTCTTATCCTTTCGCGGCGTGATTTTCGAATGCAGGAAACGTGCAGTAGGTATGCAGAACGCTTTCGGACATCGTTGGGCGTCGAGGAGGGTGAGCTGGGACGAGGGGTGGAGGAGAACGACGCAATTTGGTTACGAACTGTTTAATGACTTTTACAACGCGCTTCTGGTTGCAGAATCGGCGGCGCGGTTTCTTCCGGGATACGGTAATACGGTTCTCCTTCGATCGCCAACGCCACGCTTTCGCGATGAAAGTTCGTATATGTGTATATGTGCGTGCGGCTTGTACAGTTTCAATGCGTCGCTTGCAAACGATTTGTTTTGTAGCGACGCGGGGCTCGCGGAAAATGCGAAACGAATCACTTCCGTGGGAATCGCGATGTTCCGTTGCACTCGGTTACGCATTTTCGGGATCGCGCTTTAATACTTTTGATTGTTTCCGAGCTATTAGCGCGCAAACCCTTTCATTATTCCGGCACAAATAATCCCATCGTATAAATACGTGTAAAAACATATTGTTGAAAATAAAATTTAATTGTATAAATAACTATTGAAATGGAAAAAAAAACTGTTGACACGCAATTTCCTGTACATTTGTTGTTGTTGATTACCATGTAATTATCGAACTCTCTCTCTCTCTCTCTCTCTCTCTCTCTCTCTCTCTCTCTTTTTTTCTCGCTTTATCCAATTCTACAATTTATTGAAATTTATAGGATTTTTATGTCCAGCATAAACTTTGATATTGGCTAAAATAGGTCAGGTTTGCATTTTCCTGGCGTTTGTATTTTATTTTTACGGAGCATGGATAAATTGCATGGTGCAGTAATGTCTCTTCACACGAGTGAATAGCGCTCGCAATAAATCGCTGTCATTTGCACAGCGCGCGATTCGAAGTACTCGCGAGTGAAGGGTATTGGATAGCACCACCCATTTCGTCACATTGGAGAACCGTGTTATTTCGCGCGTATAAGAAGCATCATTTTCCATGTTCGTCGCTCTCAAAGTCATTGCTGACATTCTGGCGCAATTAGATGGCACTCAGTCACTGAATTCCATTCTAGATCTCTTATACAATTCACGATAGAATAATTAGAAAATTTAATAGAAGTTTAATTATAATTAATTACGTGGATAAAAAAGAGGTTTACGGAATTCCGTTTGAAATTATAGATCGTTTAAAGTGGGCTTAATTTGCTCGTTGGGTTAATTGGTCGTTCTTCAATTTTTGGACCCTCTTGTCGTTTCTTCAATTAATAAAGAGTCGGACGGGGACATTGATCGATAATTCATTTATTTAATGATTATTGAGCTTGGTTTGCTTACAAATAGCATTGTCGTTCCGTGAACCTTTTTCACTCAGCTATTCTTTGTGTTCTCAAGACGAAGATTTATGGTTTCTATTATTCAAGAATTATAGACCGACAAGAGTCTTTCGCGTTCTTACACTTGCTTCTGTGTCATGTCTGCAGTGGCTATTGCGATAATGATCACGAAAACAACTGAACTGAAAGATTTCCCCTTATTTTGCTTAATAATACATCTCTATAAGAAAACATAAATAAATTCTTTTATTTATGAATATCTATTCTATATATAATAAATATTTAAATATATATATATAACAGAAATATTATAAATTTAATAAAATAGATTCAGTTTTGAATAAAATTTCGTACGGTCCATCGCGATTGATCGGGATTTTATGGTCTCCCAAGCCGATAGGTCAGGTCAGTTTCCAGCACGTCGAGCACGTCGAGCGCGTTGCTCTAGATTCGCGTCCAAGGATGGCAATTGCGCCACGATCCCCGACGGCTAACGCGGATTCCCATATCTGCGAGGAACGCGAGCGAACGACAGAATCACTCTCGCCTAGAAAGTAAACTTCCACGCCGCCCGCGGGCGACTACGCCCTCCGGCCTGGTCAAGCTTTAATCATTTAATTACGCTCGCGAAGGCGAAGCGGACGCCGGCGATCGCCAGAACAGAGGAAGAGGAATCGGAGTAATTATTATTCCTGATCAAAGAGGAAGGATGAACGCGAGGAATCACTGATAAGATTCAATTATACCGTTTGGAGACATAAACAGAAAGGAAATTTAAAGATATAATTCTATTAACTTATCAATATTTTAATTCGTGTTTTTTAATAACTACTTCGATTATTTAGAAACATGTACTTTTTACGTTAGATATCTGCTTTTCAACGTTCATATGTAGTATGTTATAAATTTTGTAGAATCATATTTTCCTACTTTTCTGTCTCTAAAATTCTAATTTTTATATTAGTTATAAATTGATTGCAAAAGTTTGTGAGATTCCCGAGATTCTTGAGCGAAGTTTAAAGATCTTTTAATGGTCATCCTTGGATGGGAATATGGAGCAGTTGTCTCGGCTTGGCAGACATAAAAACTGATCGACATTGCTCGTTGCAATGAAAACGAAGAGTCATCAATTGGCATTCCGGTCGATCGTCAAGATCACGATTTAGCGAACGCACCTGGTGATTTTTTTTATAACTGCTCGTTCTCTCTGCTTAAGAATACAGAATATCTGTATATGATTATACAAGTTGGAATTAAAAAAATCTTCATTTAAGATTGATTTTATATAATAATAATTTTTTTAATTTGTTATACTTTATATAGTTATGATTGCATTTATTTTTAATATTATATTGATTTATTATTAGTTATTAATTTAAATACATATCTGTGTTTATATTAGTTTATTGACAATTATTTAGTTTTTCTACGCATCAAGACTTATATAATAATCTGACCTCATTTGGTTGAACCATTATTCTGAACATAAATGAAATCACGCTCGGGATGATTACCGTGCTTCATTAATTTTAGCGCTTGTAATCACCTTTATTTCATCCCTAAAGCCTTGAATAATTTTCTACATTCATTATCTACGTGTAAAAGATAATCTCCTTATTATCTGCTTCCTTCGGAGATTTTATGTGCTATAAAGTGAGTTTTGTGTGAAGAACAAATAGGATTTTGTTATTAGTTTCTTTAAAATAAAAATTAAATTTATATAAAATGTGTATCAATTTATCTCTATAGTTTAGAAATCAATATACAAATAACGGATATATATATATATATATATATATATATATATCAAAACTTGAAATATACATAATAAATAAAAAATGCAACATATATTCTGATATTTACATATACCTTCTCTATATTTTCTGCTGTGAATTTAAATTAAACGATTTAAGCTCAATTAAAAGTAATGAATCTCCGTTTCTTATACCGCGATCTTCTTTTTACAATAAAAGTTCTTTATGTAATATCGATCTTACGTAAGGAGTCTAAACGATTTTTTTTTCATCAGCAATTATTCGCGAATATTCTCGCGCGTTTTGGTGCGCGATCGCATTCGCGTTATCGTGCGAAATCACTTTTCTGCGCAATAGAACAGCCGCTCTACAAATGGAACACAATGCAACATTACACAAGATCGTTGTAAATGCGCCGGTTAATAATGAGCGGAATTCGAATGTCCATGCATCGAATTACATCCGTGGAAATCGGAGGGATGAGCAAAAAACATAACGCGATATTGAGTTCGTTTATTTAATAAACGAATGTGTTATTGACGAAAAAATAAATATGCTTAACGACTCGTTTATCCATTTGTTTCAATCTCAATTTTCATGCCCGGATGCCATGAGAATGCCATGAGATACCGCATGAGATGGATAAATCGTGACTCGCCGATGAATGATTCACTCGATGATTCGTGCGTCTATTAATCGCAAATCGCGACATCCATTTTATTTATATCTTGCCGACCGACTGCGATTGACTCTTAGCGCACAGGAAGAGATAACAGACGAGAATAGATAATTAGCTGCTACCGTATAATTGCCGCTATTGCGGAGGCCGGAAAGAGTTTGTACTTGCTTTTTTCTACCATTCATGTGCGGGATTATTCAGAAAGAGCGCATGAGAAAACGGCTCTGCTTATAAGGTAACTTTAATAGTCAGGAAATGGCATAAATTTCAAATTTTATACTTTCTTATATATTTTTGTACGCTGAAACTTATTCTCTCTTTTTTTTTAACAAATGTATTTTTATTAGTGAATTAAAGAAACAAATAATGAACTATTAACATCGAAGATATAGCGAAGATAAGCGAATATAGATTCGATTAATGTATTATGTATCATGTATTACAAGCGAAAACTGTTTCGTACATGTACGGGAGATCGGTTTAGCGAGTGCAGCGATGCACGAATTGCTGCAATGCGTTTTCCGCGGGGGAAAGCGCGTTCGGGCTGCGGTGCAGTGGTGCATAAGCGAGTGGAAGGGGAATTTTCGATTTTTTAAAGATTTTATCCACATATGTCAATTATCTAATCAAATTGCACAGATTGCACCTGGCTAATAAGAAACCACGCGATATAACGTAATCGAAATTATACATGGTACTGGTAAAAAAACGCACGGCGACATATTTTTGTGTTATTACTTACATACTTTTACTTATTTATTATTTATTCTTTTACACCGCATTATATTTCTACTCATATCATTTTGTCGATATTTTATGTGTCGTTACGTAAATAAAATATTTCTATACGAATTGTCGAGAAATAAACATGGTCGTCTCTCCCTTTCCGATACGTCCATACCATGTCTCTGAAATATTCAAAGACTGTGTAAAGGTTTCGTTCGCGAAATCTCCCTCGGGCATCACAGCGCGATGCAATGTGAGCGTTGCATTAATATTTCTCGCGCGCCCGCCTGTATCGACAAACACGTGTCCATCTCTCTTTCTCTCTCTCTCACCCTCTATCGTTTTCTTCCTCTCTTGTTCATCTGATTCGAACAGAGCGAACGTGAAACGTTACAAAATAATGAGAATCGTTAAACTTTCCAGGTTTTGCAACGATTCCACCGCACGACGTATCTACATCCACGCGGGGTTGTTCCGCGCATACACTTGTGAGAAATGCAACGAATCGTGCTTGGCTGAAGTTGCGCAAATTGCGCACACCGCGGCTTTTATACCGAGTAAAGGCGACCGTCGGCCTTAGTCTTTACGGGTAATTGCTAATCGGTCTGAAAAAGCGCGGCCGACGACGAAGAAATGCAGGGGCGTTCACTTCCATCGCTCGGAAACGACGATTTTGCGCTCGCAAAAATCGCACCATGCAGTTCGTGCTTTCAAAGGAAGCAAGAGAGAGAGAAAGAGAGGGAGAGAGAGGGAGAGAGAGAGGGGGGCCAGATGTACTCCGAACTCCGATGTGACCCAGAACTAAATGCGTTCATGGCTATAACCACCTCTAGTAACTAGCAGTAGTTGCGAAATTAACGCTGCTCGTAAAGCGCGCGTTTATTAGACCCGAGGGTGAATGACGCACAGGGGGAAAATTACTGGAACTACTGTGTATTAAAAATTGAAAGACAGAGCTACTATACGAAATATGTCTACAATTTCACAATATAACTAAAAAATTTTTGCTTCAAAGAAACTGTATTAAAGTGTACTAAAACTTTAGTAAAACTGCATTATAACTGTAAAGAGGAACAATTTTTGTTTACTGTATATGTTAGAATATGAAAATACGAATTAACACGCAAGAGAAAACTTGATTTAAAACTTGATTAAAAACGCATTTTTAGAAAAAGATTAAATGACAATCGACATAATGAAATAATAGAGCATTTAATTAATATAATATTAATATAATTTTTTACATATTTTTGTCAACGTTAATTTTTACTATGTCTATATAAAAGTAAGAAAATATATTTTATTTATAAAACATTTGTTAGGTTTTAAAAAGATTTTTTTCTTTTAGAAATTATAGAAGGAGGTTATTGCATGTGCAAAAATATTGCTTTATTCGTTATATTACATATTATCTGAGTAATCCATGAGGAGCAATAGTAATTCTGAAAAGTTCTATTGTTACCTCTATATGCATGTGCGCACCAATTTCTCAGCGTAACAGCGATTTCAACACGATCCCAAGTCTAGTGAAACGATTGACAGAAGAAACAGATCACACGGTTTTCCTCGCGCGCTGCGAACTAAACGCCGATTAAAGAAACACAGATTTCGCTATTGCAAAATTAATATACATATATAGAACGAAACTATATATCGTCAGTTAATTATGCTCGATCTGAGTGAAGAAACGGCGAATTTCGCCGTTACGAAATTAATATACTGCATGTTGAACGGAATTGTGTTCTGCATAAATTAATTAGACATAAATCGAAAGGATTTCACATTGTAGAAAAGAGAAAAAAAAATTATTTACGGTTTGAAGAAGAAAACGGCGGAACGAATAGTCGCGTCCTATGCCGCAATCGAAATGAGGAATCAATTTTGCTTGTGCTTTCCGTTCTCTGCATGCTATATCGTCGTTCCTACTCGTTATTTTCAAAATATAAGTACGGAGTACGATTGCGAAATCGACAGCAATAGAATCGGACATCTCACGTTACGGAAATCTATTGTTCTCCGGTTTCCTGTAAAATTTGCCTTAATCGAGGTCCAGTTAAGGCAAATTGTCCTAAAAGCGGGATTTCTCGCCGTGAAAAGTCTGAGAAAAACAGATGAGCGCCGTATTTTCCGTTTCAGGAGTATCATAACGTAATTGCGCGCTATTACGCGAGTCGTATATCTTATCTCAGGTAATTACAGCGAGATATCGCGCGGAAAGATAGGGTCAATTGTTATTTTATGGTTGCACAGTATACCTTTTACGCAAGTCGCGTAACAAAAAAAAACACCCGAACGTTTTCTTTCTTTTAAATGTGCCTTCTCATTTTCCTGAAGTGTGTTAACATCCTAATCAGCCGACTCCATCAATGCGCGTTACGGCCGACGCACCTGCAATACGCAAACTCCTTGCGAACGTTACTCGTTACATGCTGGGTTAGTAACTGCGATTTAACATCGTGATCAATAACATCACGACCGTGATCTGTGGATCCGGAGTGATCAATCTTAGACAAGAAGTCAGAAATCAGCGGTGCTTATTAAGACGATTGTGAGCATGATATGGTGCCGTTTGTCAAAGTTGTGCAATTCGTTCGTACAAGGTGATTTGTTTTGGAATAGACAATGTCTAACGTTGGAAACACAGTAGAAGACAGACTAAAGTATTGTGGTCATTTACGGTGACATGCGGTAAATTAACTCACAATCAGTAGCAACAGTTCTAGATATTCACGACTGTAAACTTTCTGATTTCGAATAAAAATTTTTTTCCTTTTAACTTTACGATCATTTAAAAAAATTATAAAGTGAAGTCACGCGGTGAGTATACAGTCCAGTTCTACTTTCCTTTAGTTTTGTACGTATGTATCTATTTGCCCATTCAATCTTGCGAAACGCAATAATTTAGCTTTATATAAATCTACTTTCCCACGTAACCTTACGAAATAGAATAAATCCTTAAAATTAAAAAATATTTATTTCAGATTTTGCAAATTATAGATCTTATCTTGCATCGTAAACTAACCTGTGTTCTTCATTCGAGCGACCTGCTTTTTCTATGAATCAAATTAACGACAAGCGGATTTTATCTGGAGTGCCCCCCTTCGATGGTCCATGATCCTTAAAAATCTTCAAGGGTGTCGACTTGGTACCGGAAGCCAGGCATCGTGATTAACTGGAATCAAGCTCCCAATAAGGGATCTGAAAGGGTCGCGCTATTGGTGAAAGGGGTCCGCATCCGAAGCAGTGCAATCGTGCCCCCGCCTCATCCCTGGGCCCCCCTGGGCCTGGGCAGGGCTCCGCTATAAAAGCATACTGCGTCGCCCCTCGAACACGTAGTGTTTTCTCGCGTAGCGCACAAGAAAAACTGTCATCACACACCATGAAGTTCTTCGTAAGTTTCTCTTCGCAAGTATAACACGAGGAAGTAAAAGTTAATCGTTGTGTTGCCCGAGAATAATCCCCCTGCAATTGATTTTGGGGATTTTGTCGCACGGTGTCGCGCAAGTTTTGCATTTGCCTAGTACTTCTATTATATTCGTTTTATATTATATTTATAAATGTTAAATATATAAATAAATATTTATTTATATAATATTTATATAAGTAAATATTGCAACTAATTTATTTCATATTCTAAAATTGTAATTTAGATATCTTATTATATACATTAACGTAAAAAAATTAAATAAAAGGTAAAAAGTATTAATTTGATTTATATGTATAATTTATATAAGATATTAATTAAATATATATAAATAATATTTAATTATATTATTAATTAATTATTTAATTATTATGTGTATCTTAATTTAAACTGTTAATAATTATGTTTAATTGCATATTTTAATTGATTAAAATATACAATTAAATGTATTAGTTTTC
This sequence comes from Temnothorax longispinosus, assembly GCF_030848805.1. NCBI lineage: Eukaryota > Metazoa > Arthropoda > Insecta > Hymenoptera > Formicidae > Temnothorax > Temnothorax longispinosus. Next base: position 23,470,435 of record NC_092358.1, read on the forward strand.
TGTATTATAGTTTCTATTGTATCACAACACAAGAATTAAATATATTTTGAACATATTGTTAATATATATATATATATATATATATATATATATATATATATATCTTACATTATTACATACTATTATTATACTTATGCATTACAATTTTACTGCATTATATTATTGTATGATTGCAGATTGTTTTGTTCGCCATTGTGGCTGCCGTCAGCGCTGGATACGAGGCAAGTACTTTATAATCGTCATTTAAAGAAGCTTATATTTACATAAATATTAATTTATATTATTATTTCTCTTTAAATGCGTGTACGCAAACGTGTAGTAATACTAATTTTATTGTAACAATGTAAATTGCCTGTTAACGTTACTACCACTTTTCTGGATTTCACTTTTGTGATTAATCAAACTTTAATTATTCCATTCTTATTATTAATTTTTAGTGACTCTCGACGTTTCTGTCTCCTTAAATAATTAACATACCTCGTTATTCAAGTGATATTCGAGCGACTCGAATCTCGACGAGGAAACGCACTTTAATAAGGTATCCGTCTATATAATCACCATTTCTTCTTCATCTATTTTTGAGGGAAAGACTTCTAGGCTTTTACAAAATCTTTCAGTTCGCAAATTAATCTTTTAAAAGTAAGTCGTTGTTCATCGTCGTTCATCAAGCATGACTGATATGTATTTCGCCTTTAACTGCACTTTTTATATTCTGATACTTTGACAGGTACTTGAACTTCTTGTGTTTCGCTGTAAGTTTTAATCTACTGATCGATAAATTTATACAACAATTACATCCAGTAACAAAGCCTTCTTCAATCTTTCTTCTCGTTTTCGTGGATGTTTCTACCATCAACCACCATTCTCATTTTATATATTCTTCGCAATTTTATATTCTCTCGACTTGTGATAACTCCTCATTTCTTAAAACACCATTGCTGATTGATCAACGTCATGCGGATTACGAAGGCTCGTTCTATTTCTCTTCCGGCGACCGAGTAACTTTGGACGTACTCGGCGGGAAAGTAACTTCACGTAACACCCGTGTTACCAAAGCGATCGATTCCGATCATGTGAAAAACGACTGTTTGACGCACCTCAGATCGCGCAGCCCTGGCTGGCTCCTGTGGTGCACGGTTCTCCAGTGGTGCATGCCGCACCGGTGGTGCACGCGCCCCAGCCCTGGGTCGCGCCCGTGCCGAAATACCTCAAGGTCGCTGCTCCTGTAGCGCACGCCAAGGTAATAGTGGTACAGAACTGTCACTGAGGGAGGTCGATTATATTACACGATGGATATTTAATCGTCTCTCTGTGGCTTTGGCAGAGCTGGCAAACAACTCGACTAGATAATTCATTGCGTGATGAAGGTAACGCGCTATAAGATAACGGAAAGTGTTAAAATTAAAGTCGCTACGGTGATGATGGTAGAGAAATATCACTGAAGTATTCAGAATTAGAAACATTTAACATTTGACATTAAGCTAAGTAAACGGGATATACTTCGGTTCTGTGAATTCAAGACAAACTGAAACAATAAATAAGTTAATAAATGCTAATTACAGTTTATCGCGTGATATAAATCGAAAAATATTCGCTAGAGAATGAGACATTAATATAGGTATATTATATCTTGCGCGATGTGTGGCTTAAGATATCTAAGATGATAGTATTACCATAATTACATAAATTACAGACGATAGATAAATAATAACGGTTTTCGGAAAATGTCCAAACGGGAAACCGAGCAGAAACTGTTACTTCATGTCGTTGATTGCGCCTTTCCTTCCGTTTAATGGCCAGTCGATTTCTAATGTTATATTACGTTACTAGATCTGATCAGCAGTTACGTGTCTTTCTTGCTTTACGCAGCTGAACCGGCAACGGAATAGGTGTCCGCGATAGCAAATTAATTGGATTTCCTACTTAATCGGAGACCTATAAAGGGGCCGTGACGAAACCCGGCTCAATTGCACCAAAATAATCGGTGCAACTCGTTTACGTAACGTTTGTTCCGCCTCCAACTCCTTGTTGCATAATTAATGATAAGCAGCTTGGATTACCTTTGTTTGGTTCGTTTTCACAACTGCTCAGAAATCTGGTAGTAATGTTAAAACTGACATTTTATTTATAAGGGAAAATAAATATTTTCTTATACAATTTTCTGAATTTCTTTTTGATAATTATTGATTATCTTTACGTTATTATAATTCTATCATACAACAACAAAAGAACACAACATATAAACATATAAATATATAACAAATTTTTTAATTAAAAAATTTCTCATATTTTATTTCTGTACAAGTTTCTTGAAATTAAATTAATTATTAACAATTAATTTTAATAATCAAAATTAATTTATTAATCTAATTTTTACGATAAATTATTATTAATGTTACTGAGTCCAAATTGCTTTCAATTGATTGTAATATTGTTTTGTAAAATAATTTCAGAGTCAATACTTTACGCACTGTGATCGCATTTCGTTGCGAAATTAATATAGATGAATATTCTTGCATAATTTGTAATTCATGTACTTATAACATCAATATATAACATTTATTTTTAATTTTTAATTTTATTATATACATTATCTATATATTATTTTTTTATTATTTGATACGATTTATTTTCTCTGTTTTGTCAATTGCGTAACTATATCCTCACACTTACACAAAAGCAGCATTTAAAAAATGTCTAATAATTATTCTAGACATAATGTTAATATTATTTTGTTATTATTTACAGCAAGTCTACCACGCGCATTACATTCCCCAGCAGCCCGCCATTCCACCCCCACATCCGGGTCCCCTGCATATCAAGGGAAACGACCACGTCACTAGACTACATTACAGCGGTCCCCATATTCCGCATCCACATCTCGTCGGCGTCGAGCATTACGTACCCGCCCCGGAACCCGCGATCTCCGTCGTGAAGACTCATGGACACGGCTGGGCCTAAGAACCCCCCCGTCTAACGATGCTCCTCGATTAAACCCGTTGGTCCAAAGTGGTTCATACCGAAATGGCAGTCATCCCGAATCTTATCAATCATAATAATGACAGCATTGACAGCAGACAACTTCGTCGACGATACATCTGGTTTTTCGGGAATCTAAATAACTTCAATTGAGACAAATATAAGGCCAAGGATCCATCGATGACGACGATCGCCAAAATCAGCATCTCCGAGGAATCTTGAGAGCCTCAGAAGAGACGGAAAATCGTGGACCACTCACTGGATCGCAGACCTGGCAGCCAAACTCAAGAATAAAAAAACTCATCTTGATTTTATTTTAAAGCTACATATGACACTTATACGAATACACATAGACACGAACACCCGCGTCTTTTTCTGTTTCTCCGTTTTTCCCAACCACCGAAATTCTCGTGCGGCAATGTGATATTGAAGAAGACATCACTGCAACATCAGAGAGAGCGTTTTCCCTTTCCCCCTCATTTCTCGGATCCCGTCCTATTTCTCTTCACTGTCCGCAACACTTTTATTTATTTTCTAATAAAAGTTGATTTGTATACGTCTTGTGATAAACCAGAAATTGCGTTGTTTTTCTTTCCTCCGTTCTCTACCCTTGTTTTTTAAATATTTTTATGCTTACTTTTAATTGTTTTTTTTTTAAATTCATTTTTTCTTTTACTCTCGAAAGGAGTAGTAACGATTTTTCGTTTTTTTTTCATTTTTTCTTTTACTCTCGAAAGGAGTAATAACGATTAGTTATGATAGCTCGATCGAGAGAAATAAATTCCGGAATGATTACGTATAGAACGTATGCAAAATAATAAATTGCGCAATTATTAAATGAGTACACGTGCTACACCGTTCTATACAATTTTCCTCTCAGCTTTTTCCGAACCGCATTCTCAAAGTCTCCAAGATCAGTCAAGTGTAACAGAGTAACGACATTTGTTTACTAGTCAACATGCTGCGACGAGGTTGGATTTAGAAGCCTGTGAAAGTTCGCTTGTACCGTTTGTATAAACTAGGCCATTTTGCAAACAGATTTAATTACCATTTAATTAAATTATTAGTAAAAAACTTTATTATAACAGCAAAGAATCCAGCAAAGCAATATTTAATGCTCAATAATAGCCCGTGTTAATGCCAGGTAGAGAGTAATAACATTATTGTATTAGTAGCTGCCATTATATAAAGTAAGTTAATTTGATATTAATTTCTATATATATTTCGATTTGTAGATTTTATTATAACAAATATAAAAAAACGATAACAAATTTACCGGGCATGCGCCAATATAGTAAAAGTACCGGGTATGTGCCAGTGTAGTAAAAGTTTATCTCTCTAGAAGAACATTATATCATTTGCCGTTCCTCGAAATTTCAGATTTATTCTCGATTCTTGGATTATTAAATAAATTATTAATTAAGTCGTATATATATGTAAATGCTGCTTAAGTATATAGAACTAGAGAATCAGAAAAATGAAAGTTAAACTACAGTTAAAACATTACAGTTAAAATATTGGTATAATAAATGAAATTAAATGTAATGAATTTATATATATATATATATATCTTAATATTTATATATGTCTTAAATTTTATGCCTGTATAGACATTATGCCGTAGGCTGTAATTGTGTAATAAAATATGTAATATACAGTATTAACAACAATTCTACAGAACATACATAATACGCAAAACAAAAATAATAATAACGCAAATCATATAATAGAGCGCAACATCCTTATCTCCTCACGAAATTTCATTAAAATTAGACAGAGGATAAGTAAATTTTATAATCAGAATTAGATTAAAATTAATATTGAACTAATGTAAAATCAATTTAAAATTTAAACCGTGTTACTATTGTATATAAATAGATAAGTCAGTTCAACCAGCGTAGATCGAATCTTCTACGGAATCTTACGAAACGCTGTAGTTCCTTAAAGAAAAAAATCGCAGCGATTGCGTGAATCATTGATCGATTTAATCATTGTAATTTAGCATCGCGATTTAACACGCCATTCTTTGTATATTCAAGCAAAGCATATTTTACTTCACATTCACATTCACGTTCACTGATTACTGTAATTAATGAATCAGATTAACGACATTTGTTTCTTTGGGAGAGGGGGGGGTCGCATCTTACGATCTTCAGCATCTTTAAGGGTGATGCTGTCGTTGATATCGAAAATATCGGAAGCGTGACAAGGCGTGACGTCGCGGTTGGGCGGGCACCTAACAAGGGGGCCCGAAAGGGTGTCGGTCGCGTGGTTAGTGAAAGGGGTCCGTGTGACGTGCAACGTCGTGCCCCCGCCTGACGCCCTGAGAGTGGGCCTGGACTTGGGCAGGGACCTGCTATAAAAGCATACCGCGTCGCCCCTTGAAGACATAGTGTTTGTTCGCATAACACACAAGAAAAACCACCGCTCGCCATCATGAAGTTCTTCGTAAGTTTTTCCCTTCACTCGCGATTTCGCCACGTCGATTTATCATATCATTTTTATTTTCATCTTATATGCTTTTATCTACATGCAAAATTGTAGGCATAGAGGAAAATATTAAGCCTTGTATATTTATATAGTATATGTTTAATTATTTATAAATAACTTTATTTTATTTAATGTATTTTAAAAATTGTTTATATCTCTTATTTGATAATTTATAACATTACACTTATATGTCATATATTTTATTTTACTTGCGTTTTTCTAAGTTTCCATTTATTTGGTAATCATATTATATAAGCGCCATTCTTTTTTGCTAGAATTTATACTAAAAAGTCCAAGATTCTAAATATATTTTTTTTCGTACTAAATAACGTTCTTTTATTGCAGATTGTTTTGTTCGCCATCGTGGCTGTTGCCAGTGCTGTAAGTATTTCAGAATTATTTTTTTAAAAGTAACACTCGCAATTTTTCTATCATGTTTGGAATTTTTATAATTTATTTTCTTTTGTCAAATTCTCCAAGTTAGTACACGTTTATAAATTACAAATTGCGTATTAATAATGTATTCCAAAGAATGTATAATTTATATATTATAATTATTCAAAAACAGTCATAATATAACTATTTTTAACAAAAAATTAAAATTATATTGTCAATTAGTAAAATTAGCGGAGATATTTCGAGATAATTAAGCGCAAAGCAACAGCTGGACAGTATCAATATCTAATTATTAGTTTATCATTGGATTTTCTACTTAATTAAGCCCATTATCTCCGTGTCAAAACCCAGCTGCAATTGCATCAAATTGACCGCGGTTATTTGTGCAATTTTCGTTTCAAAGTCCCCATTTGTAGTTGCCCAACCATTCTAAACTCTTTTGCATTCACCCGCGATGGAGCGATTTCGTAATGAGGGACTATGTTCCCTGGAGAAATCATTATTTTTTCGAGATTTAGATTTTCCGATCGATTCAATTACGTAACGGACCACTCGGACAAGTGAGATTAAATATTCCGTTAATTATACTAAAACGCCATATCTTCTTTTATGTTTAGGGGCACTTAGCGCAGCACATCCACATCGCTGGCCAGCCCGCCATCCCGGCCCCCCATGCCGCCCCGCTCGCCCTCCACGGTAACGACCACACCACCCGCCTTCACTACTCTGGCCCGCATGTAGGGCATCCACACTTGGTGGGAGTCGATCATCTCATCCCGGCGCCGCATTACGAGCCCAGCATCGTCAACGTGGCTGTCCATGGTCACGGACACGGCTACTAGATCCCCTGACCTGAGCCAGCAGATCCGCTGGTCCGGAGTGGTCCACGCCGAGCGCGTCATCCTGAGGCTGATATGAGGCAGCGAATCAGCGACCACCACGATTGGTGAACGAGACAACGAGCAAAGCCTCTGCCAAGAGCCACACTTCTGTCTCATCTGGCGAGGCGTTTCGATTCCGCGCGAGATCGCTCGCCGAGGATTATGGATGTTCGGCCCCGGAAGGGTCGAGGATCTCCGGTCCGAGGATCGAGGATCACGGAGGAATATCGTTGCAAAATTGCAATATATATATTGCCTATATTGGCAGATCGAAATGGAATTCGACTGCCTCAGGATACCCGCCATTGTCTTGGGCCACTCCCGAGGACCGTTCCCACAAAGACCAGGCACTCAGAAACTTGAAAAAAGCCACCCCTCCGCCGTTACTCCCTCATCTTTTTTTCGTTTTACCTTGACGCTACATATGACACGCATCGTACGAACATCGACGAACAATCAGGTCCTTTCGTGCTCCCATTCTCCATCTCATTCTGTCAACATCGAAATTCTGTGCGGCTTATTGAAGAAGAGAATACGACATCACTCTGCGGCCATCTCTTCCTGTCCCCTCTATTCGTCTTCCGGCAGCACCACTTTTATTTATTTTATAATAAAAGTCAATTTTTACGTCTTGTGATAAAATGCGTCGTTTTATTCGATAATATCCCGAGTGCATATCTCTCGTAATTGCAAAATATTGCATTACGTCATGAAAGTTATTTAACTAGATCGTACATAAGATTAGATTAAAATATCGCATTACATCATGAAAGTTATTTAACTAGATCGTATATAAGATTAGGTTAAATTGAAGAGATAAAATGCGATAATAAAGCAATAGATAAATTTAAAATGAAATGAGAGAACTAAATCAAACTAGAAAAAATATGTTAAAGGCAACACTATATTAGTTTAAATAAAAAACCGATTTGCAGTTTGTTTGACATTTGCTGAAGTTTATTAGATTGGAAATCCACTGGAAACCGCTAATGGTGCAATACGTATCAAGTATATATAATATCAAGTCAATCATGCAAAACAGCTCGATAACGGGTTTGTTGGGGTTCTTAGTAATGACCGGTCAAACAATACGTCAATTTCGGGTAGTTAACTCCATTAATATTGCTACTCGACCGTATTTCATGGTTTCGACTACATAATTCGATCGCGTAAACTGATATTAGCTTAATGTAGTGCTTTCGCACATTTTGCCGAATAAATCGACCGTGGCGTTTATTCAATGAATATCTAATTCATCTAAACGCATAGCCTTAAGAATTTCTTTTTTATGGAAAAAGCGTTTTTTTCATTAAAAATGTTTACAACTTCTCAAGCAACCTTCCTTATGTTATCTATTTCGATCGGGTTGCATATCCGCGTCAGATTGCATAGTCCATTTGTCCGCGGGAAAGGTTCTTCTTGCGGAAACTTTATGCAAACGCCTCGACTGCGAATCAATCTAACGTCGCCGAGCAACGGATAGTCCAAACAGAGCCACCCTAAAGGCGGTTGCTATTCTTTTCGTCGCGCGGCCGATGTCGTGCATCCGTCAAGCCGCGATGCGAATCGTTCATGTTTTTTGTCACACGCATAACTAATCGACTCGATTGTAGAATTTGTCGCAATCGCGCTCCACCGTCGGTCGTTCTTCATCAGGGAAACTTCCTTCTTTCGCGTTTGCGAGGATTCTAGAAATGCATCGACAGTATCATGGATGACGACTGTCACGATGCGCTTCATCGATAAGAGCTCGCTACATCAACAAGATTTCCGCATGTGGTTCTCAATTGTGTACATATCAACATCGAAGTTTGTTCAAAACTGCTTAAAGACTTAAAACATCTACGTACTTAAAACAACAGCGAATTTTTAATCGTGTTAAATTTTTTTTAGATATTTACTTTAAAATGATATCTTCAGATTTATTAGACGGATTCTAGTGAATTCTTTTTGACACTAATTGTTATGCCGCAAAAATTTTCGTTAAAATCTTTATCGATAAGTGCTGTTCTTTTAAAATAACCTTGTACATTTGTCAATGGTGATATGTTTTGATGTGTAGTAATTCTTAACAGTTACATATTGGAATTGTTCGAATTAATTTTAAGGTCCTTATGATTGTGTCGAACGTTTTCACAAAATCTGTCAATTTTCTTTAATATAATACTATACTAAAGCATAGCATAATGAATTAATTATATTAAAAATTATTCACTCATATTTTAATTAATAATTGGCGTCTCTATCTTCTTTCTATATATTTATTATTAGATATCTATTTTAATAGGTTTTGTTAAAGAAGCAAAATTATCGGTAAAACATGCCGACAAATTCAGCCGATTGATTAATCTTGTTAGGTTCTTAGAATCGCTTGCGGTCGCACCGCCCGATTTCAGCATCATGTCGGTGCTTTTCTATGAGTTTTACGAGTGTCTTTACGGCCCGTTCGTTCATTCGGAAAACACTCTGGGCGCCGCTTGCTTCGAGCTAACGATTGCACAACAGGAAAGGAGGAATTATACGTACCTCGGTGAAACTGTTCCATGGAAAAAGGGACACGATATCCGACCGCGCGATTGTCCCACCGATTGTATATGTTCTTGTTTGTACGACGATCGTTTTGCTCTATTTCTACTCCGTTCGTGAATATTATGCAATCATTTCGGCTCGTAATCGCGCTAATGCATGTTAGCAATGCGTTACGTTCTCGTGAATTCTTGTGAAGATTTTCGAATGCTCGCGCGAGAGAAAGCAAACTAGAGCTGCGCTTTTGTGCGCACGTTTATTGAGTACAGGCTTTTGAAAAAAATTACATAAAACGTTAAATCAAACTGGAAAAGTTGTAATATTAAATTAAGCAACTATTTAAATTTATTTAATTATCTTAATAGTATATATTAATTTTGAAATTAATTAAATTCCTAAGCTAATCCTTTTTTTAAAAACAGAATTATTTTACAAAGTTGACTCTTTTGAATTCAGAGTTTTAAATATAGATCAGAAAATTATTTTATTCTTTAACAACGTAATATGAGCTAGATATATCCCCTTAAGGTGAAATTAAAATAGATATGACGGTATCCCATTGAAAATTCTTACATTCTCCAATTAATTTTCTGAAATGGCACGAGCGAGCTATTTGCAGCAAAGTGAACGTTAACCGCGGCATGTTGGAGAGTCCACGTTGCCCACCCACTCATAATTACACTGCACGTCGCTCAGAGATTTTCAATTTTTCCGTTTGAAGCTCGAGAATGTAGAATGCCAGCCAATCTGGAATAAATAATGTATGAAAACAGATGTTTCTCATAAAACATCGCCGTTCAGTTCGCAACGGTGCGTAGTCGACTGGCAAATATACAATTATGCTGCAGCAGCCAGGTGCATTGCGGAATTATTGCTTGCGACAAGCTTTTTCTGCATATGGATAGGCAGTCGTTTCCTCGCGCTGCAACGGCAGCGTAAAAAGAGAATCGTTATGGCCCCAAAATGCGATCACGCGAGGTATATTATCTATTTATTGCGGTCGCAAAGTCGCCTATTTACGCAATCCATTTTTTTTTAATATTAATCCTACGTTGCTTCATTAAATCTACTTTATTATCGGTCTTTTCTTAATAATTTCTTATTAATTTCTTATTAACTTCATCTATCTGCAATATCTTCTAATCACTGTATTTTTATTAAATTTTTTTATTCATAATTTTAATGTTAGCTTTTCATTTTACTAAAATAACTTTTTTTTAGAAAACTGCTATTACATTTATTAACTTTATTTTAACGGTATTTTTGTTACTGTCGAATATTTTTTTTGTTTTGAAATCGATGAGAAGAGAAAGTGATGAAAACGAACTAAATTCCAGAATGCCCTATACTGTACATTACTATATCGTATAGATTAAATCACAGGTTACATGTGTGTTGATGTTTAACTGATAACTACCGAAACGTCTCACGTTCGAACCGGTTGGGGCGTATCGCCGATTTTAATCGAGCCCCTGTTAATGATCAAGCCCTGCCCCCAAGTCAGGTAATAATCATTGGAGCGTAGAGTTCGCTGGTAAGCAAGCGTGACACTAGCATCTATATAATAATTTACATGCACGGGCATTTAATTAGGTTCCCAGTCGCCCAGTCTGCACCAGTAGCACATATTTCACGACGATAAATCTTGATTACTATCCCGACAAATGTATCAAATGTATCCCCTCGGTCAACCGGGGGAACTATTAATGCTCGAATCTCAATCGCATTTGGATAAGAATCTATTCGAGTTTATATGGCAATCGAGACATGTATTCGGCACGATATTTTATCTTGACGGATTACGCTATGCATTAAATGATGCGCAATGCATTGAATGATATGCACTGAGAGTTTATGGCGAGCGAAACGCCATAACAAGACTTGAAATGCATCTTCAATTATCAAACTTTAAAAATTAGAAGGCTTTATCCGGCTCTTGCTATTGTTTTTCATTTTCCTTCTTTATTTTTTTTTACTATAAATTTTATTAATTTAATCATAAACATCTTTTCACGTTTTTCCAAGTCATTTTTTTAAATAAGGAATATTTAAGGTATTCGTAAATGTCACGAGAAGGGTTGTCGGTTTTCTTAATCGATTTGCTTTCGTTCGTGAGGCAGTTATCGATTGTAACGTCATATTCGTGTCTCTGTCGTCTCGAAATCATAATAATTCTGGACGAGCAGCAGGTACCACTCGAAATAAATTTCCTTTCTATTGACCGCTTACCAAGGAACTGGAGCAACTTCCCCAATAACGGGAGCACGTTCGCGAATACGCGATCACACGCTATCTATCCGATAGAGCGGTTGCATGAATAATGAATGTAGCATGCGGTGCATTACGTAGCACACGTTGTTGCATACTTTCTCTCTTCGTAATAAACGTTTTTCCGCGATAAAACGTGTTTCCTCGGACGCCGCCCGCTGCACGTGCGCTACGAGCAATCTTGACATGTCCTGTCACTTTGATATTTCATATATCTTAACTACGATATTGAGATGACAGCTTTTTATAACAATGTGATCAATTATTATGCGATAGCCATTATTAATCATTTATCGGTCCTTTTGATTCAACTTCTGTATAATTAGCATGCAATTCTATTCTCATTTAATCCTTAGTTGCATTAATAATAATCTAATTGTAAATTAATAGAATAATAATATTATAAATATTATAGTTAATATTAATATAATTATGTATAAAATTTTTTAATAATTTTATTTTACATAAAAAATTAATTAATTATATTATTATTATAATTTATTGTGTTTTGTTATTTATATTCTAAATTTACTTCACAAAATAAAAAACTTGATTAAATTTATAATTATTTTTGTAAGCAGGAGAATTATTAAAAAATTATATGTGTAAGGCATATGAGTAGAGTAGTAGCAGTACAAATAATATGATCAGTATTGCTTATCAATTTTATTTTAATAGTAATATTATTTCATAGATAATTTTAATAACGAAGATATTCTCTTTTTGCTTATATCTTTGGATTTGACGTATGATTGCTTTAATTAGAACTTTGTTCTTGAGCCAGACTGGAAAGTACAATGAGACTTATATGCGGTTAGAAGTTTGCGACGGAAGTAAAATTACATAAACGTTTACTGTACTTCGTAACTACCTTGAGGAAGTGCTTTGCGCAAGCGGAGATTCCTAATAGCGTGGCTATAGCTCTAAGGAAGGCTTGAGCCAACTCTGCCCGTGCTGCATATCGTAATAATAATTGTTAATTGTTTCGTTTGTTGTAATCCGATCGCCACGACACGACCGATCGCGTGCGAAAGGTGGATTTCACTTTGCGCAAAGTGGAAGTAACGGAAGTCGTTACGAAATCGTTACAATTTCATTTTCGCCCGCGGAAATTTATTCTCGTACGAGATAGAGTGATTTGAAAGGAGAGTAAAAGGCTTAGGGTCACACTTATTATTCTCACTATTCATGTCTAGTTAACATTATTTTCAGATAATGCATACGATTTGAATTAGATATATACCTATATGGATGTAATTTGATTTAAGAATGTAATTTTATGAGAACGTTAAGATTAAATTTTTATTTATCACTTCGTTCTATTTTAAATTATTCTATATTTATGCTGCTTTAAATCATATATAGGCAAATGCCATTCACGAGACAAGTCAAGCACGATTTCTAATCCGATTCGTGACGTAGACATAAATGGGAGAGCGAACATATATAACAGCAATATTCATTGATTTACGATTAGTCAGCATTGAACTCCAAATGAATTAAGATTTCAAAAGAAAAACGACGATATCGGCCACACGTTTCAAGTTACACACGTGCATTTATATTTATAGAACAAATATTCTTTGAAAACATTGTAGTAATAATATTTTCTCAACGTTTATCGTAGCAGATAGCTGTAATTGCATCGTGTAAATGCATATGCATTCATAATGAGTTTTAATTATTTTTATTTTGTATAATAAAAGTTATACAATTATAAAAATTACAAGAATAACAGAGTAAAAAAAGAGTAAAAAAAATGTAGAAACATATGAAAATTTTATTAAATATAATTATATGTAAAAATAAAAATTATGAGTATTATGTTGAATAATTAAAAATAAATCTTTTTTAATTTTTAATAAAAAAATATATTATAAAATTGATAAAATAAATTTGTAAAAAGTTTTTGTAAAAAAGTTTATTTTTTTATGTGACACGTTTGAGTTTTTTCTGTACTACGTTAAATAAAAAATTTTGTAATTTTTTTCTAAACTAATATATACACATTTTAGAATTTACAATAAAAGAAATCCCTATTTAATCTAATTTTTTCACTCCCATTGGAGTTTTTCGATTTATCCTCGACACGTGTATGAACTATCATGCTCGATAGTATCGGAAGGATTGAAGGCTCGCTATCGATGGTGGTCGGAAGATACCGGGTGTTGTCCATTTCTCGCAGGCGCGTGAGTGTTATCGCGGATGGTCGGATGGGAAAATTGATGTTCCGTCGCCGTTGTTATTGGTTCGACGACGAGGTACGAGAACCACTGGGAAAATGTGAACGTATGGACACCCGACGTTGTCTGTCCGACTCGACTCGGTGTTCAGTGTCGTCAGTTCGATCCGGTCAGTGGGCCATTCAGCATGAACAACGAGCGCAGTAAGTTATATTTTTATACGCTAACCTGTCTAGCTTTTCTTTTCCGGTGCACCCGTATATAACCCGGTAATGTTCCCGTAGCCGGTGATATTTTACTAAAGCTGAAGTCAAGTAAAGTTTCTGCAGTTTTTATATTACGAGCCTGTTATGCCTTCTATAATACGAACTACGATCGCGGGTATACCGATACTAACGGACGTAATAATAATAAAAATAATATAACAATTGCGTAAATAACCGTAATAATTATACGATGGTTTTTTAATTGTTAATAACAATATCTTTTTTTTTAGTTGTATATCCTTACATTTTTCACATTAAGAAATAAAATAGATGTAAAAAAGAGAAAAATTTAAAAGAAAGATGGAAGAAAAACTAAAATGTTGAAAATTGCATAAAAAAGGAAACTTATAGATAGATCTTGCTATTTTATCATAGTAAAAATTTTTATTTTGTACTTGTTTAATTAATTTAATTATTTTGTATACAATAAAATTTTATCTTTATTCTTACTATTAGTAATAAAAGCATTATTTATTAAAAAATATTTAACATAAAAATTTATTATATCTTATAATATTAAAAATTATATAGAAAGATTATATATAAAAAGACTGATTTTGTTTGTTTGAAATGTTTAAGTCAATTGGGAGCAAAAAAATTCATAATCAAATTTAACATATTTCAAGAAAAATATTTTATTTTATCTTTTATCTTTTTGAAATCGTATTGAGCGCAAAGATGACCTTATTTTGATAGTGCGATAACAAAACCAGGCTATTTGAAAATAGAGGCCTACATTAACGAATGTAGATCGCTCAATAGTTTTAACATTACTTTTCAGAAAGAAATATTAATTTTTATAACACACTATTTTACAGTTTAAATGTTTAAATATGTATGTATGATAGAGATAATTGTCTTTTGCACTTTTTATTTTATCTTTAGTAAATGTAATCATTATTTAAATTTAATACATTGGTTTTCTTAAAAGAAAGTATAAAGTTACAATAAACTAAAAAGTATTTTAACTAATAAATATATATATATATATATATATATATATATATATATTTATATATAATATATGTATAGATATACATATCTATATATAATATTGTTATCTACTTATAAAAAAATTGATACATGTTTTCAATACATACTAATTTTTTTCATTATTTAAAAACTAATACAATTATATATAAATATAATTATAAATAATAGATATACATATATTATAAACAAATTTTTTTTAATATGCAAATTTATGTATTAATTGCTGCTTCTCTGGAATAATATCGTAATTTGTCTCATTGGCTGATTATTATTATTATTATTTTTATATTTTCTCTTTTCTTAGAAGATGAAGTGTCCGTTTACTCGGTTGGAAGCCAGAACCACCTGGTGCCGATAAGATCCAGGAAAACTTTGTAAGTAAGAAAGCGCGAGATTGACAATTTTCTAACCAATGATTAAATTGCTTCATTAAACGAGGAACGTATATTTACTCATTGCAAGTACACGGAAAAAGGTATTCACCGTATGAGATCGTGCAAGGCGGACCATGAAACGCGCTGCGCCCTGCCACTACGCTGGACCCTGGGCCGTGTCCCACTCTCTTCCGTCGTGCGCCCATGTCAAAACACGCTGCTCGCGCTGCACGATACGACGTGCTACGTTCGCAACGCGAAAGCCGGTGCGATGCACGGAAAAATACCGTGCTTAGTACGAGGATAGACGTTGCTGCGCGGCAGCGTGTTTTGACATGGGCGCACGACGAAAGAGAGTGGGGGACACGGCCCAGCGTAGTGGCAGGGCGCAGCGCGTTTCATGGTCCGCTTTGCATGATCTCATACGGTGAATACCTTTTTCCGTGTAGATCAATCTGAGTCTCTGCTAACTAGATTTACTATGTTTGTAGCTTCAAGAAGCGGACGCAGATTTCCAATCTGATGGTAATAATTCTTTGCTTCCTGGTGGGTTCCTTGTTGATAACAGTTGTAGTGCTCGCGGTACTTTGTAAGTTTCTTCTCTAACATATCTTATTCGTTATAAATAAAATTATATTAAAAATATTTATATTAAAATTACATAATATATATAAAATTATTACACACACAAGAAAGTATTATCTATATACGCAGGTTCTTCCCTCGCTATTCGAAAATAGAGCGTTTATATGAAACCTTTCGTAAGCCGAAATGGCGTAAAGCGAAGAAGCAGTTAAGCATTAATTTATATAGCAAAAATTTTTTTCGTAAAAGCGATAATTCTCTTCGGATTTATTTCAGTTAGCAAAAATAGATACTAACGTAGGTCTTTCGTAAAAGCGAAGTGGCGTGAAGCAAACTTTCGAAAAGTAGAGGATACCTGGATACCTGTATTCTTAATTCTCCAATAAACAAGATATATATTGCTTTGATAAGAATATATTGTTCAATATATCTTCGCGTTAAGAAAAAAATATATTAAAAAATAATAATGCATACGAGTTAGAATATCGAAGTAGAAATAGATAAAATCTGTTAAATGTCATCGCATTTATCA
Source organism: Temnothorax longispinosus (assembly GCF_030848805.1). Taxonomy (NCBI): domain Eukaryota; kingdom Metazoa; phylum Arthropoda; class Insecta; order Hymenoptera; family Formicidae; genus Temnothorax; species Temnothorax longispinosus. Next base: position 23,486,908 of record NC_092358.1, read on the forward strand.
ACTTATGTCTTATATGTAGTATATAAGTCCTTCAACTGTGAGCTAACTTTATCAAGATTATAGTAGGTATAAGCCTAGGTAGCAGGTATGAAAACAGGAAATACCCTTCAGTTAAAAAGAAATGACTCAAGTCTTACGATGCTTTGACATATCTCCCTTTAATGTCCTTACAATTACATTAGATATCCTTGACAAATTATTGGGAAACCATTTAGCATCTTCGATCACTATTGACATTGTGTAAATATTTTAGCGAACATGGTTATGTATAGATCGTGTAACGTGACGTCCCACACGTGTTGTTCCACGTAACAACTTCAACAAGAAGTTGTATGCTCATTATTATGCGACGATCTATATTCTATGTTCCACGTGGCCATGATTTCTACACTTAATTTATATTATTCAAAGTATTCCTTACTTAGAATTACTGAACATTTTTTAACCACAATTTTATCGGTAAATAATAAAAATAACAGAAAACTTTTTTAAATAAATATGTTAAAAAAATAAATATTGAAATTATATACATATTTAAACTAAAAAATATAATTAATTCCAAAGATACCCAAAAAATATTTAAGTACAAGTAAAAACATAATAATAAATAAATCTCTAAAATGATTAAATAGAAATATAAGTTACATCAATGTGTATGAAAATTTGGGAAGATGCGATAAACTAATAAAATTAAAAAGGTCCTTGACAATTCTAGAATTTTGTACATATACTGTTGTTGCAGATGCATGTAGCACCACGGTGAAGATATGTGATAGCGAGGATTGCGTGCGAGTAGGTGAGTAGTATGCAGTTATTATACTAACAGGTGATTATATATATATATATATATATATATATATATATATATATATTACTTGCGCTATTATTAACGTGAACACACATTGCGCATAAACGATAAAAAGAAAAAAAATGTAATGGCAATCACTATATCCTGGAAACAATTATTTATTCTTCTTTGTTCACCTAGCGGCTAGTTTGAAGGAATCTATGAACGAATCGATAGATCCTTGCGACGATTTTTATCAGTGAGTAAATTTATTGTCGTGTCGTGCTATTATTGTATAATGGATGTAACTGATGCGTATCTCGTGAAATTATACCATACGCGCAATTTCTCTATCACTCTGCAAATCTATTATTTTTATGTTACGCAAATACTGCACTCGCGTGTTTCACTTTCACTCACTTGTACGAGACATATCACGAATTATTTCGTCGGAGAGTGTATTAATTAACACAGATGTCTTATTATTATTAACCCACTTGTTTAAATAACTTATTAAACTACTAATGATCTTCATGATGTGTGAAAATTTTTTCTTTTTCTCTTCATTAGGTACGCATGCGGCAGATGGCCGCAGGAGCATCCTATTCCGGATTCCAGCCTGACGAATTCCTGGTTCAACGAGCGTAGCGATCGCGTATCCAGGAAGATCAGAGATCTGCTAAAAGTCAATGTTTCTGCCAGTGAGGTACCGTGGGCAGTGATGCAGGCCAAGACTCTGTTCACCAGCTGCATGGACGTGCGTACGTTGCTGTTTTTTGTTTAATTAGGTAGATGTTAATCAAAGAAAGAGCTGCTATAATCGGAGATATGTTAATTATAACATAATTGACATAATATGTTACACAAATAACAATCAGTAAAATTTATTAAAATATGTAATTATTTTTTAATTTTGAATATTTCTTATAAGAAGATAAATTTCAGATTCCATGAACGAACTCAATTTGTCACCACTATTCGATTTGTTGGAGTTATTAAATTTACCCATCATTCCGGCGACTATTACTAACAAAACGACTAGTTACATCGAACAACTCGCAAGGGTAAAAAAAAATTTAGGCTATGACGTTTTCTTTGGCTTCGACGTCATGGCTGATCCAAAGAACAAGAGCAAGAACTTATTGATCTTCCACCTTCCGGATCATTCCAATCCTTTTCCCACGTATGTGCATTTTTATTCTATACGATTTTAAATCTTTTATAAATTATTTAAAAAGTTATAATTAATACATGTAACAACAAATTTTTTATTATATTTATAATAGTGATAAAGAATTGGAGAAGCGGTTGCAAATCATCAGATCGCGATTGCGAAAACTAGATGATTTAGATGAAACTATATTGAGCGAGGATGAAGACGCCGAACTTATCTATATGACTGATATTATTAACCAAGTCATCAGCAATGGCACTGTTAATGAATGCAGGCCGGAGGCTGAATCTATGATATATAGAGATGAATTAGAAGAATTTGTTGAGATGCTTTACAACATTAGCAACCTCCTCTATTACGTAAGATGTTTTGGCTAAATCAATTCTAAACTAATGTTTTCGCATGGGCAAAGTAAAAATCTTATTACTATTATATTAAGTGCAAAATTTTATTAATTAAATATTTTTGGGGAATAATTGAATATTTCCCCAAAGATATTAATTAAATATCTTTGGGAAAATATTCAATTAAAAAAATAAAAATTTATTTGTTTTACAGGTGGTTCGTGCAAATCGAAATCAGAGTATTTCCATGGAAGACTTGAGCGATAACGATTATATCCTGGTAGACGATCTACAAAAGTTGACGGACGAGTTTATAATGGATAGTAATTCATCTTTCACGCCCAAACCGATTTGGCGCCCTTTCATTGAATCACTTTTCGAGGGGATCCTTACGTTGGATCTTGATAACAAGGATAAAGTTCTCATCGGCAACTTGGAATACTTGAAAAATGTTGCATTGATATTGGCTTCTTTCGAGGAGGAAGATCTCGGTATGTATTCCTGATTTAGCATATATTAACTAATTCTACGAATATAGAAAACGGGCTAACTAAGAACTAAGCGCGGTAAATGATGCGCGAAAGTTTTATTTATATTTTTATTTTACATATTTTCCAACCTTTGACTGCGCGCCGACTAGATTTGTCAGACTTGAAACACAGCTCCGGTTGAAGTAGTAAAATCCCCCCCTTACACCTAATTAAATCGATTCGATTTAATTTTTGATGCTATATGCATCTAAATAACTGTAAAGAAATCATTGCGAAAAATATTACCTCAGCCAGGGTTCGAACCTGCAACTTCCTTCATTCCATGAAGGTGTTGTACCAATTCGACTATATACTGAGGCATGTGGTAATTAGTAGATTTAATTAGGTGTAGAGGGAGGGATTTTACTACTCCAACCGGAGCTGTGTTTGAAGTCTGACAAATCTAGTCGGCGCGCAGTCAAAGGTTGGAAAATATGTAAAATAAAAATATAAATAAAACTTTCGCGCATCATTTACCGCGCTTGGTTCTTAGTTAGCCCGTTTTCTATATTCGTGCGGATTTCCATTAAAACCTATACTTCGAATTTTAACTAATTCTAATTTAACTACTTTTATTTTTTTTTTATCAATATTTAATTTTGGCAATCAGTTTATAAAAAAGTTTTTCTAAAATCCAATATTTATTTTTAATTTAGAAAGCTATATTTGGTGGGTTATTGTGGATATTGTGGCGCCCCACTGTTCCGAAAAGCTCAGGAACATTTGGAACGAGTACGTGAATAAGTTAATAGAGGTAGAGGTAGCGGAATCCAAGTCGTTGCACTGTGCATCAGTTGCCAATGAATTAATGGGTATGTACAGCGATCCTATTTAAAATTTAAATTATCTTTTTTATAATATATTTAATAAATACGTTGACATGTAATTTTTTTCTATAATTTAGATTTAATGAATATATTTTTGCGCTATATCTTGGATGCTTTTAATTATTTAATGATATTCTGTATTCATCATCGACTTGCAGGAATGGCGGTATCATGGCTGTTCGTAGACCCCACATTTCACAATAACAAAGTCAATAAAGTACTGGAAATGCTAGAAGACATAAGAGAAGCGTTCGCCTCGCTTGTCATTAAGACGGATTGGATGGATCAATCGACGAAAACGGCGACACTCGAGAAAAGTCGGAAAATGGGCTCTGAAATTGGATTTCCCACGTGGCTCTTTAACGAGGAGAAGCTTAACGAGTATTATAAGGGCGTAAGTCTTGTGAAAAAAAATCTGTTTTGTGAAAAATACACATTTAACGTTTTATTTAATTGTAAAATTTTTATTATATGTACATTTACTTAATTTAATCTTATGTATTTTATCTTACATAATACAATAGCATTATGTAAGCATGATATTTTGCATAACATCGATCTGTTAATGTTTAGATAGACCTATCGGAAACGAAATACCTGGAGAACATGATTCAAATTATTCGATTGGAATGGAATACCACATTGGCGAGACTACATGACGATAATTTATTCAACGAGTCATAGTAAGTGAAAAATTTCGAGAATTGTCAATAAAAAACAATGCTAAAGTTTTCTTTCTTTTCATGCTTCGCTTTATTATGGATAATCAGCTGGGCAACTGACCCTACCGATGTAAATGCGTTCCACACGTTTCAACTTAATCATATAAGTATGTAATAATTTAATCTTTTATTTATTAAAAAAATACGGATTAATTTAACTTTGTTACACACTGTTAATAATCTGTTCAGTTGAAAAAGACTGAGATGTTCCCCGCTTATTATTAATGTTATATTAATACATCCTCTCTTCTTTCACTATTCACGCAGCCATACCTGCCGGAATACTTCAATTCCCATTTTATGAATTGGGTCTTGAGTAAGAATAGGAATAATTACTTCATGATTATTTTTATATATAAAGAGATATAATATAAAAACGAATACAAAAATGAAAAATAAAAGTAGAAAATAAACAGTAAAAAGCATGAATTTTTCGTGAGGTCATTATTATAGTGACAAAGTCAGTAATTTTTTTTTAAATAATTGCAGGGCCTTAAATTATGGCGCCATCGGCACGATACTTGGACATGAATTAACTCATGGATTCGACAGTAGCGGTCGGCATTACGACAGTGACGGAAATCTCCGGCAGTGGTGGACTAATGAGACCATCTCGGAGTACTCTGATAGAACTCAATGCTTCATAGATCACTATAATACATATTACGAGAACGAGGCAAGTTTAGTAACATTTTTATAAAGCGTTTAGTATTTAAAAAATTAATTTCATAAAACGTGATTTTTGAAAAAATAAAGTGACGGAACAATTAGTTCAAATATTAAATAAACAGGTATATTTCTAAGAATTTTATTTAATTTTAATTAAAAAATATATAATTTTATTAGAGTGATACTTTTTAAATATATATATATATATATTCGGTTATATCAGTTATATCTTAATTCTATGGATTAATTTTTATGCAAGCATCCTGCTTCAGTTTCAAGGAGTTGAACGACCTGAGCATATCGATGAGTTAATGATACGTCTTGCATAGGTCGACGATTACATTGATGGCGAACTAACCTTGGGCGAGAACATCGCCGATAACGGCGGCCTTCGCGAGGCCGTCATCGCTTACGAGAAGTGGAAAGCCCGGCACGGTCGGGAACCTCTACTTCCGGGATTCACGCAGTTCACGCACGAGCAGTTGCTCTTTCTTTCTTTCGCGCACGTAAGACAACATTCCAAAGTTACGACATAATAGCCAGGTTCCAATTATCATGTTTAAATATGTCCAAAACAAAAATAGCTAAAGTATTTAGGAAAATAAAAAATTAACAAATTAGTCAAAAAGACGTTTTGATTGATATTTTAAATATAAATATTTATTGTTTATACATCAATTTCTACATTATTCTCAGTTTTAAGTTTGAGGAAAAAGAATAGATTCTAAGAATTTCATAATAAAAAGGTTGTTTTTTTTTTAATTTGTAGTAGATAAAGCGAAATGCGCTGGGAATTCCCGGACCTGTCTAACTTATATTTAAATTGTTGAATAATTGTATATTTTTAAATCTTAAAATTCTTCGACGATTCGGTAATCGTCGGTTTATAACTTTATAGGACTGGATTTATGCTCGCTTGTTTTTTTATTTGTCATTGTAAAAAAATCGAATGGAAATTCTCTTCACAACGGGCGACCTTTGTTGAAAAGTGGTTCTCATTTAAATGCTGATTTTAACATTCGAGATAATTGAAAAAAAAAGACGACGAGATTAATAGCAATAAATTATAATTGGTATTCAATCTAATAGCAATTAATTGTGATTGGTATTTACATAGTATTAATATTTGACTTGCCTAGATTTCATTAATCAGTCTGCCGATATTAAGATTCCTTCTTTATATAATTATATGACATGTAGCATAAAAATGTTTTCGCTCTCGTTAAATTATCTTCTCCTTATTAAATTTTAAATTCTTCGCAAAAATTGCTTCTAATGTTGTCGAAGTTACGGATAAATGCTTATTGGATTATTTTCATTATTTCAGTTGTGGTGCGAGTCTTATACTGCTAAATCACTGAAGTGGATGCTGGAAGATTCTCATTGTCCCGGTCACGTGAGACTTCAAGCTGTATTAAAAAATTCCAAAGAATTTAGCACCGTGTGGAATTGTCCCGCTGGATCGAACATGAATCCGTCGATAAAATGTCATGTGTGGTAGCAGCTGCGTCTTCGAAAAAAAAAACAATGTTTGTTATTTAATATCGTTGATTAATCAAATGTTTATTATTTCGTGATATGGAGCTCAAAACAATAATAATCCAGCGTTAAATTAAAACAAAATTAATTTTTTATCTCGTGAGATTCATGACAAGTTACAATAATGCAAGAGCAATATTTAACAGATAAGAGTTCTTTTTCCCTATTTCAAATTTAAATCAGTGAAAATTGATATAGACTTACGGAGTTTTGTGCATGAGTTGCAATCGCTTTAATTTATTGTTATCTATTCGTTATATATAGTATGTGACGATTTGTTTCTATATAATTTTTGTAAGATCTTTTGCACTGATACGCTGGGGACACCCCATTATCATCAAGAAATCAAAGAGTGGTCCAATAATGTTTGTAATAAAAGAGCTTTATTTACATACAAAATATATATTCTCTAATTCCTATAATCCTTTTGACATCTTTCCAATTTTTAGATGTCTGAAGGACGTCTTTGATCTTGTTATTCCAATCTTGTTATTCTGTTATTCCAATATAGGATATTATATACGATCTGAAATTACACTAGTATGCTATACATATTTTAAGTTATTAAAGTAATTTCGCTCTTGCTGTCTTACATTGCAATATTTACTCATACCTGTTCCCAATAACAATAAATTGATAAAGAAGTTTTGTTATTTTTTTTTTTTGGTTTTATTAGTAAATTAGTGTATTAGAAACGTCACGTAGAAAATTGCTTATAAGAAAGTAAATTCGGAAAGTAAATTGAAATTAGATGAAACAAAACAAAGAGAAAACATAAAACTCAAATTTTAGGAAGTTTATTTATTTAAATATTAATTAAAATCATTAACTTATATTTAATTTTTAAATGCGTGGTTTCTCAATAAAAGTTTGTAAAGATCAAACAACAGAAATATGATTTTGATAAATTTAAACGAAGTACTATCAAAAGATAGCTTAAGATTCCTCAAAAAAATTATCCAGAACATCGATAGAGTATCTTAAAGATCGATTGCGTCTTGTGAAAGTTTACGTATTTATCTTCATTATTATCATCAGTAATCATCACTATTCGATCATCTATGCGAATGATAAGCATGAAAAAAATTTATCGAATGTCGCAAGGTTTATTCTCGTGCTCGAAAAAAAGTGATTTTTTTGTTAAACAGTGTAATCAATCCAATAATATTTATTTTCTTTAATTACTTTCAGATCTACCAAAACCACTTGATAAACATGAAAATTTATCCAGGGATGGCCCTCTCTAATAGTACCTCGATAGTGCCTAGAAGAAGGAAATACCATCCAAATAACTTCGATTTAATCGAAGATGTGAGTGTTATTAGGAAAGTAACTAGCGCAAGTTTTCAAACATTTTTCTCTTATATATTCAAAAGTTAAATATTAATAATAATAAACTGTTACAAAGGAAAAAAAAGCACGAACGATTTCGATTCGACACTTCAGGAATAAGTCGTCGAGTAGTTCTTCGGCGCAATATGTATTTTCACTAAAAAAAGTTTCAGTAGCTTATTCAACGTCCATTACAAGATATACATCTTACAATTAGTACACGTAGCCACCATTGGCATCGATGGGTTGCACATATTCTTGCTTGCTGCTGGCGGAGGTGATGGTACATCCGGCGCACGCAGTAGAGGGCCCCTTATACCCTTGTTGTGCCTTGATGTGCACGGGCTTGGAAATCGTTTCGCTCTTCAGCACCGCATTGTCGATCGTAACCGAGTCGCTGTTGCTCAAAGAGTGTACGTTAGCCTGATAGCCCGTATTTTTACCCGGGGTCGACGGTACAAACGCTGCACCGGGTACAGAGGGTACATTGGGTACATTGGGTACAGAGGGTATAGAGGGTATAGAGGGTACATCGGGGAAGGACGGGAAGGACGGGAAGGACGGTAGAGAAGGGAAGTTTATCGATGATGCGAAGTTTTGGAACGGATTCTGGTAGTCGGCGAAAGGATTTGAGAAAGTCGGTATGCCTGACAGCACGTTTTGGTACGTTGCCTGGGGGTTCTCGAAGAAGGTCTGCAACGGATTGTCTTTGGTATCCACCGTCAAGTGATGATGAGCAACCGGAACGCTGGTTCTTACGTAATGGTGTACGGGGTACGGCACCGGACGGGGCACTTCCACGGGGTATGCACGATCCACGGTTACCTGCACAGGCTGGGGCACGCGGACGTAGTAGGGCTTGGGAACTTCGACGGTGTGCGGAATGGGAATGCGGACGGCGACGTGCTTGGTCACTGGTACATGGTATGGTTGGGGTACTCCGACGTGCACATGACGATCCAGGGTTTTCACGGGTATATTGCTGTACGAGGGTATGGTGTAGTCCAACTTGGAGAGGTTGTTGATAGCAGAAGTGAAGGAAGGTATGTTGTGCTGAATCGCACCTAAAACAGAAAAAAATATCTCTTACTAATATTCTTAAAGCATTTATTTAATTTATTTTTTACATGCAAAATTTTAGAGTTATACAATTTTTTTTTTTCCAAGAGCATATAATATTAAAAGAAATGAACTGCTAATAATTCTTTCCCGAAAATTTGAAAAATGTGAATCTACAAATTTATCAAATTAATTACGAATAAATAGTAATAAACAAAATGATCAAACTGCCAAATAAATTACCGATTAAATATATATTAAATTATTTGTCTATTTTTTAAATCTTTTACTTTGATTTTCTAACATTGCGTAAATTTATGACTTACATTGGACATGATATAGCATTTTTAAGAACAGATTGTAAAGAAATACACAGATTTCTTTTTGATTGAAAGTAAAATGATCAAACACCATGTAATTGAAGAAACTATCTCCGATTGTATAACATAATAAATATTCATATGCCATATGCATACATTTGCATTCATCTTCGATGAAAGCCGAGCATGTCACTCAGACATGGTGACAAGTGACAAATGTTTTCATATGTCATCGCGACATTAGTCAAGCATTAGAATATTTCCATACGTGACTCTTGCGACCGGCCTCGAACGGCAGAAGCTTCGACCCGCTAGTACTTATATATGGAAATTGTCAAATATCTTACGTAACTCGGCGCAAACGGTATTCATGCCTGTTTTTACAAGTCTAATGTAGATTTAGGAGAGAAGCCGTAAATTCTCGACGGGCGCGGCGCGACCGAAGGAGGTCGTAAATTCCCGGTAGATGGACGCTCACCTTGGGAATCAGTGGGCAGATGAGACGCTGTCACCTTCACCTGCGGAAGGGAGACGGTATGCGGAATATTTTCCACGTGCTTTTGAACAACCGCCGGTTGCTGGACGTGGTGGGCTTCATCGTGACCCTCGGGAATAGCGGACTTCTGCACATGCACAGTGTCGAATTTTGGCTGCTCCTGGATGGTCGTCTACGGGAAATTCGATATTTACGCGCGCGTTAAAACATTGTATGACAAAAATATAGATTTTAATAATATATATATTAATTATAAGTCCAGTGAAAGGATGTGGGTAAAATGCGAATTTTGGTACAATGTCAAAAAGCTACAGTTCAGTATAGGATTAAAGATATTCGAGATTAGAGTGACAAGAATGAATAAGCAAGATAGAAACAAATGTACGATAGACGCATAGCTAATTAACACATATCAATTGTCGCACCTTCACCGCGGGAGTTCCGTTTGTGGGAAGTTTGTGGGACATTAACAAGTTCCTCGTGTTGAAAATAGAAAGTAGCAGTCCGTAAACGTAAGTAGCACTAATAAGTGCTTTAAATTCAGTAGTACTGTGAATTACTTTTAATTATTTTATTTTTGTCACCCTAACCGACCAACTTTAAGCTATCCAAAATAACGTTGTCGTTGAATGCCTACCTTAACGTTATAGAAAGTGACTGGCGCTTGGATAGATGGTGCTCGATAATCACCATTCAAGTCGAACGCCGTCTTTAATTAATAAAAAAATATTTAAACTTTTAATTAAAATAAATCCCAATTTAAAACAAGTTGTAATAATTAATCAATACTATATATTCTTTGAAAAGAATAATATATAAATTAAAATATTAATTAAAAATTGTTATTTTTTTAAGACTTAATTACATAAGTTTATAACTAATAATATAAGTTAATACTTTAATAAATTATTATTCTTAAATAATAATAAGGATATTTATATTCCCTATTTTATATATATTGCTTGTAATTTCTAAGAACGCGGAGAAAGATTTTAACGATCATTCGTTTATTGGCCTATCGTTCATAATATCTTCAGACTGCTAAAACACGTTATACTGTCAGAAATAATTGATTACATTTTAACAAGCAACCCAGTAAGCAAGATGAATCACCGAGATGTATTGATCATTTTGCAAAGTATTAATTGAAAGGGAAAAAGCGCAGGATTTTGCGAGTTAATTTACAAAATTGTGTGAAGTTACATGATTATAGAGAGACGATATGATCGATGTATGTACCTTGATAATGGCAGAATTTTTGTCATCATTGGCGGGTATAAGATAGTTGTTGTTAAAAATCTATAACAAAAAAGAAAATCCTAATTAGTAGAACGATTTTTAATTAAATCATAAATTTTCACGTATACTGTACTTGTATTAATAAATTATAATGGCTTTACTGTAATTAAAGAATGAATAATTTTACAATTTTCGCTCTTGTAGCAAAATTGCATTTAATGTAAATCCAAGATGACTGTACTATTCGACGAGTTTTTTAATCACCTGATTGTTATCGGGTATCCCATAGGAGGTAGATGGTACGAGGAGGGGGGCTTGTGTTTGGTCAGCATCACCGGATGCTAAGAAATCACTTCCCAAAGGCTTGCCGGGCGTATGGGTGGGCGGTCCATAGGACGATTGGGGTTGTACCTGGAATAGCGAGTGGTCCTCTGTGTCGTCTGGAAGCGTGTAAGAACCTACGTAGCCGCCAGCGGATTTCGAGATCTGTACCTCATTCTCGTGCTCGTGATGCTCATGCTCCTGATGATGATGCTCCTCGGTTCCGTAGCGTGGATCGCCCGGCAGGATGTCCCTCTTTTGCTTAGGGTTCTCTTCAGCCGGCGCTGCTAGAACCACACCGATGCAGACCTGAAAAAGTAACATTTGGTATATATAAGTAAAACAGAATAAAAAAAATTATAGTTTTGAAAATATAATAAGATAGAATTTTGTCTTCGTGTTGCGCATATCTAATATATCAATAAAATGGAATATGAAATATTTTTAGACATTTATTAGTATTTTATATTACTTCATTTTATTAATTTATAAATTTATATTACTTGTAGACAAGCTGAATTGGGTCCTTTTTATTTATCGTTTTGTAATTTGTTATGCAATTTTAAACCGGTCCCGGCAATTAAATTTAAATGTTATGAAATTGATACGCGATCCATGCATTTTAATGAACGACTAAATGCAAAAATATACCGAATTCAAATTTCCACTTGTTGTCTACGACATTTATCTGCGTGATTTTTTCTCGAAACATCACAAAATGTAAACGTGATATTAATAATTGACAATTTGCGGTAGAAACTGGTTATAATTTATTTATACAATTAATAACTTCTTGTTAAAAAGATTGTTTTCTTATAAGATTTATATTTCTTAATGTGAATCTAAAATCACTGTATTACTGAAAAGAAATTTACTTTAATTTCTTATCAAGTAAATTATATATTATTATTAAATTAAAATTTGCAACTGATTTACTCAATGTACTTAATTATAATGTTCTTATTAGTAAAGTCTGAAACACTTAAAATACTTCTTTTTTTAATCCAAAAATCTTTGCAAATTGAATGATAAAATCTATCCGTATATTAAAATGTTATGATTAAAGTAATTAATTAAATATATGTGTGTAATTATGGAGTCTGCACGAAGTAACATTCCATTTTTATTTTTATGATACATATATACACTAAACCGATCCACACTAATCTCAATTTATAAAAATTTGAAAAAACATATGCAAACAGATTTTTCTTAGTCTGTATTTAATTTTCTACTGAAGTGTTGCAGAGAGGGAAGGAGGCAGAATTACAACTTGAAAATAGCCAAAAAGCCGTGAAGTCGCTTTGTGAAACTTGAAACCTACGATGTAATTTCGGGGATGAGGGGAGAGACGGATGTGAGGCGGTCTCTTACCACAAGCAGGAGGAGCTTCATGTTAGCCGTGTGATGTCAGGGCGATGAGTTGAGCATCTGCCCGGAGACATTTCGATCTTTTATACCCCGGAGTCTTCCTCCCCCCAAGACGATCTTCCTCCGCGTGTCGCAATGCCGATGGCATTGGCAGAACTAGATTTTTAAATTTACTCCATTCGACTTCTCTCGCTTGCTCGTCCGCTCGTCCGGCATTCGTTCACTTCGCTCTCCGAAATCTTCGAATAAAAGCCCAACAAGAACACTTTAGCGGCGTGGTTCTCACCGTTCGATCTCTTGTCAACCGGTGTCCCTAAGAAAGGTGTTCATCCTTCAACGAACATTCGGTTAAAGCCAACGCCGAGTGAAAATGATTACGATGATTTATAGCAGATGGATATACGTCAGTTCCACGCTTAGCTGATTTTTACAGGAGGTCCGTTGGCCTTTCGCTTCTTTCTGTTTTTTTTTCTCCTTTTTCTCTTTCCCTTGAGATACAGTTCAAACCGCACTCGTACAAACTTTCCAAACACTTGACATTATCGCTGAGAGAAACGTGGAAGGCTTTTAAAGGTGTGAAGAACGAATAAGCGGCGAATTTTCATAAGGTTTAATGGACCGCATTGCATCTCGATCAAACCGATTTCTGCCTCAATCCTTTAATTGCCGCGCTGATGTGTTTTCCTTGTCTCGGATGTTGTACTTTCTTAATAGTATTCTGATATATTGGTAGCTTACGTATCAAGATTAAGTGATTAGCTTACTTCGTTAAAAAGCATTGACGAATTCGTGTGATTAATCATTTGTTGAACGATCGACTTTCGTCGCTTACATCTATATTAAGAAAGTATAATAACAATTTTATAAAAATAAGAAAAAAATAGAATTAAAAAAAACAAGATAAAATATATTTATAATTATATATAATTATGCAGAATGTTATAGAATTAATGTTGAATCAGTAAAATTAAAAAAAATATAAGTTTTTATGTAACAACTTAATTTTCAAATTACTCGTAATTTTACATAATTTAAAATTAGAATTAAAAAAACAAGTTTTATAAGTCAATATAGCAATATAGCATACATATAAGTAAACAAATAAATATAAGTAATAACTCTATTATAGACAGAATTTAAATATATATTTTTATTTTTTAAATAATAGGCAGAGAAAGATATGTTTTAAGTTTAAGATATAGTAAAATTTTATTTTATTTTAGTTTCAAAAATACAAATAAACATGTATGAATAATGAGATGTCCATTTATATATGATATTCTCTCCAATATGATTGTGCTTTACATGTTTATTTTTCGATTAATTTTTATCTTTGTGTGTGTGAAAGGATAATAAATTAAGAATGGAGGAGAAAGGAAATTATTTAAATAAAATAAACTAACATTAAATTAAGAATAAGTATCCGGAACCACACTATGATTATGTATTAACTGTAAAAGACAGTTCCTTGACCACTTTATTGTAGATGCCTTGACATTTTCGTAGAGAATATCGATTGCTAATCGCTCAAAGAATCTGTTATAAAAATTCCCTATTTTTGGGATATCCCATATAAATCATGATATTATAATTTTTGTTGTATGAAAAAATAAATCGTAAATGTATTGATTAAATAATCATGAAAACCAAAAAAATAATATGCAAAATTTGTTTTATATATACTAAGAGTTACTTTAACTTGGAGTTAACTTTTTTTGTGGATACATTCCGCGTAAGAAGAATTTGCATTATTTCGAAAAATTCCGTTAAAAAATGGTACTATAAAAAAGTTCTTTTTTTACATGATTTTTTTACTCGGTATACATCTACCGTGTAAAAAATGTATTGAGGTCAACCATGTGACAAAAAGATTTTGTAACATGTATTGAGAAAATGGATTATGTTTTACTTTTTTAGTGTCTGCTGATATCATATGAAAACTTTAAATGAAAAGATACATATATGTAATTAACCAAACAAACCTTTATTTAATTGTTGCATTATGATTTAATTTGCCTATATAGTCTGTCTAGAGTATTACTCGCTTTTTTAATATGATATAATGTAGGGGGATAATATATGTCAAATTAAAAAATTTTTAATAAGATATACACGAGAACTGCGTCAAAAAATCGCGTAAAAAGCAATGCGCAAAAAAACTGCGTAAAAAGAGAGTTGAGTATATTTGCAATAAATTCTTTGTAGTAATAATAATCTTTAGTAATCATAATTTTTTTAAGTTTTTTTATTTCCTATTTTCCAAAAGAAAACATTCACTTTTTAAATTAAAAGATTAATATCGTTTAAAAAAATATAAAATTATGGAAAATGGTTTAATAATTAAGAAATTAACAAGAAAAAGTTTTAACACATTGTAACTATCTCATATTTCTTTTTATTTCTCTTTTATATCTTAACTTGCAAATGAGAATAAACGTGGGCGAAGAACTTGACGTAAAAGGATTAGTTGGCACGTGACTGGCATGTTCAAAGGATGCATGTTCAAAAGATGTCAAGCAAAAATCGATCAACTCAGCTTCCGGATGCACTTTGCATAAACTGGCCCGAGAGCTAATAGACACGGGTGGTCCCTTTCTCGAGTGAAAACGAGATGATAAAAATGATAAAGACATTAAAAATTTGCGACGGTCGGCATAACGCTTCAATCTCCTCCCTTGATCTTCTTCGATCATCTTCAATCTTTCTCGACATGCGAATATAAAAGCAAGTGGCACACATATATCTAAAGTCCATTTTACACAATTCAAAAATTGAAATTCAAGAATTTACTTTCAAAATGTCTTGTTTAAACAGCTTTTTAAGTATAAAAATTGAATTTTAGGCAAAGCCTTCCATAGCTCTCTATGGTTTTTTATATCTTTTATAATCTAAAATAATATAATATTACGATACATTTTGTATATAGACAATATTATAATATCTAAAAATTTAAAGATTTAATATTCAATATAGTTAATATTAATTTTCTGTTTTACACAAGTCATATAAGAAATGATGTACTATAATTATTAAATTCCTAAATTTTGTAAGAAATGTTATAAATTGTGTGAATCGTCTTTAATTAAAAGCTGTAAAAATAAAGAAGAGCCTTATCGGAAAGATCGTTGCAAGAGATCCGAGATACAACTCCTGAGGCAGCAATTCGACGTGCATTAATCAATTGACCACCGCCGAGAGATTGGGCGTTTCTGTAACGGATAATCATATTCAAGATTTTGGCATTTTATGAATTTTTTCTCACACTAAGGACAATTCCGACATAAATTGGATGGCATAATCAATATTGTTTAACTCGTCAAGCTTACCAAAAAGTTATAGCCTTCTTTATATGCACATCTTTTCGTTATTGCTATTTCGTTACTACGCATTCTTCACTAAAAAGAGAATGATTACAATACCACATCCAATCGTACATTTTAAAATGTCATTGATATATCTTTAAAATCTCTAACTACAAAATTGAAATATTTATAAGTAAGGGAGATAAGAGATGTAATTATATACATAATTTATAGAAAAATGAAAGTAATAGAGAAACGAAAACAAATTCGGCAATTAAAAACTAACATGGTTTCGTAATACGTGTGTACATAAATTAATTCTACTGTGGCTTCTTTGCATATAAGTGAGGACAGGTATTCCTGTAGAATCGATCGGCCGAGTTACATCTTTTACGACCGGAGCAACAAAGTTAACTATGCAACCTTGGTAGCAACTCATCTCGGATAAAACGGCCAATTCGTGATATTTTGATCGTATCCGGTCAGACTCGTTTACTAAAAAAGGAAAAAGAGATGGAAAAAAATATCATAGTACTTTCGCATTCCTAGTTAATTAATCTTCGAGAAGAGTTACACAATTGAAAAGCATACTTTTTTAGACCGTCTTAAATTGATACTTTAAAAAAGGTAGTCCATGCCATATCCACAGCTTTAAGAAATAAAGGTGGATAGTTTCGTAAGAACAGAAATAAAAATGAAGTAAACAAATTTAAAAAGCTAAATATACGAGTTATACAGTCAATCTTCAAGCAAACAATAAAGGATTGTTGATTTAAATATAAAAAATAATAATTTATTGAATAATGGAAATAACAGTCGTTTCGACTTATTTATTTATTAGTCTTTATCAGAACACGTTTGATCAATCCGATAAAATTACATTACAAAAAATATAAAATTAAACAATAATCTTATAAAGAAGCAATTTAAATAACTTATAGGGATCAGTAAACAAGCACATTACATAAAAGCAAATAAAGTAACAAAGACTGATAGTCGAACTTAAATACAAAAGTAAATCAGATCGAAAAGTTAACAGTGTAGATAAAAATTAAAAAATTACAATTAAACTTTTTCTAAATTTAATAAGATATTATAACAATTTTCGTCGTTGAAAAGTGCAAGAATGGTGTCCTAAACAACATTTGTTTTTGCATCAAAATAAGAAAATTTGAATTATATCATTAAACTAATGCGGTGTATATTTCAACGTAAACTGTTACACAATCCGTTACATCGAATCGAGATATGTCGCGCAAAAGTGTGAAAGCATTAAGATGGATATGTAAATCGAGAAATCGCAATCAGCCCGCATTGCACGGTCAAATCGGCATAATGTATAATGAGGATAAAAAAAAAAACAAGAAAACTGGATTGTGTAAGGCGGGCACTTAACGGGCGTACAACGGGATTTTATCCCGTAAAGACGACGTAAAGGCGATTATTTTTAAAAAGACGACGTAAAACGCGATGTAAGAGCGCGTCACAGAAATTATCGCTGGCTCTTTGATGACCGAAAGAGATCCAAACTTTCACTCTGTTTATTTTTTACGGTGCGTTTGTCTACGCACGTTAACATATCCATAGAGACACACATTGATTTACAAATAATATAATAATATATTCGCGAAATACTGCTGGCGAGAGTTTATGAAATTCTAAGCATTATTATTTCGTCGGATGATGTTTATTTGAACTTTGGCAAAAGCTCGATTAATCGACATAAAGAATAGTTAAAAAATAAAAATTTATTTTAGTTGCTTTTGCACGCACAATTAATAATTTAGTGATAATAATCATGCAATAAAATTTCTTTTACTTAAAAAAATTATTAAATAAATTTATAATATTATACATATTGAATTTAATTTTTGTAATCTAAACATTTTTATTTGCTTGTTTGTGTAAGTATTAAAATATTATAACTGTAATGGGGGTACTATCACACATATTTAATTACTATTGTATATAACTTGCAAAATAATTTGCTTGAACTATTCCTGTATATTCTACGAAACGTTAGCGTATATTATAATAAATTTATTTGGTTGATGCATTTTGTTTGTAGGTATATTACACTAATTAATTAAGATTATTGCGCCATCTACATGTAGATAATATCAAACGGTCGATCACAGTATACGGTTGAAAGTTCGCCTGCGTATATGTTTCTCGCGGTATTTTAGTGCGTTAGTATTGCATGTTATCAGGAGAATCAAGGTAAACTGTGTTCATATTGTGAAATAATATTTAGATACGGAAAATTTTGAGTTTTTAAAATTTAAAAATTAAAATATTAAATGTTTCAAAATTAAAATTATTATTTTTTAAAATTAAATTTATCTATCTAAGCTCTCTGAATTTTTATATTTAAACATACAAATCATCATAATCATAAAAATCAGATTTTGTCATAACTATAGCAGAATTCGAAATTGTAATATAAATTATAATATAAAAATTTTTGCATAATAATTGTTTCTCTTAATTTTTTAATACATAGCAATTTTAGATAAATATTTTGGCAAATTGCAAATAATTTTAGTAGAACATTAATTTTTATACAAATTAATAAAAAAAATTCTTTAATAATTAGGATTATTGTTTTGTTATTTCTAACTGTATCAATTTTTGAGAAATATCAATAATTTAAATTATTTGCTAACTTATTTTAAAGGTGTATACTAGATTTTTATTAAAGACGAAAATAGGAACAATATATGTTTATCTCGTAATAATCAAAATTTAGAAATTTTTTAATAATTGTTCTATGCTGTAGAAGAATTTATGATTATGCTATTTTTAAAAGATTGTTGATTAGATTAGTTTTACTTGATAATTTATTTTAATGCTATGCTGACCTCAATATATGTGATTTACGATGTATGTGGTTTACGAATCAGTGAACAGAAAACTAATCTCAATAAGCAGACCATTAAGGATCATTAACTTTCAGCAAGTTGCATCGTTTTGATATAAAACTAGAATTTATGATTATACGATAAGAATATCAATCAAACGAGAGAATAAAATGTATAAACGTATGATATTAATTCTCAAATTAAAATTTTCAATTCCAACATAATTTTTTGAGTTATTATCATCTTTTTTAATACTGTAAGATTATGATGAGACTCGAGAACGTATATTATTGAGACGGTATAGAACGAGTCGAAAGAGAGTATTGGCGTTTACCAGACCTCTCGTATAATGTCAGGAAATATGTCAGGAAAATAATGAGAGCAGAAGGAAAAGGGTACCTCGGTGCATAAAGTGCTTTGTTATTGTTAAAGAATAAATCACTTCCTAGATCTCTATAAATATATTCAAGCATATCCTGTTTAATCGTAAGTCAATACAGATAACGGCATTCATATACATTTTATACCTTTCTCCGGCTTTGCTGAAAAAGTAGCTTATGCAGAAAATGTTGTTCTTTTATTAAATCTTTGTTTTTCAGCATATTCGAATTACAAGTCAAGTGAAGGTAGGAAGTAGTACCTTTTCCTATACGTTCACTTCCGCGTCTCCGTCTCTGTAAACTTAAATTTCAATCTTTTTATATTAATTACGTTTTGACCTAATTTTTTATATGATCGACGTTATTAAATTAAATTGAATTAGATAAAATGAATAGATGTCTTAATTGTAACATTTTTAAAATAATTTACTCAATAAAAAATAATTTTAATAATTTTATAAATATTAAATAATTTAATTAGTAAATTATTTAATTAATGGGAAACAATTTATTATATGCTAATTTTATACATATTTCTATGTGTTTCATCATGAAGAAATGGTTTAAGACTGGAAAAAGGATATTAAAAAATTAATTTTTGAACTTTTGTTATACATATTTTGATTATGTAATTATAGAATTATTAATAATAAAATTTTAACGTAGTAGATTGGTACTTTGAACGATGAAGCAAGGCTTTAGAATGAGAAGAACAATAACCGGTTCGACACAAAAGCAAAAGTAATATTATTTGCACGATCCTCTCTTTCTCCTCTCACTTTCAATGAAAGTCGGTAAATTCATTCACTGTGATTGTTCATAATAACGGCACGCCGATGCACAAATTGTAATTAATGTCTACTTCTTTAATGATTGCAGTTTACTTTGCATTAATAAATGCGCAGATGAGTTCATCAGAGATTGCTCATGTAATTTGAAAATATAGTCAATTAATTGCAGTTAATAAATTTAGGTTCTTAATTGTAAAAGACATTATCTTCGCTTGTTTCTTACAATAGTCATAAATTAATAATTTGATTTGTTTCAACTCGATTTGTTCTTATTACCTGATTTTATTTCGCACTTTTGCGGTTTTGGCGGTTTTATGATTATGTAGATAGTGGTTTCGGTTTCATGATTCTGTCCTTTGTTGTTTTTATTCTCGCGATATAGATTGATAGTATAATCTTCTGTAACTTAAAGTGTTTACACGCGTAAACGATTTGCAATTATTGGAGAAAGCATGCCCGCTATTCTATACTTACTAATAAAAATAAAATAAATAAATGCAATAAAATTATCCTGAAACCAGAATAGACTAACGTTCTTAATCATTATTAACGCAGAAATATGACACTAAATAACAGTCATAAATTATAATCAGTAGATAAGTGTAATCAGAAAGATAAACCATTGAAATTATTGTGTTAATAACTAATAATTTAAAATAAAAATATTGGTTTTTTTATTTTTATTTTTGTGAGATAATAGATGCGCTATAAATTTGGATTATACATATATTTATAATATTATTTATATGTGATAAAATAATGTTAATTTAAAAAAATATCAATATATAAAAATTTTTTTAAAACATGAAATTTATAATTGATAAAGTAAAATAAGGTAAACACATTGAAGTAACATAAGAAAATATTAATTGTATCACAATAATACATTGTGTACAACAATAACAATTGTAACATATATTAAAATATATAAGAAAATACTCTTTTTATAAATTGCAGAAAATTATTATAAAGATGCATTTTTCTTCTATAAACTCTGTTATAAATAAAGTAAATATTACTGTCGCCACTGATTGACAATGAACTTGCGTGTTTTTTCGCGCGATCAAATGCACTCTTATGATATTCACGTATGGTGAATGCCCAAGTGGAAACCGATGAACTAGGTCGCAGGCCCTCTTACTTTGTAAGTTTCATCGCCACCTTTCGGTGATAGTCCTTTCACTCTCGTTTGCATTACGCTCGTTTGCTTCTGAGAAGACATTGATCGCACGTTCTCCACATTATGTGTGCATAACCGGAAATTGAAAACGCGAGTTGTGTGTCGAAATTATTACTTCCTATGCAAGTGTGCTTTTGACTTTCGCATGAGATTATCTTATAACTACGAAACTACGGAGGAACTACTGTCAGTTACAATATATATCCATGAACTCTTTTTCTGCTATTATATATATATAATAAAGTTATACATGATATACATAATAAATAATATACATAATAAAATATAAATTAAATTAAATTTTTTATATAACATACTCTATTTATAAATATAAATATAAATTTTATATCCTCTTCTAAATATTAAAAATTTATATGTATTTTATTTATATAATATATACGTTATTTAATGTAATCCAAATATTATATTATTATTTAGATTAAGAAAAAAATATAAAAAAATATTTTTAATTTATCAATTTTTTATGTCGTCGAGTTTTCCATTGGCGAGGGTGTGCCTTTTCGTGATCATCGTGACTCTCGATCTCCGGTTCATGTTAAGACTTCTTATCCTATTGTCTTTCCTTTCCATCGCGCCCATCAAATCCTCGGCCGACTGGGTCATTCAACTCGCTTCGTCGTGCGTGTGGCCTAATTGCAAAAAGGAACAATTGCAGAAAAGAACAATTGCAAAAAGCGGAGAAGAGGAGACGAGATCGACGGCGAAAGAGATCGGCCAGTCGGAAAGAGAGTGAGTGAGTGTTTTCTTCGTGGTGAACTGATCTATGGTGAAGGTCCTCGTATATAAGCCACCGTGTAGACGATAATAGTCAGTGCTGAAACACCACCGGATCTCGATTGAAAACCACAAGATGACGATCATGTTGCAACTCGTAAGTTTCCACCGCGGTCGGAAATTTCAAGATCATGAAGATTTCAGAACGTCGCATTTCTTCATTTCTTCACGAGGTTTCCGGATCACCGGCTTTTGTGATACGTGTATTCAATAGTGATCTCGATAGATTTCTTGAGAAGAACACACGAAAACGATTTTTGAACGACTTCTACATTTTTCTCTCGTATTGAGATTGCTTGAATATATGACCGTGTTAAAATTTAGAAGCACATAAGATAATCGTGAAACTGTAATTGAAATTTGTGTATTGAAACATCTGTTTTATTATTGCTGTATGTATCTTGTTAAACTGTGATTGTATTCTAAAGATAGATAAAAGTTTAATTTTGAGATTTAAGAACGAATTATAAAAGTATAAAAGTTACAATTTTTACATTATATATATATATATATATCATATTGCTAGCCGTTATTTTTTTACTGTTTATTCATAAATATAAAAAATAATAAAGATAAAAAATCTTAATTATTAATTAAACACAAAACAAATTTTGACTTAAGTTTTACTTAAATCTTGATCATTGAAATCTATCTATATTGAGGCAATTGCCGCGGCATACGTCGCTGATTATCTGTCAGCCGAATCCGTTACGCTTTCATGACGACGTTACACCTTTGCAGTTTTTATTCACGCTGGTAGTGATGACGGTCACGGCGAGACCCTCGTTCTTGATACACGAAGGCCACGGTCTTGGGACAGTTGAGCCCAAGCTCATCTCACAATCGGTACATTTGCACGAGGTGCCGACTAAGGTGATCAAGATCACCAAAACAGTAGCCATCAAGGTTCCTGTGCCGTACCCCGTTAAGGTGAGCAGTTTTTTTTTTAGAAAACGAAAGCGCTTGCAGTTAATTAACGATTGAAAGTATTGAGGAATAGCTTGACATCTTATAAATTTTTAACAAGGTTTAAATTTGTTATTTAAATGAATTGAATATCGAAATGTAAAGAAATCGCTGTAAAAATTATGATATCAAATTTGTAAAATAGTAAAAAATGAAATAAAATAAAAAACAAAATATGATAAAAATTCTTTTTTTAATAAATAATATGTACGCATATATACTATACATGATAATAAATATATAAATAATAAATTTACATAGCTGCAAAGAATGAAAATACTTAAAAATAAAAAAAATGTTCATTAAATTTTTTCTTATATAAAAATGCGATCAAATTAATTTTCTATAGTTATATTTATTTTTACACATTCTATAATATATAGTAAATTATTTATATAGATTATATTTATAATGTAATAAAAGGGAGAGAGAATAATAATTTGTATTATTTTAATATTAAAGTATGTAAAAACATATCGTAGATTCCTGATTTTTCTTCATACATCATGTATAAATGTTTGCGAATGACTGATCGATTACAGTTTTTTCTGTCTTTTAGGTACCTCATCACATCCCATTTCCGGTGCCGGTAAAACATCCCATTGCGGTTCCAGTACCGCAGATAGTGAAAGTGCCGCAGCACGTGCCAGTGCCAGTGGAGAAGCCCGTCCCGGTGGAACTGCATCAGCAGGTATTAACTGCTAATTTAAAAATCTTATGAGCTAATAATATTTTTTCAGAATCTATAGAATTTTTCTATATAGAATAAGTAACTATATTATATTTCTGTTTGTTAAAATCGTAATCCAAGGAAACTTTCGAGACATGTAATGACTTGCACCAAGAATTTATTTTATAAATTACTTTATAATTACACTTTTATTACATGTACATTGTTATAGAGAGATATATGTATTTATATTTTTTATATTTTATATTTATGCTATATGTATAAAAATTGGTTTTTGATTGGTTTTCATATAACAGCAGATAGAAGAAATTAATGATGATGGCTTTCAATTAATATTAAAGTTATAAATATAGTTAATTTAATTTAATTTAGGTGCCGTTCCTGATATCTAAAGCGGTGCCTGTGCCACATCCGGTCCCCGTACCACATCCGGTTACTTTGACCAAGCCGATCTTCATTCCGGTGCCGAAAGCGATCCCGATTCCACAATCGAGCCACGATGAAGGCGGTATTTCAGCTGGAGCCGGAGGCGGAGGCGAAGGTGATCATGCCAGCCACGAGACAACCAACTACAACACTTACACCTCTCAAGGCCGTGAAACCTACGATCAGCAGAGTAGCGGCCAGCGGGCCCAGTTCCAGTCATCCCAGCGCGACTACTCGGCGAATCATTAGCTTTCGAAATGCGACAGCTCGATTGATTACAACAGTGTGCGAGGTCTGGTGCGACTGAAAGGAAAAGTAAATCGAGAAGTAAATCATTGATGTATGATACACGCGAGCGGATCACTTTGAAAGTGGTTTAAGCGAAATGATAAAGGGCTTCGATAAGTAAAATACGAGTACTAGATAACAGGGCCTTTTTTGGAAACTTTATATACTCATTCCACTTTCAATGTTGACGGCTCTATATATATAAATATGAAATAATATTTCTCAAACTTAACTAGATATCACTCTCGAAGTATTAGATTTATAGAAAAAAGAAAGAAGAATTAGAAGAATTTTATGCTCAAAGACTCGTAAAAAGATTTATATACATGTAATATTGATATTGATTATAAAAGTTTAGAATTTTTATTCTCTATATTCGGATACTTTAGAAAATATTAGATATGTTTGTACACATAATTATGGGGTGCAATTCGTTAACTACTACTGATAAAAAAAGATGACGCTAATTTCTTTCCTACAGTAGTAATAATCGGGAGTAGTAATAATTGATTTCTATCAAATTTAATAGTTAAATGTAGTAATAGAGACAAAGTTGTGGTGACTGCAACACAAATGTTCGCGAATTTTGCAATTCGTCTGAATTAAATGCCCTGCAAATAGCTTCAGAAGAAACAAAAGAACAGAATCATGTGCTAATGATTTTTGACGTTGCTATTTCTGTCAACGTGACGTATTTTAATTATAAAATTAAAATACTTTCAATCATTGATGTCTGAAGAATAAGTTGAGATAACGTATTATACATTCTTGTATACAGACAAGTAGGTTCTCTGAAAGATGTTGAGTTTTTGTTTTTGCTACTTGATGTTATAGTTTTTCGTTATGTGAGATTGTTTTTTCTTTTTTTTTTTTAATGTTGTAGTATTATTTTTTAATAAAATATTTATGTATACACGCTGGAGCGCCGTCTCTTCCTTATTCCTCATGTTTGTAGAATCTGTAGTTTCTCGCGAAGCGCGATACTGCCGGCGTATAACCATAAATATCAGATTGCGACACTTTTTATTGGGCAGGTGTGCAAGTAGCGTTACGAGTCGGACTTGCCCAACGGGATCGCTTACAATATGTGCGTATAGAGAGTACGTTCCGTGCGGCGTGCGCTCTGCATGCAAATTTTATTAATCGCGTGTTTAACGTGTCCTCGTTCTCCATTTAATGGACATTTCACCGCCGCCGCGCCGCCGCGTTCATGTAACCATTTCTCATAATACAGCCTTAAATTTCCCTTTCGTGCCCGTGGATTATACAATTACGATCTTCGTTTTGTAATCTTGCAAGAGATTGTTCACGTAATCAAAAGCTCAAATTTTTCTCGTTATAAGTTATTTGTCGCGTTAATATTTTCGATATATCGATTATCTTACATAATATTCAATACTAACAATAAACAAAAGCTATATAAATAAATATAAATTAATAAGTGAATAAATGTAAAATATAAAATCTAAAAATATATATAAAGAAAAACAATTTTTTGATCTTTTTTTATGCTTATGCGTTTCTCTACAATATTTTTATTCACATTATGCGTGAAGCAACAAATATTTTCAGCAATTTTCATCGATAGAAGAATATATTATTATTTTTATGAACAATAAGAGGTAATAATGAGAATACGAGTTCTTCATGAGAAAAGATTTATTTCAATGATGGACAATCAGTATAATGACGTTATAGGTAGAAACATAGACCTAAGTAGTCACACTTGATGCTTGCGAGCACCACTCGATCCTTTTTTGTCGTGGAAATGTCTTTTTGTTTTTTTTTTTATTTAAAATTAGAGGACGCTCTTCTTTTCCAGACACTCATTCTCTCTCCTTCTCTCCCTATCATACAAATGTCCAAAAGAATTCGACATGAAAGACTCGCGAAAATTGTCCCCCAATATCCGAAACAAGAGGTATTCACTTTAACCACACTCATCATCGACGAAGAAGAATATATATTAACGTACATTAATATATATAGATATAGATATATATCTTTCTTTGGGAGCGCTTTCTTAAAGAAGGTGGTCACTGAAAGCTCTGAAAGATCCACGCGGTCCAAGTGATGCTTCGCGCTGATGATGTCGAAGAGCGTCGCCCTCGGGACTGCCATTTTACCATCCAGAGTATCCATAGGGGATACCGCTGTAACCGCTGTATCCGCTGTATCCGTTGTATCCGCCTAATCCGCTATATCCGCCGTAGTATCCATTGTATCCAAGACCGGAGTTCAGTTTCGCGTAGACGATCGGCTGCGCGACGGGCACCGGCACGTGTTTGACGACCGGGACGGCGTAGGGCTGGGGCACTTTGACGGCATACGGGGCGGGAACTGGGACCTTGACTGGATAGCTGACGGGAACGGGCACGGGGCGGTCTACTGCGACAGGAACATGCTTGGTGACCTCAACTGGGTAGGGTTTGGGCACTTGGACGGGATACGGGCGGTCGACGGGCACGGCGTACGGCACCTATATAGAAGAAAAAGAATATCTTTGACTATCGGTGAACAAGATTTTGAATAAATTTTTTTTCCGGTCCATTCCCATATTTGTATTAAGAAGGTATTGCATTAAGAAATAAGCAAAGATTAGGAAATATATTGTATTAGAATAAATATGAGGTTTAGTTTCTTATAATTTATTTTGGCTTGTCGGTTGATTAATAGAAGCTAAACTTTATACTCTACCCAATTAGCAATTTAAACTATTTTTTGTTACTCTATATCATCCACTTTAGTATTCGATACGAAAGACACTGTGAATTTCATTAAGATGCAAATGTATCCAATATAGATTTAATTTTTTTTGTTATTGTGGAAGAGATCTGGATCAAGGTGACTAATTCACAAGACAACGCAAGAGTATGAAACGAAGACCTCGCACTTCTAATCACGCTCCAATTGTCACAGTATATATATCTCTCTCTTTGTGCAATCGTTAACTTTAGTGTCGTAGAAATGCATACGTTTCGAAAGTCTAGTTACCATAGTTTATGTACATAGATCCCAATTATATTTCATTTTAGAAACTAACCGTATGCACTTCATCAAGAAACTTCTTGATGAAGCAGAAACTTCTTGAAAGATAGATTCCTTCTGCATGTGAAAGAGGGATTCGTGAAATTTGTAGAACTTGAACTTACACCAAAAACATTCGGGTACAAGCAGCAACATTAAAAAATTGATAAATGTAGATGTCGAATTAATAATAATCCATTTATGTTGGCACTTAAGAGATTGAAATTATGTAAAAATTGTAATTGCAAAATAACTTTCACCTATATCATTAGAAAACCAGATAAATATCGCCTTTAATCAATTTTCTTACTGAGAGACATAAATGTAGCTATTATTTCTCTGAGTCATTTGCTAATTGCTTTGCTTTCATCTAATTGCGCTTTCCAGTAAATTGATTCCCAGAAATGAAGCTTCTGCATTTATCTTTTTCCGCCAGTAGCGAGATATGATTAAGCCTTATCGAAGCAAGAAGATGGAAAAGAGCTGTACTCACGGATGCTCTTCACCAAATCTTGCTAACAAATTTTCACACGTGTAATCGCGAATATTAGTGATTCTAACGAGAAAATCGGGAATGGAAAATAGTGAATATTGATACCTTAACCGGGACCGGGACGTGTTTCTCGACGGGTACGGCGATGGGTTGGGGCACGGGTACAGTGACTTCCTTCGTCACGACGGTATTAATACCATGGTTGAGGCCGATCGCGGGAATGGACGAGTACGTGTTCAATCCACCGAGACCATAACCAAGACCACCAAGATTGTAGTCCAAGCCTCCGTAGCCCAAGCCTCCATAGCCCAAGGCTCCGTAAAGGCCTCGCTTATCCTTCTTCGTCTCTACTTTCTTTGTCTCATCTTTCTTCGTTTCTTCGGCGAAAGCGAGCGCCACCAGGGCGAAAAGAACGATCACCTGTAAATCAAAGAGTTATATGCTTTGTTTTCTAAAGAATTTGTAAAATTATATATTGTGTGTGTGATTGCACACACACACATAACAACAATAATTTTCTAACTTATTTTAATATGACCCTGAAATTGTACAATAATATATAAATGTATTTTATAATTCAATTAGAACAATCAAGATCAGAAAAAATAAAAAATGAATTTTTTTCAAACTTGATATAAAGTCGAATAATTGAATTAAAAAATATATTAAAATTATTTACATGAAAATGAAAACGTACAGAGAATTAAAAAATTGAAAAATAAAAGTAAGAGAACTTAAATAATTTGACAATAATAGTTGAAAAATATGTTTGTTATCTTTCTGTGTCCATATTATTAAACAAAAATTTCAATCTAATTAAAATCTATTAACTAAAAATACATTAATTTAAATTAATAAATTTAAAATAAGAGATTCACTGTAAGTATTCTTTGTTTATATTTTTTGAATAATTTGTTCAACTATACAAAGTCCTTTAAATTTTATATTAACAGTTGCAATTAGACAGTTGCAAAACCATCTATCTTCTGCAATGAACTGAATGTATCAATTTTCTTGAGAGAACGGTTCACCCTCGTTGTAACACACGATCGGTTTTTTCTAGATCTTTTCGATCCTCCGGTCGATTTCTCCGCCAAATCAATTTTTATGAATAAACTCTCGTATCCGATTATACCTTGGCGTTCATGATGCTGCACGAGTTTCGGACTTGGTTCGTCGAATTTGCGACTGATGAGTACGATGAAGATCCCCCTGCTTTTATACGATAAACCCTCAAGGAGAGACGGCATGGAGAGTGAGGTGGTGGGCAACCGGGCCTACTGCCGAAACGCGGTTAGGTGAAAAGAAACCGAAACCGGGTCCCGCGAGTAGGGGACCGCCGAAAAACTCGCACCCGCGCGACTCTTCTCGCCGCTCGTAAGAAAGACTCTTGCGCAAATGCACCACCTCGCACGCGTCGAAACTCATAGCGTTAAGTCTCTTTTATTGGCTCATGGGAAATCGTAGAAAAGTTTGAACCTTAATTTATAATAAATAGATTGATAAATTATAGAATTTGATTAACAT
Source organism: Temnothorax longispinosus (assembly GCF_030848805.1). Classification (NCBI taxonomy): domain Eukaryota; kingdom Metazoa; phylum Arthropoda; class Insecta; order Hymenoptera; family Formicidae; genus Temnothorax; species Temnothorax longispinosus. Next base: position 23,516,365 of record NC_092358.1, read on the forward strand.
TTACTTGATAACTCAAATTTAATGTTTCTATATTTTTATATCTCGTAATCTTACTCATCTTCTTACTCTACACAACTTCAAAATTTTGTATAGAATTATTTTATTAAGAAAACAGTTTACTAGTAGTTTTTTACTAGTAACTAAAGAAATTTAGATTATTGTACTATATCTTAATTGTTCACATTTTCAGCCAAATTTCAATTAAATTTTTTTTATGTATATTATTTTTATTATTTTACGTCATTAATCTTACGTCAAATTTTAAGTGGCGTAAGGAGATTTTTATACACCACGGTACTGCTAATTAAGGCCCCGTGCCGATTCAATTTTTGTGGATCTTTGTTTTGCGATCGTGATCGCACCGGGTGTTCTCTCAATCATCTGGTTGTGCAATTGTGCGCTCGGCCGATTCCGTAATTGAAATCTTACGAGAATGAGAAATAAATGATGAGCATAGCTCTCGACTAACTATGGGTAATAATTGTCTGTAAGCAAAATTGTAAGTCGTGTGAATCAAGTTAGTTCCACCCATACAGAAGGTAAAGTTTAAATTCAAGCATAATAGAAATAAACAGATATATAATAATGTTATTATACGTACCTCTCAAGTTTTTTAAAAATGTGCTATTTAATATTAAATTTTTTTATTATATTAAAATATTCTCTTTCTTTGTAACAAAAATTTAAAAATTTAAGTTTTTTTTAAATAATATATTTTATGATTTATTAATTATTAAATATTAATAGTAATTTAGCAAAAAATTATTTACAAATATATTAAAATATAATTATGTATTGTACGTTATATAACTATGACTTAATTGTGTGTGTGTATACTTTTTGGTAATTTTAATATAAAATTATATAGCAGCGTGTTAAAAAAGTGTTATAAAAGATATAAAAGATCACTGTTTAAGAGATTTTAATGTGAATTACTTAATTACTTGATAAAAATGACACAACAATATATTGCGCGCATCGCAGGATATTACATTTGGATGCCCTCCCGTCCATAAATCATTGCGTCGTTTATTACCATGTAACGAGACCATGTCTCATTTTCTTCTTGAAGTCGGCGAGAAAAAGCGACAGGCATGAAATACGCGTTTGAGAGATCAGATCTCATAAATTTTAAAGAAAAGTGAGAAAACGCTTAAGGAGAATCGATTCCATGGCTCTTCTGCAATAAGTAAATACAAAAAAGTCGTCAAATGCAAAGAGAGATTAATCATCTTTAACGGAAATCATACAGAAAATAATATAAAAATTAGTTTTTTAATGTTAGTCATATAACATTAGTTTTTTTATTTTACGAAAAAGCGTTTTGTATATAATCTTTGTTGTGCGCAAAAACTATAAAATATTTTTAAAATTTTGAATATTTTGAATATAAATGTTATAGAAGCTATTCAGTTAAAATACTTTGTGTTCACAGTCAAGATTCTATATATAATTTACGTTTATTTTATTGTAATTACATTCCATATTGCAAAATTGGGCGGCTGTCGCCGCCAGTCTCTTCTTTTGTTCCATGCTTTTCGCGAGGTGTTTATGGAATTTATGAATCTTATGGAACCGGCCTGATTCTCTTCTTTCCAGGTTGAACCGTGCTATTAACGAAAGTGGTCCGACTTTTGGACAGCTTCGCGCAATTTCGTTGCTCGTTAATTGGCTCCACCTGTCTGGCCAGTTCCAGAAAACTTGAGGAGAGCGTGATCATTAAAACACATTTCTCATAGATGAGCGAATATAGCTGTTTACGTGTTGACGAAAATTATTGCGCCAACGGATCACTTATCCTCGTTACAGCACTTGACATCGTTACGTATGATTAATATTTATGATTAACTTAAATTGCGTGCTATTCAACAACGAGTAATGTTGTGTCACAGGTATATTATTTGTAACATGGTTGTTTATATCGGTTAAAAAAATATTAGTAAAATATGGTAAAAGAAAACGCAGTAGTAAGAAAGTAAAATTGTGAATGACTGATTGTGAATGATCTAAAAACACAAAAACTGCCATTAAAATTAAAACAGAGTATTTTATATAAAGTAGAGAGACCAAGGAACAAGAATAAAATTGCTTTTTTTAATATTTGAATGCATATATGTAACACCTGTGTGTCATAAGATACGTAATAAAATTATGTTATCAAAAGATTTATGTTATCAAAAAATTTAAAGATTTATTAAAGTATTAAAAGATTTAATAAGTAATTTCACTTTTTTATTATTTATGTATTCTTTTCATATGGATTTTATATTAATCAGGAATTGTCAGGAAAAATGTGTATAAATTAAAATATATTCGTATATCCGATGGCAGTTAATAAACGAAAGAAACAAAATACTATGATCTTGTACTTTTGACTCGAAAGAAATAACATATGGCGCTCGGGACGCTGTCATTAAACTCCGTAAATTAGTTCGTGGATTCCCGGATGACGTCAAAATCGCGGCATGCAAGGACACGCCAACAGAATGCATCTTTCGGATTCTTTTACACTCCACTCGTAGAATCAATGACTACCTAAACCGGATTTATGCAGATTATTTGTTTATGTATATATATCGAGAACGATGGGTGACAAACGATTCAATGATTTTGGGATTTTCGGTGAATTAATCTTTAGCGAGTTAAAAGTGTGTATAAATAACATACCATTTTTTTATTCCACATTTAACTTCTCGTTGTGTGTGTGGATAGGTGGTTTAACAAAATTTCTATTTCAAGCTAACTGCTTTTAAAAGATATATTATTAAATATTCGTTAAATAAAACAATGTTCTAAGTTATTTAAGAAATATGCAGGTGAAAGGGAGAAAGAAAGAAGGTAATTTGGATATATTCCGTACAAGGAATAAATAGGAAAATATACGAGTAAAATGTACATATATACGAGTAAAGAGTTTTCATAGAAAAAAATATTAACTTATTTTCTTTAGACGTTTTATAACATACTTTCACAGTATAAGAAATTATTTGTTAATTAAATAAAGATCAACCTCAATTTAATTAACAACAATCTTATTTTTTATCGCTATAGTCAACTGTCGGCACAAAAGGTGATACATTTAATAAGTAACATATCAATCAAAGTTGATTTGCAATTGAATTGACATTCCTCCATAATTTTCGTTTCGGCGCTGAATTCTGAATGTAAATCCGAATTTGTGATCTTTACAGCATTTGGCAAACATAAATAATCGATCGAAAGATGCTTACGGTAGTCTAGACTCATTCAAAATAGGCGGAATGTCTTAGCTGATTATTAAAATGCAAACGATTTGGACGCATTTTAGAAATATAAATTATATGACTTGGAAATTAGGGGTGACGAGTGGCTCCTGTATTTTACATAAAACATTTTAGTATCGGCAACTTTGAAGATAGTTTTTTTTAGAAAAAATATTGAAAGAATGTAATTTCATTTTCCTTATTGCTATATTTTATACACAGTTATCCCGAATTCGACCAAAACTAATTTTTAAGAACCGGTTAGCTGATATAAATAAAGTAAATAAACAGTCGAAAGATATCTTGCCATAGTATCTTTTTCTCTGGACTTGTTTGAAATAGTCTTAATTAATATTTTATCAAAATATATTTTTTTTTTTCTAAAAACCCTATTTAATAATTTAGCAAATAATAAATTTAATTTTCCATTATTCTTTAAATTATAAAAGAATGTTTCTAGTTAATATTACGAAAAGATTATCACAAGATTATCAATTTTCAAATAATTAAAAGTAAGGAACTGTTGATAAATTACATTTCTGGGTCTAAATAAATAAATAAAAATTAACAACTCACGACCAATATATAATTAATTGATATCAATAAATTATTAATTGATATAAATGTAATACGCTTAATACAATTAAAAAGACAAAATACTTATGTTAGTAAAATTTATTAAGAAATAAAACATAAAAATTTTATTTACTTAAATTTAAGTTTTAGCGTCTTATTTTAGGTCGCTATTGAAATATCGAGCTCTAACATGTTAATACAGCTTTTATACGTGAGACAGATTTTACTTTTGTCGGTTATTGCAATAAAGCGAGAACGTTTTAATTAAAAATAAATATTGTAACGTTACGAACCCGGATTTTTGTGACGCTGAGAAGAAAGAATGTCTGGCAACTCTCGAACGCTTATAATGGATGATCCAAATTTACATGTGACATTTATCAAGGCCGGCGCCAGCGACAAATTTTTTGCGTAGACAAAATGGTTCTCGCTTATTCAGAGAAAGAACGATCGAGATCTGCGATATAAATTTCTTCTGGACATTTCTTCGTGAAGATTTATGCCTAGCTGTCTCATCTATCGTAAATTTTATATTATTTACCGATAGGATTTGAAGAAAATAAAGATATATGTGAGCGTATTGGTCTAGCAATCCGATTTTTAGTGAGAAGATAAACTGCAAAAAATATTGCAAGTAAAATATTATCTAATTTAATTAGTAAATTAGTTGGTCATGAAATAAAAAAAATCGAAGAAAATATGAAAAAAGACTCCGATATCCTTTATTTTTTAACTTTTATTAAAAGAAGTGAATTAAAGAATTATAAAGAAAATAAAACATTAAAAATTGAAATAATTGTGAAATTAGGTCTATCTTGCTCTAATAAGATGGAAAATTCATGTGAAAAATTAAGAATCGAATATTAATATTATTGTGCAATGTACTGAAAAATGGACTTCATCGAGAGCTTCAGTAAACACTTTGAACCAACGATTTCCGGGTAGGAGAGACAGACGAGTGTTCGTGAATTGCATAAATCGGCAACCGTTTTTGATTTCGACACCGGAAACAGGCCCCTTGCTCGCCCTCTCGTAGTTTGTTGCAAGCGCGAGATGTATAATCGTTTGTAGCGATTGCGTAATCGCGAGCGCCAGGCCCGGCCGCAGTCAGGCGAAATCGCCGAAAATTCCACGTTTCGTTCGTACACCGGTTATTACACGCACGTTCCTCGCGTCACCTCGATGTATGTATACGTGTATACGCATTCTCTGCATCGAATGCACACGACTTGCATTATACAAGTTCCGTGACATTACTTTCGCATCCTTAAGGCTCAAGCCGCAACCTTTATCAAAATTCGAACATTGTTGCGGCGTTTATTGCCATATTCTCGAATTTATTAAATGTCTCAGAAAAATACAAATTAAATATTTTATTTATTCATTTTGTGATTAATAAATATTAAATATTTACTATGTTGTAAATAACAAAAATAAAAATGAAAAAATTGAACTTTGCAATAAAATTAATATTTAGCAGGCATTTCCTGCGCATAGCTTTAATATTCATTTAACATTTTAAATTATATGATATAAATTGATTTTTTAATGTAAATGACAAAAGTATGGTGATTATATTAGGAAATACATGTCAGTAATTTATAAAAGCCAAAGAATTGTGCGTGTAGAAAATAAAGTTATCAAATGTATTAACTACGTAAGTATGGCATGAAGCATCAAGTGTCTCGTTATTGTTGTGCAAATTGATGTAATCAAGAAATCATTATGTAGGCGGAGCGCTTCACGGTGTCCAAGAAAGAAAGTCAATTTCGTGTCTTTGAGCTTGTTCTTGTCTTCTTTGTTCCCTATCTTCTTTGTATCATTCATTGTCAATTGTGTCTGATTATCGCGGTTATAGACAATTTTGTCATACCTTGTATTAACTTACGTAAAAGTGCAAAAATTATTGTATTTTTATTTTTCTTTTATTTTTGCATCAGTTACTAGAGAAAATAATTAATGATAAAATTCAAAATATTAAACAATTAATTAATAATTTGTTTAAGTAAATTAATATAATTGCATTAAAATAATTAGTAATTACATAATTATAATTCATACATAGTTATATAAATTATTAAGTTATCAAATAGAAAAAAAATATCTTAAGATAAAAATTAATATTATTTTTTCTAAATATTCATTATTGTTAACTCATTTATATAGATATTAATATAATTCTAAAACTCAAAAATAAAATATTATTTGCATGCACGCTTTCAAAATTGATACTTATTTGATATTTATTTTTCAATTGTTTTTCATATAATTCTTATTATTGCAGATATTGATTGGATTATCCGATTATTAGAATAAAAAGATTATCTGCCTGTTTTATTTAACTTGTCACATCTCTCAGTAATTGTAATTATTGGAAATTTTTAATTTTATTTGTATTTTAAGAATGTTCAATTTTGATTTAATTTTTTCTTGTTCTTTCGATTAAAACGCTTCTGCTACAAAATGTATAAGCATAATAATGTGTGGTCGACCTTCATCAAGGGAAACGTTAAAGTTACGCGCGAATTTTTTGATATGTATATATATATATATTTATATATATCATAATCCTACACATGGTATGAATAATAGAATTTTTATACGTAATGTAGGTGGAAACGTTACGTGAAAAATTATATCTTGATTTCGTTTACATTCCGCAGCCGCTTTGAAAATTTACGCAAATCTTATGCAACAAGCATAATTTAATTATAAAAAATATATGTATGCTTTCCCTTTATCTCGAAATAAGTATCTGAAGTATTTTATGTGTTTATGCACATTCCTTTATTTGCTTCGTTCTCGGTTGCATATTTGCATTCTTACTTTGACTCTCGCTTTCTAAAGTTTTCCGCAAAACGAAGACATGTTAACGATCATCGGATACTTGAGAAATTAATTTATTGTTTAATTACCTTTTTTATACTTTTATTGTTCCAACACATTTTATATCATATTTTTGAATTTATCCAAGTTTATTACAGAAAAATTAAAAAATCTACCAAATTAAGATATACATGGTTCAATGCTCGAAGATGCTTGATTGAAATAGATATAAAAATTTAAACTTTACTGGCAAAAAAATACCTTATCATATGGAAGAGAGAGAGGAAGAGGGAGAAAGCAAAATGGTTGCTCAATCATCATCGGTTAAAATGACGTTTGCATTTCGATAAAAAAACAAATCAGTAAAAGGTATCATGTGACAGATGACAGGTAGTTAGTACCTGTCATAAAATATAAAAATATTGTTTTTTTATAATTGATATTTTTTTCCATGTTTGCATATGCTTAAAATTTTACGTAAATTTTATTTAACGTTTTTAGTTAAAAGCTTGTATAAAAGAAATTTTATGTAACAATCTTCTATCAATGTTTTACAGAAATTGAATTATAATTATTCTTAAAATAAATATTATTTTTATTATTATTATAAATTTTATTTTTATTATTTTAGTATAAAAAAATAAAATAAATCTAAAGTAATATAATTTTACATAAGGCTAAAAATATTGAAAGAATTTAAAAAAGAGATTATAATTAAAATTAAAAGTCATCTAAAATTGTTTTAAATAAATAACAATTCCGTGAGAACGCTTTTAAGGTATAATATAACATTACTGTTTGTTTAATTTTCGGTTATAATATTTAATACTGCAATATTTTAAGCAGGTCATTTATTATCTTCAGGCAAAGAACCTCCGGGCGTTGGCCAATTTCCCTAAATCTGCCATTCATTTTGCTCTATTCCGTAATCAAGGTGAACCACTAATGTCAGACCGTGAAAAATAAAAACACGTATTGCCGAAATTTCGTGTAGCAATTTCACAGACAAACCTTGTTGCAAGATACTATACTTTATTTCATCGTGCCTAAACTGCCTAAGGGCATTATTTCTCACGTTTCTTGCTTAGAAACAGATCGAGAGAGTGTGAAAGGCGAATATACTTGAGTGAAGTATAAAACAAAGAAGCGAAGCTCTGTCGAAACAACAAATCAATAATTGCAAAAGCGAACCGAAGATTTCATTAGAAACCAACAGGGTGTGTCCGTGTGCCCCAAAAATAGCTTAGATTCCTAGATGGCTTCCTAGATTTCTACCAAATTGTTTAATTTAATTCTAAATATATAATGTTTAATATAGCATATCACTCAAAATTAAACATAAACTTGAAATTGCAATAATAAAAATAATATTTATTAATTTATAAAAATGTAAAATTGTATAACATAAAAAAATAATATCTATTAATTTGATAAGTAAAAAAGTACAAAATTCATATCTATTAACAAATTGGCAGAATAATATGCTTCTTCTATTAATTTTTTTTTAATTTTTCTACTAAAAAGAAATAAATTTTAGAAATATTCAAAAGAATGAAAATATTGCAAGATTTTAATATGCAGTGTGATTTAAAATAATATTTGTATCTTTGGCATAATAAATGAGTTATGAGCGCAAAAGGAAAAGAAGAAGTCGGTTGTTTCTTTACGAAAACATTTACAAAATCGATTTATTCCGTGAATTTAAAATACTACACGACGAGAGAAGCGTCTCTTGAACGGACGCTCGTCGTGATGGATTTTGCGATGCTGGGAAAAGGGTTAAGATGGAGCGGGGTGTATGTGACTTTTTTGAGGAGAATTTCATCTAGTAGTGGCCGTAGCCCTTAACGAGAACGGGAACCGTTTCTTTGACGACGACTGGATGCGGAACCGCAACTGGAACTGCGTGAGGGACCGCGACTGGAACTGGAACTGGGTGGGAGACAGCAACCTAAAAGACAAAATATTGATATTAATTGAAAATATGAAATAATTTCGGTTCTTATTATATAAATAGCTACTTTTCAAACGTTTGTTATATAACTATTGGCTATTTTTCACATTAAATGTAATTATTAAAATACAATATCTAAAATTATGGTGCTAAAGTTTGTAATGTAATTAATGTAATTAGTTAAATAATGAAAATAATACGAGTAATACGGATAAATAGCCAAATATATAAAAAGTCAATATAATTGGCTAGTTTGCATCATTACATATCTATTATTATTGTACAGCTGAAAAACAGAATACGTGATAATATGTAGATTAAATAATTGTGGCCAATATGTTCGCGTTAATTACATCGATCGAGCATATTTCAATTGTCAATTGCAATCATCGACCTATGACTTCAAGTATAATTTTAGTTTAATTACAACACAGCTGTAAAGTTATGTCCAACCAGCGCGGCGGTTGCTTGCACCTCTCTTGCGTACGTTCACCTAATCGCGTAACGCACAAATAAATGACCAAAACCGTGATTCTTATCGCAACACATTGAATCGCCAATTAATCAACGTAGACGGTAAATTAGCTATGCTGAAAACCAAGAGTACACAATGAAACTGTTAATAATCACGTCTCGAAATCGATTTCTACTTGTTGCGCTAAACAGGCAAAGAATTATAATGAGACAACACATTATAATAAGCTGAATACGTTATTGGGATGGAATAATTAAAATTTATTAGAACGTTAAAATTACGTTAAAATATTAAGAGGCAACATTTCTTATCTAGAAACCACGATATAGATCCTGATGCGAAATTTGTGGCTTCCAATTAGAATTCTTTGTCTGTCAAATCGGATTAATTTATTTTCTAATCTTTCGTCGAAATTGAAAGATTTTGGAAATGTCACGGCCAATGGAAGATTAGAATTTGTTATAATTTACCTTGACGGGGTATGGGGCAGGCACGGGCACTGGCACCTTAACGGGAACCGTGACTGGGTAAGGCTTCTCTACGGGAACCGTGATCGTCTTGGTCTGGACCACGGGGTAGGGCTGTGGCACGGGAACGGCTACTGGAACTGGGTGCGGGACGGCAACCGGAACCTAAAGATAACAAAAAATTTTATTATATGTTGAAACAAATTAGGAGAAGTTGTCCCAGTACCGAACAGTCCCCAGTACCGAATAATATATATGATATTTGCATATTTTTACTATAGAAGTGTGCAAATATTATATTGTCCGGCACTGCAGTGTGGGGCAACTTCCCCTACATAACATTTATTTACTCTTTAGTTTTCCTCATTCAAATATTTAATACAATTTTTTACTTGGCTATTTTAACTTTATATTTAATTAAAATTAATAAAAAATATAAACACCAAGTTAAAATTTAGACTCTAATTAATTAATTCAAAATTTATTTAAAATGCAACATTAAAAATTTATGTTATATAAAATTTTACTTTGTAAATTTTCTGTTTAAATTATATAATCATCAAATTTTTATAAAAGATTTTTTATTGTTATTATTTGTCGCGACACCATCGTCAAAAATTAAACTGATTAATTCGTACCTTAACGGGGTACGGGCGATCGACGGGAACCGCAATTGGCTGCGGAACCGCGTAGGGAACAGCGACGGCCTTCTCTTTGACAGCAATGGCAACACTGTGGCCACCATATCCACCATCCAATCCACCAAGGCCACTAAGACCACCAAGACTACCATATCCACCAAGACCACCATAACCACCATAACCACCAAGACTACCACCAAGTCCATAGTCACCCAGGCCGATCAGGCCACGCTTCTTGACCGTCTTCTCTTCAGCGGCGAACGCCGCAGAGATCAGCACCAGGCAGATCTGCAAAATCAAGAAAGGAACGTTAACAAAAAATCTCTAAAGATCTGTGAATGGGTCGATCGAGAAATCTGTGAAAGTTAATATTAACTCAAATATTAACTCAAACGGATAATTAAAAACTATCGCAATTCTTAATTTTCAAAATCAAGAACAACATGTCATTAAAAGATTCTTGAGTAAAAATCTAAATAATAAATGGATGAATAAATTTATCGAAATCTTTAAAAGTAACTATTATTGAGATATCTATCCAATGTAAAATTAATTATTTATAGCCATTTAAATGAGCAAACTTGAGAGAATTACTCGAGACATTGAATAATGTGCGAAATCGTGAATTATAAAGTGTAAATATGATTAATAATACAATCTAGTTTAATCATTATTGGACCAAATAACTGTAAACAAATCGATCTGCGAAACAATTAACGAATTTGATAAAGATGACAATTATCACAATCGAGACTATCGATTCAAAAGTTGGAAGGTCTTCGCACGGGATTTAAATTGCACACAAATAATAGGCTTTTCCAATTTTTAATTTTCATTTATGCTTTCTAATTTTGCAAAAAGAAACACTGTGACAAAGCACGGAAAGTGCAGAAAAATTAGATCGGCTCCTAAACTTCGATCTGATTAAGCATTATGTCCGAACGGAAATGTTCTCGGCAGAATCAAACGGATCTCAGCACTGCTTTTTTAACTTTGCTCGAAGATGTGACAGCACGTACCAGGGCCCTCATGTTGAATGATACTTTGGCGTGATACTCGCGCGTGAGTAAAATAGATCGGTTTCTGTCGTTGTCGGGCTGGAAAACCACCCTTTATATAGGGAATTGACTTTCATTTCGCGCACCCTGCGCCCCGCCAGTGGCGAGGGAAGCCAACGGCCGGTCTATCGCCACACCTACCTAGAGCCTAACACTATTTACCCACGATATACTGCACACAGATATGCGTATGTTATAACACATAATGTGCAACGATTGTATAACATGCTAAACGTGCGCGAGCCGCCAGCCGCGCCGTTATAAATGGAGCGCGCGCTTGGCCACCACTTTATGCAGATATGCGTGCGTATGTGAGCGCATTTCGATGCCACAACCTTAACGAGATCATTTTTCCACCCGTCGAGAGATCTACCTCAATCGTGATGTCACACGCGTCATTGAAAAGTCGCAGGAAACTCGTTAGCAATCAGCGTTACAAGTTACAACAGTTCTTTTCCTCGCGTACGTCGTTCGAGTTCTTCGTTACGAAATTAAATGGAATTCGATTAGACTGTTGTTTACATTATTGTTTATAAGATGTCATATTTTAAAGTATATCTTCAAACGTACATATCTTGCAATTACTATAGGATATCTTTTCTTTACCTTTAAAAGATTGAACGCGGTTTTTTTTCAACAGAAATTAAAGTCGAGGCGTAATTTAATTAAATAATTAAAATTAATTTTATATATATATATAGAGATAGAGATATCGGTATATTGCACATAGTTTTAATCTCCCTATTATGAAATATCTTTGATTTTTATAATGCAACGCGCGATCTTATATAGATACGAAGCAACGAATTTCCAACTAACGTAACGCACGCATAGCGCAGTACTAATTGTAACACGTGAATTTATTCTCGCCCGTGTCCGGCGGCTGTGTCGGTTTGCGCAAGATTGCTCAATGCTTCATTACGAGGTAAAGCAGTTAACTTGCCGCGCTAATATAAATCATGCGTTGCGAGGAACGCGCAGTGTCTTCTATTGCGGTGCACTCTATTATTACGTTATATGCGCGTACCATAAGAGATGCAAGTTGTCCATAAGGTAGCAATTCCGTGGGTATTATCATTGCCATCTGCGAGACTGATATGTTGGTTTTACGCCGGCAAAAATCACCATTAACGGCGTGAATCGTTAGCTGATTGATCTATGGCGATTTTATCCCTGTCTACCGATTGATTTATGGACAATCCCTTACTCTTGAGAAATTAATTGTTGGTTATTCTCACGTTCGCCGTAAGTCTTATTGGCGACACCTTGCATCTGCGTTTCGAAACGAGAACTTTAATCATTATTTGCGAAGGGAAATCACCTTCAACAGTCCGGGGAATAAAAGAGAAAATTATATCTTTGAATGAGCACATGGATATTTATGAGGTTTTTTGTATTTTGATAAACGGAAATTTCTTTTTGCAAATACTGGATGCAATAGTACTAGAATACAGATTTATGTTTAATAAAATCAATATTTTATTAATTTATTTTCATTTTTATACAAATTTATTTTAATTTTAAAATATTTTTTTTATATGTATAGATTACGATAAATCGTATAATGAGAAATTACATTGCATTAGTCACAAGATGGCAACAGCGAATTGTTAAATCACGCCATTACGACAAATAACATGTAACATTCCCAAGTTGATATAAGGCGATTAAGTCTGTCACATTGGCACGCAGAATGGGCCTTTTATCGTTTCACTACGCCCAAACAAACGTTTCCTGGTTTAATGTTCATTTGTCTCTCTTAGAGCACACTACAAACGCCACAAGAAGTCACTTGTATATATTTTACGAGTGGCAATTTAAATCCTCGAAGTTGTTAGCGGCATTTTTATTATTACTTACTTGCTTTTATACTTTTGTACTTTTATACTACTATTTCTTTTTCATGCACAATTTTTGCGATAATTTATCACTGCCTATTTCTTAACATATTATTTATTAATCTTAAATTATTATTCCTTAATTTTTAAATTGTCTAATTTTTTTCAGTGGTTTTTGTTAACTATGCTGTTACTATAATATTACGATGAAAACCGAATTTACATGCAGTTTGACATTAATAATAGACACTTTGAATTAATTTTTAAGAGCGCGTCTTTAAATATACTGCGCACAACTTATTATCATCGATATAATTAAATGCTAATAAATTTAGTATAAGTTATTTCACCATGACATCCGTCCTCCGACTGTCCAGAATAATTATATTCTACTATTTCTTGCCCAAAGCAAGGTTAATTTACACGTACTATTGCGTGACAACGGAATAATGATAGGGATATTGAACACGCTATTCGGAAAAGGTTCGGTTTTGCGGTCTCCTATATACGATTAACTTAGCATGTGCTTAGTTCGTGCTCATGAGATCTTTAAATAAGTGCAATTTGTAGTGGAATGTAACGATCACTCGCTTGTCCGGCTTGGGTGTCTTTGATCGGCGCGTAGTTAATTCGCTAATCTACTGCTAATTTTGATTGATCTCATTATCTGGTGCTCGCCTAAGATTGATATTGATTAATGCTTATCGTAGTATAATAGTTAGGTAACTGAATTGTCTATTAAGATGTGTATCTATGCTATTATGTACCTGTATTATTAGAAACTCGAATGAAATAAAAGAGTTTGATTATGTATTTTATTATTAGTATCTCATAAATTTAATTGTTTGTTATCAAGATTAATTAAAAATTATTCTATTAATTATTTATTATTCTTTATTAAAGAATGTTCATAAAATTATTGTCCATTATTTGCAATTTTGTTACAAGTTTTGCATTAATGGTTCGCTATAATGTACAAAATATCATGTTAAACATCAGTGTAATAGGGACTGGTTTGATAAGCCTCGTTGCGCTATTACTTACATATCACCATGTTTTTATATCAAATAACGATTACGATAAGTATACATAAGTATCGATTTATACACTTATCGTTAAGAAAATGATAGGTTTCTTTGCAGAAAAGTAAATAGATGTAAAAACTGGCGTATAATATTTTGTAAAAAAGAAAAATCCGTTATTTTACGGTATCGGCTTAACTTTCAAGGATATTCGATATTTTTATAAACTCCGCATTATTCATGAGATGTTTTATTACAAATCATTATATCCATTGCGCTATCATTTCACTCTGCATCGAACATCGATCTTTTGTAGTTTTAACCTTGGAACAAAATAATAAAATAATTATATTATATTAAAAAAATTTGTAATAAATTTGAGTTGATATTAAACTTGCAATAATTTAAGCAATTGTGCAAGCCAGGGAAAAAAAAAGAAACTGTGGATAAAGAATCGATGTAAAAATACGGTGACGTCATTTCTTGAGAAAAGCGGGTAGGCGACTTAAGCCAGTTTTATTTGTAGATTTAATTTAATACAAAAAATTTATTATTTTTTAAAGATCGGGGCCGTTTTATAATACTTACATTTTAAGAACGATAGAACAGATATAAAAACAAAAATAAAAAATGCATAAAAAAAATTGTATTATTATTGGAATTACAAGTAGAAGAGATAACATAGTTAAAAAATCTAAGCAAAATAAGGAAGAAATGATCAAAGTCGAAAATTTAACGGAATACCAAAATGAGTAACTCAAGAATTTAAATGTTTACGTTAGGCTCCATTGAGTCGAGTATTTCGAATTAGATAGTTTTTCGAATAATCATTTGAGATCTCATATTCTGGGCTACATTGATCAAATAAGTCAGTTTTCACAGGTTATCGCACTGTAGGCCTTGTACCGACGACACGTCGGATGTAAATTGCATCAACCAGCTTTTCTCGCGCGGAACCGCCCGTGCGTGAAACCAGAACCGGGCGGTTTTTCGACACGCTCGAACTCGCATTTATGTCTAACGTGGATCCGGTATAATCGATCGACGAATATCATAGACAAACGTCGAAGAGCGGTCGCGAACCTGGGTGACACACCTCCGAGCATTATTTCCGTCCGGCCAGGAGGCTGGTTCTCGATCTCGATATCACGTTACGCAATCGCGCGTACCGCCTCGGCAACGCCTTGCTGCGTAACGTCATAGCCGAGAAAATAAATAAGTTATCTTTACGCTGCGGAGAATGGAAACCGGCGACAACGGCGAATAGGTTCGATAACTCGCGAATACATAATAACTAATATATACATATATAATATTTATGAGAGAGATAACAGATTTTAAACTGTCAAGTTTCGCGACAAGTTTCGCGACGTCATTTGCGGAAAAAAAATGTGTTGACATTTAACATATTATTTATGTATTGTATTAAGCTAAGAGTTGAATGATTGGGTTCTAAAATATTAATTAAATAAGAAATTAAGTAATGAAAAATTATTTGTGATATACATCGTTATTAAATACTTATTTTTTAATCTCTTTCACAGTTTTTATTTATTTATTTTAATTTATTATCAATTTAATTTACATAACTTTTTCTTTAATTTAATATAATTAATAGGAATTAATTTTCATGTCCGTTATATTAGTTAGATAGAACTTTGAATAATGTTTTATATTGTAATTCCTCAAGTTTTACATCAGGCATCGGTAATAAAGACTCACTGTGCAAAGATCACAATTATAGTCTTTTACAACCACTTGATACAAAGTCATTACGACGTTTGCGTTTACACTTTTTATTGTAATCGATTCCTCTTTGCTTCACGCTTCTTGGTCAGGATCGAGTCGATATCATGGCGCGAAATCGGCGAAACGATACTACAACAACGTACGTACACGCGCGTGCATTACAAAAATCAAACAGGCAGGCAGGCAGGCAGGCGTGTTGCAGAACACGAACGTCATTGCTTGCTCGCTCAAGCTTCAAGAAGAATTTGCCTTAGCGATAATTATGAGTCACACGCGACAGACTCGCGGGAGATTTTGTAATGAGAGACATGTCACTGGTAATAGCCACTTCTCGCGCGGCCAGGCTGCACAAGAACGGCCGACAATGAGTCCTGCTGCTCGCTGCAATCGTCATTCGGTACTCCACATTCCCTCTATAAAAGGCCCAGCAGGAACGAGGATTTTTCTGCGGTTTCCCGGAAGTCTCAGGATACGCGGAAGCGTGGGCCTCGCGTGACAATCTCTCGCTGCAGAGACTGGAGAAAGGTCGAATTCCTTGCGGTTTTGTCTCGCAATGGCAGATAAATTGGCCAGATAAACGTAAATCTTTGAAACTATCTAATTTAATCTCACAAAATTAATAAATTTAAATAAATTTAATAAAAGTATATAAATTTTAACACTAACGCGTACATACATCAATTTTAAATCTTAACTTTATTATCCTATAACATCTACATAAAAATGCACCTATATACAAATTAATAAAAACGAAAGTAAATAATGTCGGGGCATAAATAAATCAGGTTTATTATTCAGGTTATTTATTCAGGTCGGTTGGCTTTTTTTCCACAAGATTTTGCCGCTTGCCTCCGTTATACATTCGGCAAGAGCGACTTTTGGTATTGCGGATAAAAAAGGCGTGAGCGCATTACTTTCGGCGATCGGATCGACGTGTATGTAACGTAACAAACGACGGACCCGATCCTGTGTCTCGCACTTACGTAAGATGCAGATCTTGATATAAGTGCAATACGGTTGCAGTTTTCACCGGCCGGGTCGCAAGAAAGTGAGAGTCACAGTAATGGGATTTGTAAAACCTTATAATTTTTAAAATTGTATCAAAGAGAAAAGAAACTGATCACAGAGAGAGAGAGAGAGAGAGAGAGGCCAAGAACTCCGAGAAACTTACAAAGTTATAGTAATTAAAAAAAATCGGAGAAGCCGATAAAAGCTCACTTCAGTCAGCCAAATCAAGAATCGTGATAAAAAGTGACACAGAAAATAAATGCATCTCTAGATAAATTTTTAATATCTCGTAATTTTTTAAATTGCTTCAGAAAATTAATAGGTGTATGCACGTGCACGTGCACGTATATTATATGTGTATCAATAAATTTTGCTTCGACTTTTTATTCGACCTAACTGACTATTTTTATTAATTATAATCGTCACGACAATACGACCATTATTAGTTTTGGTCAATTATAATCGTCACGACGTTTCGACCATGGGTTTTGGTCCTCCTTAATCGATGCAGCTTTGATGCTGATACGTATAAAGCAACCTATTTAAAATCACTGGTAAAGAATTTTTTAAATGTGAATAGCACTTATATAATAAACGAGAAATCTCTTGAGAAAAATTTTAAAACAATAGCTCAATTCGTTTTCTTCTACATCAAGAACGATTACCGTTCTTTCTATTATTCTTCTTTTCTTTTTACTTTAACGGTCTTTCTCCGCTCGAGCGGTGCTCCTTTGTATTTCGACGTGGACGTGCAGCGCATGGACACCCCGTTGCACTGCACTCTGTCGCGATGATGCAACTGCAACGGCGCATTCACGCATTCTTCGCAAGGACTCCGAGAGCGGGGCGTGGTTGTGGTTGCGATCGACCAACCGACTGGCTTATCTTCCACGAGGAATCGCACGTACTTACGCACGTGTGCACGCGCTTATTTTCGGCGTGATCTGTTTTTAGCCGGGAGAAAAATTATGTTACACACACTCGGCGAAATCGTGTCGCGTAACGAGGCACTTTTAAATTCGTAAATGAAAAAAGCGCACTTCAGAACGGGGAACAATGCCATTTTATATTTGTGGGGATGAGTTTATACATTACGTTTTTTTCACGCAACAAGAATACACGAAATCATAGAACGTATCTCTGAATTTTTTAATGATAAAGAATTGTGTAACATAATTAAAAGCCACATTTTTTATATTTTAATAACCATAATAATGTGGAAATATGTGGAAGATGTAAATCACTCGTTAAATCTTTTCCTTGTTTTAATATTTTGGATTAAATGCCATTCAATATCAGACGAATATATGTAATATCTATATTTAATTTTCGAAAAGCAGAGAAAATAATTGCGAGCAACTTCCACAGTCGGTCGTAGGAAGGAAATAGAAATACATATTCGATGCTGCCTCGGTAAATCAACGGCGTTTATAAATGTAAATAAACGCGCAACATATTATACGAGAAAGTTGCACGAGTTATACTACCGACGATGTTTTCAATCTCAAAGCGAATCAAAACATATACGCGCAGGACACGCCGCTCTCTCGCTAGGTCACTAAATTTTCCGCGTAAAAAGAGATGACGTGCCGTGACATCACCGCCCCGAATTTAATCGCCCGCCAGTTCGCGCGGTACCTTCCGGGAGATTAGACGCCTTGTAAATATCGCTGTGCGTTCTGCGTTCGCGCGTGTATATTTTTATCCGATCGACGTACTTTCCTGTATACGGACACCTTTTGACCGCTGAATCGTCAGCGACGGATTTACATCGACATTTATTAATACGGCTGTCTCGACGATCGGTTAATACAACGCATAAATCGCGCCGACGACGGAATCATGGTAAGTTCCGTGAAGTTGGCGTCAAGCGATTGCGCGATCCAATTCAAATCTCATTTGTCAGTATTGAGACGAAATTAAATAAATCAAATCTGACGATTAAAACTCTCCATTAATATCTCGATTAATGTCGTGACGATGCTTCGATATTTTTTTTATCGTAATTTTCGTGATCCTAATTAATTTAATTAGTATATCGCGCGCCGGGGGAGAAACTTAGCGGTGACGCGCGGAGCGCGCGAAACGGGTCGCGGGCGATCACGTGACCGCCGAAATTTTCTAATACGCCGTGTCCGGTCAGTTTGCGTCGCGCGTCCCCGGTGATTAGACGAGTCGCGGAGTCGCGCGCGGGGGTGCCGACTCGCGGTGCGCGCCTTTTCCGCCCGCGTCGTTAATTCGGGAGTGCCGTAACCGCCCGACGGAGACGGACGGCGATAGCCGGCCCCGAGTCACCCGCGCGATCTACGCGGCTGTCCGGACGATCCTCGACCACTGATCCGTGTCGGCTCCACTTCCGTCTACTCCGTCGTCTCGCCGGACTTCGTTTCCGCAATCGTCGCCTGTCCCGCTTATCGCGAGTGCCCCCCAGCATCGAGAGGAGCATATCGAGGAGTATCTTGGAGCATCGAGGACGAGAGGTATCGAAACGGATGATTTATTTAGATCTTGTTACGGCCGTTAACGGACAACGCTACGTTTGACACCAGTGGTGCAGTAGCTTCCCGGGATCTCGCGACGCCGATCGAGGTTAGGAAGCGTCGATCGAATCGATTCGTGTCGAACGGTAACGCGCGAATATCGGGAGTGCCGAATGAGTTTACGCGCGGACGGTCGTTTTAACGTTGATTCGCGAGTTGATACGCTATCGCGCGTGTTCATTTTGAATCGATATCGATCCAGCGATGTCGTATTTTGACAACGGGGGTCGCGTATCGCGCGTTACTCGGGAATGTGCATCGCGGGTGCATCGACGAACACTGAAGGAGTATCGGAGCGTTCGGAGCATCGAAGGAGAAGGGTCAGAGATTGCTGCTCGTCTGCGTCGGTTTCAGCGATTGGTGAGTGACCAATGTCTTTTATATTCAACCCTTAACTCGAAACATTTATTTCTGAGACTTGACGATTTGATAGTTTATGATAGTTCAAAGCTTGCACGGTAAACGTACTTCACTTTTTGATAGGATTATGAAAAATACAATGCTAGATAATACACTGCACAATAAATTAATTAATCAAATTAGTTATTATCACTACCTATTTTAATTATTGTTATTGTATTTCTGAAATTGTCTAAAATGCATTTAAAAAAATAAGAAGTAGTTACATGTTCAATTTTTATTATTATCTATGCATGTAATTGTGGTAATATAAAAAAATATCTCAAAAATTACACGTTTTCAAGTATTTACTTGTAAAGGTTTTGATTTGAGGGTTAATTATTTTTATAATTTATAAATAAAAAGTATGGATGATGAGAGAGAGAGAGGGAGAGAGAAAAGGCGGAATAGCGGCGCAACAATTATTCTTATTGAACAATGGTACAATAAACAAACTAAATTTTTAAAAATTATTAATTATTATTTTGAAAGAGAGAAAAATTTGCAAGTTTGGACGTTCATCCGTGAACTAAATAAACCAATATTCTCGATAACGATGCTGATAAATGCGCCGGTATATCCGCGTTGAAAAGACGTTCACGCAAATTAAGCTTATACGAAAGTGTGAGTTATCGTCAACGGATAAACCCGGCGACAATCGTTAAGTATGCTCGATCAGAGTGGAAATATATGAGTATGTTAGGCTTTAATACGGATCGCGTTGTGGGCGCCCGATCGAAAGTGCCGTTGCATAATGTCGGGAAAATTCAATGGAACGTCTCGCAAATGTGGCTCGTTGCGTGGCTTAAGTGTCGCCGGTGTCTTGCGACAAGTATTATACGCGTCGTTTCATTACGTTACGTGGTAACGGGAAAATTATTACGGCGGAGCGTTGCGAGCCCGCCGCCGCCGCCGCCGATATTTGCTCTCGAATTCCTCTTCGCCGCGGTGCAGCAATAATCTACGCGCGCGTTTTCGGAAGCGAAACTGGTGATTATTCGTAAAAGGCGTTTCGTAATTATTCGTATAAAAGTTGAGAGAGCTGTCTTTCGCGAAATGAAATACGCCCCGCGTGATTGCTTCGCGGATAATTGCTCGTGCGGTTTGAAAAATATTATCGCGGAGCACACGCGCTGGATAATGTTTTATTGCATTGTTTGGAATACAGTAAATTAACTACACACATGTAAAAAGAGAATTTACAGTTTCATTCATGAAAAATAACACAAATTAATTATTTATATTATAAAAATATAAGAATAATTATTCTTTTCCTTCGAAATTGTTAATCTTTATGTGCATTATATGAAATTGTTTGTTAGATATATATAATAATTTCACGTGTCATTATATAATGTATCAATTTCATGATTTTAATTTAACCGTTGTTTTATATTAATACGAAAATTTAAACTGTGTGTAATTTTATTTATCTGTGTCTCGTTTATCGGAACTTTTGGAGAAGTAATTTTAGGTGCCGCGATTAAAGAGTGAAACAAAATTCAGGCTATTAATAGTGCTTCTTGCGCTTCTTCTCGTGTACATCTGTTGCACTGTACCTCGCGAGCATTTCCGAGTTACTCGACGCAGGTTTGATGCGAATAATCAACACTCGTTCACGGGATAATGCTAGTCTGACACATATCTGCGTTACGCGAGACGTACATTCATATATCACTATAACGTCGATTATTTCACGGGCGTCTCGCTACATGAGATACGACAACGCGACGTGAACGATATCGATCACTTAACAATGATATTCGCGTAAATCAAAGGTGGCGCGTGGCTCGTGCCACGAAGCTGTCGATCCGCCTTTTATCAGCAGTCCGCCATTAAGAAGGTGGAACCTGCTAATGGCCTCGAGTGCAGGCTACGGAGTGGCCAGCTCGAGGGGGGGTCACAATATAGCGCGACGAACAATAGCAAGGTCGGGCGCTGTGCAAGATCGAGGTGAGTCGTTACGTTAATTTACGCTACTATACCCGGCCGTGGCAGAGAACTTATTGCGGTAGGTCGCGGGCGTCGAAGATTAGCTCCTTCGTTTTCTCTCTCCGTCTCTCACTCTCTTTGACACGAGAACAGCTGCGGGGTATTCCCCGCTCACAGGTAATTCCCCCTTCGGCTCTCTCGGTTATATATGCGACCGCTGTCTGTCGGCGTCTTGATTGACTCAGCGAGGCTTAGCCTGGGGGGCGGGTAACGCTAACAAATTGCGTTAACGTGAGGTAGGTGATCATGTCTAATTGAATTTTCCTGCGACGTCAGATCGTATTCAACTCATTCGTGTCATTTGATCTCCGTGTCATTGTCTTTGACGCCGCCGAAATATTTGTCAACGCAAATTAGACCTCTCGCGATGAATGTTTGCATATTAAAATTGATGATGCATTATTAATGAATATTTTTGTGATTGATAAACATTTTTTAAACTTGGTATACTACAGTTTTGGTAACATTGTACGAATGTTACACAATCAGGTAAGAGAGGAAAAGCATGGCATATTATGAATGTTTCCCTGGAAAATTGAGAAGAAAAGTTTTTAATTCTTTTACTGGCATATCTCATCTAAACATCTTAAAATGTTACATATTTTAGAAAGCTTTCTAAAGAAAATATAAAGGTCGTATTATTCGATTCAAATATACTATCTCCATAAAATTTTTTAATGAAAAATAGATAAAAAACTGAAAATCTCTTGCAACACTGATACTTGCGTTTTTACGAAATCTACGCAATATTGTGCATCAACGAGCGTGTGGGAGCTGCGAAATCTCACGCATGCGAGGTTAAACCGTTCCGATCAATTAAGCAGAAAAGTAGCCCCGGCCAGGATGCCTACGATTAAGTCTTGCGATACTAATCTCAATCGGTCGTTAGTCGATTTCTATTTTCCCGCGATCGTGATAGCGCCGACAACGCGGACTAGTTTTGCGATTCACAGAGACGCCGGTACTTATTTGTGGTGATTATTACATGAATATACCCCCCATTGGATTATCATATATTCTTATTAATATAATACAGATATGATGTAACGATAAAATGCAAATTTGTTGCATTTTTATGCTTGCGAAACTAGAATATGTATATGAAAAATTATATTTTATCTATTGCTAATAACTACTCTCATGTAATAAATCTGCTAAGATAGACTTCCTTGTCGTTTCAAAGCCAAATCAACCAACAAGATGTTTCAGACTCGATAAAAAGAGATCAAATAAGATCTTCGTAAAATAGTCTACATAAATTAAATAAAAAAAGATTTTATTAATTATCAATAAATAAATCGTACACATTATGCCACTTTTTAATTTAACATAGATTTAAAAATATATTCTGTTTTTTGAAATCTACAACCTTTTGATATACATATTTTTCTAACTCTTTGAATCTGTCGTTGGCAGGTAATATACACTCATTTAATTGTACACGCGTCGTAAACGTAGAAAGGACTTGTTGACGTTGGCGGTAATCAATTAAAGTACATTTTACTGCGTAGAATATGATTGTATTATTAATATATATTTTTCTCTTTTTAATATTTAATATATTACATATTTGCAA
The DNA here is from genome assembly GCF_030848805.1 of Temnothorax longispinosus. Lineage (NCBI taxonomy): Eukaryota > Metazoa > Arthropoda > Insecta > Hymenoptera > Formicidae > Temnothorax > Temnothorax longispinosus. The sequence continues at coordinate 23,539,728 of NC_092358.1, forward strand.
AGAAAAACGATCTGATTAATCTGCTGTATTAAGCTTGCTCTCTTCTTCTCGATGTTTTTAAAAATAAAATTAGATATACATTTACGCTAGAAAAAAGAGATAGGGAAGCAGACGTTAATAATTATTCAAATTGATGAGACGTTAATAATTATTCGAATTAACAGGAAGTTAGGAATTAAATGAAAAATGTTTAGCGCTTGCTAAGATTTTACCGATTATTTTACTGGTAATTATCGAAGTATTGTAACTGATAATCAAATATTTCAAGCTAAACCAGTAGCTATATAAATCGTTTATTACGTTTCGTTTATTGTGTTGTTATTCGAACGTGTATCAAGCGAAATCGATTTCGATATTAAGCGAAGTTTAGCAGCTCGATATCTGCGACTGTTTATTACTTCATGCTATAATTCTGTTTACGCGGTTGACCTCCCACAAATGATATGTGGATTATGCGCTGTTGCAATCAGATATACTTGTCTCAATTTTCACGCGTGAGACCTATTACAAGTTCGGTGCCGCAAATGCTGATTTGCATATCGCGTGCAATTTTTCGGAAATCTGCGCAGCGGCCGTGAAATTTTTGAAATGCTTTATGCGCGTCTTATCTTATTATACATTTATTAAAAATTATTATTGAATATGACAACAAAAACAAACGACTAAACATATTAAATAATAAAATAAAAGACAAATATGAAGTTAATATAAGAAATAGATAAATATAGTTCGAAATAAATAAATAAAAATGTATCTTATAAGATACATATATGTATCTCGTGTTTAAATTTATGAAAGAGAATAGCTGTTATAAAAATTTTTCCATTCTTTATTATAATTTTCTTCACTTTCCCATTATAAATTTTAAAATTGACAATATATTATTTCGAAACTAGAAACTTGCGTGAAAAAAATTTATTTCTCAATTTTACTTTTGCACGATGACCCGTCCGATATTCGCAAACCGTTACAACATTATCGTTCTATTGCAAATGTATGATATACAAACGCGATATCGACTGCATCCGCGCGGAATCTGGTGAAGGGTGCACTTAAGAAACAGAAGCGACCGGGTTCGTTAATCATTGCAATGTGCAACTACCTTGCGAGCAAGTAACACGTGCATGTATGCGAATACAAGCGTGAGAGGCGAGTATCGTCAGAACTTTCCGATATATCGCAATGAAAGATTTCGCTGCGTAGCATGTCTCGTTTAGTCTGGAAATTAATGTGTCTCTTGTTTTTATTTTTTAATCATAAATAAGGCACAGATATATAACATAACAGATTTCTCTAATATTTTTAGACTATTTAAATATATCTGTGGAGTGTTATTCAGGAATTTAATCCAGCTTTCCAAAAAGACTAATTGTAAGCTCTAGAGCTTAATCTATAATATTAATCTTTTTTTCTTTTTAGAAAATTAAAATGATTTTTTTTAATTTGCAATTTTATAATATATATTATGATTTCATAATTTTTCTAACCCTTTTTTGATATGCGTAAATATTTAATATATTTTACTAATGTAATCATAATTAAATTAATGATTACAGAGAAGAAAATGTTTCTCTCTCACTCTTCTCGTTCCTTTCGTCCGGAAATATTGCGCAAATATTTTCCTCCGCGCCGGATGTCGGTCGGAATTTCGAGCGTGTACTCGGGAACGACGGAGAACAGGAAAAGCGAGCTTGCTCAAGCGGAAGGGGGAAAAGGGGGGCTTTCACGAGAGCTGTTTCCCTTTCGCCCTTCGCCGTTCTCGCACTCACGATAAAAAAATTCCAGTTCCGCAATTGCACCAACCTGACGCTGTTGATCGTGGCTGCTTTCTGAGCGATTGTCATAATGAAAATCGAATATTGTAGCGCAGGGGGTTAGGATCGATTTTCCTTTTAACCGTGAATTCTATTGCGGTATCCATAATACCGTAAGGAATATCGATGTTTTATCGAATTCTTTGCGAAGAATGTGGAAATAATAAAAGAGCGAGTAAAAGAACCAGAGAAATAATGAAGAAAATATTGAAAGTAGTTTAATTTTAATTTTCAATTTGAGTCATTTAATTCGGATAAGAAAATAAGACAGACGCAGCAATATTGATTTGCGCTATTTAATACATTATTAATTTACTTCCTCTTTTCTGCTTACCTCATAGATAAATCGGATTATAGGCGGATTATAATATGAATCCGATTATATAGAATTGGAAAAAAAAAAAACAAAATAAACCGTTGAAGAATTATTTGATGAGTTTATCCACCAATATTTTATCTGTTAACTACTACAAACACAATAGCTAATATAATAATAGTGTCTGAAAAATAAGTTAATTTAAAAAACATCTATATTATCTATTTAACGTTAAATAATAGAATTATATAGGTATGTATAAGAGTTGCTTTTGAAGGATTATTTAGCATTTTATCTATTATAGCTTTGTATATTTGTAAATCTGATTATTAGGCAGTTTAAACCCTTTAAAGTTTAGAGATATAATTCTTTGGAGTCTTGAATGCCCATCAGTTTGTGGATGAGCCTTAAAGATTGCTCTCAGTGGTAATTATACATACCTTAGCGATGGTAAATATACATGCGAGTATATATTGCTCTTTCTGATGTAATACCAATCTTATTAAACGCGCATTAAACGCACATACGGTATATAGAATCTGGGTCGTTTCGCTCTAGAAGCAGCCGACCGCTCGCGTCATCGATTTACTCGATGCACTCTTGCGTCTTTTTTTTCCTTTCGATCTTGTTCCCACGTGTAACTAACGACTTAAGGGTAGTTTAACACCTTTCATTAATCTTATAGAAAATCTCAGAACGCGCAGTTTTAATATAAATTTAATAACAGGAAGTAATTAGAAATGTCATTTTTATTTTATCTTTTTTTTTAAATAAATATGCAAAATAATGAAAAATAATGTTTATTTTGCACTCGTATATATGAATTTTTTATTTATATGAGAAATGAGATGAAAAATATGTGAAAACTCAACGAAGCGTAATTCGATCTTCAAGTTACTGATATAAGACAGAGATTAATTAATTATAAGACGTGAGCAACTTTGGAAAAGTGCGGCTTTCACGTTCTCAATGCCTTTTGTTTTTCGACGATATTTCGCGGTTATCAAGAGTAGGAAATCGAGGAATTTTTTAGGCGCGGCATTCTCAGACATGCTATATTACGAGGGTAATGGTTATGTATTACTCTACTATATTTTCCGGCTATCTCGTTATTTTGTCAGTACACGCACAGATTTAACTGCGTGACGAATATAGCGAATAAACGTTAACGCTATGCACTTTAAGATAGTTATTTCTTTATTATGCACCACGTGCCAGTTATGGCGCAACAATTATGATTGTATAGCACAAGTATAATTAGGGAAGTATTTCTTCAAATGATATATATTTATACTGCAGCCGTTATTCGTTTATACATCGTTAAATTAGGATGTACAATTAAAAGAAAATTACGAATTATTGAATAAATGAAGAAAATTTAGGAAAGCTAGTGTTATCATTTTATTGTATTAAAATACTAAAATATTAATATTTTGAATAAAATTAAAAATTTATTGGTGGTGGAGAGGAGTTCTGATACGTCATTGAATTTAATGTATCACTCATTTCTAGTTTTCATGTTTATTTCTTAGCTTGCGAGGATAACTGATGAATGTCGATCTAAACGATATGATGACTTTAACAAAACACGCCGCAAACAGCGTTAGGGCGTTTAACGTTGGTGTTTTTTCACTCGGTAGCGACTTTTACGATACCCTACGTGAGTTAAGATGGTAATAAAGCGGCCGCATTCATTCAGCGTTCAAGACTTTTACAAGGCGAGGAGAGCCTCGCGTGCCAATTATATCTGTTGTGACAGATCGTTGTCCTTTGTCCCGTCATGTCAAGCGCCACGATTAGCCTCGTTTCGTAAAAAGCAATCGTTTTTACAATCCTGCCTGTAAGATAAATAAGTATGCAATTATTTTATCGTATTGCTGTTCTACGCATATTATTATTTTTTTTCTGGTTAATATACCAAATTATCTACTAAAACTTGAGAAAGAAATAATCGTGCGACGAAATTAATCCAATTTCATTTAATTATGTATTAGGAGGAGCGAAAATGTGCAGTGATGGTTTATTAAAGCTTCAAAATAGCTTCAGCATTTTCAGTGATTCGGGCGAGTAATAAGTGACGAATGCGGATTGGAAGTCATGAAAAAACCACGGAACCGCATTCCGCGAGTAACTAGAATGAAAACAGCAACATGCTGTTGCATTATATATATATATATATATATATATATATATATATATATATATATATATGTATAAATGTGTGTGTGTGTGTGTGTGTGTGTGTGTGTGTGTGTGTGTGTGTGTGTGTGTGTGTGTGTGTGTGGGTGTGTGGGTGTGTGTGTGTGTGGGTGTGTGTGTGTGTGTGTGTGTGGCAACGGTGTAGAAAGTTATTTTATCGCGTATCAGTTTTATCGCTAAAATATGCAACAAAAGATGCGGAATCGGTATGTCTAATCGATACCTGGAGGCAAGTAGATCTATCATATATCATAACGGATCGAATACGTTTCGTACTAATACTTCGATATACAAGGTGTTCTATCGACTTTCATCTTATCTACGACTAATTTTAAAAAATTGGACTTTTTGTTAATAAAGACATTGTCTCGTATCATTGGTAAATCGATAATTTCTAAGTTATAAACTATCGAAGACAGAGAGCTTCTTTTCAAAGAAGCTATAAACTTTAAAGATGAAGGCAGATAGTAAATAGTTCAATTTTGAATGTTTGCTAAGACAAAAAGTTTATATATATAATTTCGAGAAAATTTACTATATTTATGTAGTTAAAGTAGTACCAATTTAAGGATAAATCTATTTAGTTTATGTGAAACCATTTATTTAAAAAGATATTCAGTTTATTTAAAAAGTTGATAACTTCTAAGAAATAATAATTTTCTTTGATATTTTATTGAAGAGAAATCGATTTCAAATTAATCCAGGAATTCATATAGACGAAAGCTGATTTGCAGGGTTACCTTGTATAACGTGACGCAACGCAATCGCCAATTAAACGTATAATAAATGTAAACCTCATAATCTTTATTTGTTATACATTATGTTATAACCACTTAATTAAATATCACTGAAAAATACAAGAAAGAAAGGAAAATAGAGACTCTCGTGAAATTCTTTATACATTTACTCATTAAATAACATTGAAATATTAACATTTAATTAACATTTTAAAATTTTAACTGCGAACAACTATTCTTTACTTAATTCTATGATATATAAATAATTATAATATAAAATTGAACAATAAGAAAATTACAACGTAGAGATGAAAAATTAAACGACAGATGATAGACATTCTTCTTCTGAAAGCAACAGCAAATACGTCGCAATATCGATTTCTCACGTATTCTACTGGCATGGCGTCCCTTTATCCGGCGAAATGGAGGGCGAAATGCAGTCGACGTTACGACATTACGTAAGCGATGCATGTAACTCTCCTGCCTGCGCTCGATTATGTGGGAAGCCGATCGCAGCGGTATATCTGTGAAAACGGCACATGTACACGCACAATCGAGGGATCGAATCGAATGTGTGATCACTGAAGCGTGACTTCGAGAGCGGTTTATGTATACCCAAGCGCGGGCCTGTGTGTCTTTCTCTCTCTCTCTCTCTCTCTCTCTCTCTCTCTCTCTCTCTCTCTCTCTCTCTCTCTCTCTCTCTCTCTCTCTCTTTCTCTTTGTTCTTCTCATTCGTAGGATATACTTCAAGTATCTTACCTTTTACATCCTATATATATTTACTATCTACTGGACATAGCAATAATTGCGTCTCCACTCTCCAGAGATAGTCAGGCAGCTTTCTCGAAAATCCTTGTTCCGCCAGTTTAGGTCGCGAAATCCAGGATCTCTCGCCACACAATGGCGAAAAGAGAGAGAGAGAGAAAGAGAGAGAGAGGGGGGGGGGGGAGGAGAGAAATTCGATAGAACGAAAAATATTCTTCGGTTTAAAGCGCGGCTTTTTATTTTATAAGTTTTTGTAAATTCACGAAAAGAAAATAATTGTAAGACATTCCAGTTATATTCCGTTTTATTTAATATATTAATAACAATAAAAGTAAAAAATAAGAGTAAAAAAATAGTAATGAAAGAAAAGATAGTAAAAAAGGCTAGATGAGTAAAATCCTTAATCAAATTCCAATAGATACCTCCAAACACATAATAATATAGTGTAGATATGCATATACAAATATACATGGTTTATAATTGTACGTTAATCGTTAGATTGATAAAATAAATTGATAAAATTGATGAATTAGAGTTATAAAATAACAATTTTTTAAGCACAATTTACATTTTTAACACAGTTCTACAATACAATAGGTAATTTATAAAAACAGGAATCGAATTTTTTTTAAAGGAGTATTTTCTATCGGATAACTTGATCGAACACAACTTTAAATAAATAAACAAATAAATAACGAAATAAATAAATAAACATTCCGGTTATCCAGTTTTACGTCTCGTTTTCGTCGTCCCTTTCAGTCGTTGCCTCTTCCATCGGCCATTTCCCTGCAGTCGCGCTTGGCTCTACGTTGATAGTCGTGGTCGGTGGATCCGTAATTATGATACGTTCAAGAGGTTCCACGGTCTGTTCTTCCGTCTTTGGAGGTTCTTCTCCATGCTTATCCTCATTCGAGGTTTCTTCGATACTTGGCTTGTCCGCGAGGCTTTGAACGTCTTGTAATAATTCCATGGTGGCATCGGGCATTGGCGGTATCAATTCCATCGTTGGTACCATAGTTTTTATCTGACATTGTCGGCCCATGTAGCCCAAGGGACAAACGCATCTGCAAGAAAAGCGAACGGAAAATCTCTTCTAATATTTCTAAAGAGATATTATAAACAGATATCATAAACACAGTTATCATAACTACGTTAAAATTAAATATTGCAAGAAAACGAGTAAATTTTTAATGTAAGCGTATTTTATTACAAGTTCAGAAATCTGAAAAATTGATAGAGTATCTAAGTTCTTTCTATAAAGATAAATATATGTGATTAGGTTTTAGTATACGATATACGTAAAGCGATATGAGTAGTAATTGCAACCTGTAGACTTACGTTCAATGTGACATAACTTTCCTTTAGCAAATGTAATTAATTCCATAGTAATCTTTTATTGCATTATAATTATATTAGATTTTAGTAAAATGTCTTTATAATTTAAATATAAATGTAATAAAAGATTACTATTACATTTGCTATATTATTCTATTTAATTACATTTGCTAAAGGAAAGTTATGTCACATATTGAACGTAAGTCGGTTGCAATTACTACTCATATCGTTTTAATTGCAACTAACAATAAGATAAGATCGAATTTTGCTCTATCTCACCTATAATCGCCATCCTCATGTGTCATGCTGATGCAAGTAGCGTTATTTCGACAAACGTCGGGATGTTCATCGCAATAGGTGAGCTTTTCGTTGCATAGATCGCCGGCCCAGCTTGGCTCGCATCGACACTCCCATGGTCGTTTACACGATCCATGTACGCATCCTGGATACGGTACACATTCCGTGCAATTGGGTCCTGTCCAGCCGACGCGACATCTGCATGTGCCTGGTCGTCTGCAGCTTCCGCGTTCCCGGCTGCATCCTTGCGCGCAGATCGCTAATAAACGCGGCATTTGATCACTATATTATCGTACTATTAATATTAATTTATTAATCTATTATATTAGAATATTATTCATTTTTGATATTAGAGCTATAACATTAATGGTAATTGGAAAATATATTTAAATAATTTAATCTTTTTTTTTAAATAAAAAATAATTTTTTGTATAGCATTTATTTCCTATATTAATTATTTAATTATCAATTTAAATCCAATTTTTTAATGTTAAAGAGAATAAATTAATAGTGTTTTAAATTCGAGTGTTTTATAAATTAGAGATTTGTCAGTACCTAACTATATATAATGGAAAACTGATAACTTCAATTTTTATATAATTTTTATATTACCATTTTAAATTTTACAATTAACTTAGTTTTAAAACATATTATTTACAATAGATTGAAAGTTTTTTTAAGAATAATTCTCAAATAATTTTATTTTAATATATTAGTTTCTTTAAAAAAATATTGTATTTTAATTTCATAAAATCACAAAAATAAGGAAATAAATGCAACACTTCTCCGTTTATTTTGCCGAGAAATTTTTAAAAGAGAGAACAATATTTCTCTAGTGATTCCGAGAAAAGATTGTTGATCAGCAAACACGTACGTGATTCAAGACTATTTTTATTTTTTGGACAAGTCTCGCGCATCTCAATGTATATATATTTTTTATACGTTGTCAAAGTCGGTTAACGAAGGATCTTGTGTATATGTTGAGGAATGATTCCATCTTTCTCACTCTCTACTATCCGAATAGAAGAAAACTAAGATGATTCTCGGTGATAGTCACGGTTTCGTTTATTCTGAGAAGAGAGTCTCTTCTGTTTGCTCTCAAGAATAAACTCACGTGTTTGACAAAGCAGTCCGGTCCAACCCGGATCACATCGACACTCGAGGGGCCCTTGACAGGTCCCATGGGCGCAACCTGGTAAAACCGCGCACTGTTTGCACTTGGGACCTTGCCAACCTAAACGGCATCTGAAAGGAGGAATACGTTATATAGACTTTGATTTCCCTCTTTTCGACACATCTGTGTCGATAAAAAAATTCTGGCAATTACGTTTTATCGCATCAAGTTTTTTAGTTATGTCTATAATATTATAACTCTATATCTTCAAATTTATAAAGAATATTCTTCTTTAAATAGAGAAGATGCCATTTTTGATCGGGCTGGATCTTGATAATAATAATAATAATAATAATAATAATATTTCTGTGTGAATTTTGTATACTTTTTCCAACTCAGCAAACCGATTATTTGTCGATCTTGAAACGCAACTCTTCGTTTAAAGAGTAAATCTACATTTTTAAATCACATTTTTAAATCTGTAAAGAATTTTTTGCGAAAAATATTACTCCAGCCAGGGGGTTCGAACCTGGACCTCCCTCCGATTTGTAACGGGCGTCTTTACCAATTTGATTACTGAGGCATGTAATAATATTTATCGCAATAACTGGTAAATATAAAGAACATTTTGTTTCAAGCGACATAAATAAACAATAATAAGTGAAATTGGACTGATATGAATCTCATTGCGATAAATATTATCACATGTGTGTGTCTCATTAGACCACCAAGATCCAGCCCGACCAAAGATGACATCTTCTCTATTCAACTAAAAGAATATTCTTTAAATTTGAAGTTATTAGAATTATAATTCACAAAATCTGTTTTTGATAAGTCTAATATTTTGATGTTAATAGTATGTAAAATCTTGCCGAAAATCTTTGCAAAATGTAGAGCATGCACGTGTAAGAAGGTGCAAGATTAATCACCTGCATTCGCCGGGTCTCTCGCAGTATCCCTGACTGGAGAGGCAGTCGGGCGCGCAAACGGGCTCGGAGCAGAACATGCCTTTCCAACCGGGATCGCAGGAGCACTCGAAGCTTACGTTACACCTGAAAGTGAAAATCTCTACGTCAAGTCCCTGCCTGTCTATCGAACAGAATCGATCGATGGTCACGAAAGACTGCTCCAAGCGAGGAAGCGTTTCGTGTTACACGGAAATTAGCTCGTTCGCTCACTCAAGGTGAAAGCAAAGCGAAGCCGATACGGGCTGTTGTTATTCAAGCGGCGTTCAATTTATATCGTTACGTGTGCGGCACGATAAATCGTGCCGCATTTATAGCCGCGTGGGTGCTACGTTGTTACTTAGTATAATTGTTGTGGAATTATCGAACATAGTAAGAGATCGATGAAAGATTAATTGGAGAGTTTAATCTTCTCCAACACGGATATGGATGATATTTGATTTTCGCGCTCAGCGCATGTAGAACAGAAATGCCTATGCGAAATCTGAACATATTTTTTTTTTTTTAAGTAAAAGTAGTAAATCTAAATCTTATCCAATTTGATTTTATAAAATTAAACAGCTGAATTTGTAAAAAAAAAACAGAAAAGAATAAAAACTTTAATGATATACTTTAATGATAAAAATAAATGATCTATTATGTATAATAAGAAAGCCGTAAAATAATTAGATTAATTAATTAAATTACATACTAAAATTAAATGTAGCTATTATACATTTAATTAACATTATTTTAATATAACCAATTTAATTTGTATAAATAATATAATTAAATATAAATTCAGTAATAAATCAATATCACATAATATATTTAATCGACTTGATTACAATGAAAGGAAATATGTATAATATTTTGTGCTGAAATGTAGTTCACATTTTTTTCAAGAGTTTTTATGTTAATGTAAAGTTTTAAGAGATATAAGAAGTTAGTATACATTTTAAAGCGTACTTTCTCTTTATTGCGTATTAAATTAAATACTCGTACCTTCCATGCTGACATCCCGGTAAAGCCACGCATTTATCGCACAGTTCGCCGTAGAAACCTAGCTTACAACGACATTCTCCTGGTCGCCGACAGTAGCCTTGGAGGGGATCACAACCCTTGCGGCAAATCGGTACATCACAAAGATCTCCGGTCCATCCTAAACAATGTTTTATTACGAACAATGTCTTTTATAATTTGTATTAGACAAAAATAATAAAAATTTTAATTATTTTTTATTTTTTACATAGCTCTTTTAATTAAAAGGTATTCTGCTATGAATTAATTTTTGACCTTATAAATTAATTTAATTTATTTTAATTTAGCTGTAGAAATTTATTCGATTTAATTTAATAAATTATTCTTTATACCTGGCAAGCATTTCACTTCACCAGCTTCGTCGCAAATATAGTGCGAATTCGGATGTTGGGATGCTGGTATTTCGCACGCTTGCTTTTTCCATTTTGGAACGTACCTGAATGATTAAATTTAATAAAGTGCTAAAACTAATATAACAGTTCATAACTTAATATAACAAGGTCTCATATTCTCGCCAATCAGGAAACAGTGACACAAATACCTATCGATATCTATCAATATGCAAAAGTTGCGAAATGTCATCGCAAATGTTTCTTTGCAGCGCGATTCTTCGCGTTTTAATAAATCAGACAAACGCTTATTAATAATCCGAGAAATACGTTTTCTCGCGCGAAAAGAAAAATTCAATCACTATAGTGCCAAGGAAAACGACGTTCGAGAATGGTTTAAGAATGTGTAAAGTGATTAACTCACAGAAAAGATTACCGTCTACTTATATGATAATCTGAATTAAAAATCACTTACGGTTGATGGATTCTTGAAGATAAGAAACTCGATTAGTTAGAATGACATTGACACGGTTAGGATTTATTAAAGCCCAGTGTGCTATTTTAATCGCGATTATGATCATTTATGTCTTTTCTAATCGATAGTAATACGGTAAGGTCAGGTAAGATTATGATTGATTAAGTAGTTTATTGAGAAAATAAGAAAAAAATTACATCTTGTTATTAAAACAAGATGGAAATTTTTTCAATAGTGAAATTTTTCCAAAGTTTTTGATAATAATAAAGAAGTATTATTTATAGAAATTTCAAATTTATAATATAATAATTATAATTTTATAGATAATAAATATGTGATAATTCTGTAATAAAGAAAAAAAATCTACAATAAATCATAGAATTAAGAAAGTTTTTTAAGTATATTCTTATAAAAGATAATTTTGTAGTTTGTAAACTACATATTATAATTTTCAGTACAGACAAATTAATTTTTTTAGTACTAAAATTACAATTATTATTATAAAATTTGAACTTGAAATAATTATAAAATAAAAATTGATCTAATATACATATTATATATATATCTACACATAAAAAATTATTTAGGATTACTCGCTATCTTCGAATGAACTACTTCTGAGCACTACGATCGTAATCTACGGTACCTGGGGCCGGCGGCGAGTCCAATGGGCAGCACGGAGGCCCCTAACGCCGCAATCCTGATTAATCCATTGTTCGCGTCCGATTGTGCGAGTTGATGAGGAAAGTTGACCAGGAAGGTGGCGAAGAGCAGTAGTATCATCATCTTGACTTGACTTCCGAGTCAAGACTGGGAGGACGAAGACGTTCAAGGCGAAGCCTAGGATAACGGGACCTTGTTCGAGGTCACGGCATACTTTTCACCATGCGTGTGTGCATGTGCGTGCACGTACGTTCGCCTGGTACAGCTCTGACTTTTTAGTCGACTCATCGCGAGTACGTCACTCGAGTTCAACGCACTTTGCGGACGAGAAGCGAGGCTGAAAAAAGTAGAGGGAAAGGGTCTTCTTTGAAAAAAGTTATTCCGAAAATCGAAGGGGATTAAAATATTCCTTAGAGCCAGGAGCTACAAGAAGTTGCAAGAACTTTTTTGTTCGGTTCTTTTTTCTTCCGAGAATTCTCGACTCTCGAACTTTCTGACGAAACAAATTTAAATAAAAAATAAAAAATTAAGACGTACATTTTTATTAAAAGTTCAAGAAAAATTAGAAAACATAATATTGTATATACGATACAATATTTAATGAAATATTTAATGCGTGGAAAGAAATTCCTTATATAATACACGTATAACAGTGCTTTTTTTTTGGTAGACAATAAAGGATGCTTACAGTTTTAAATGATAACTTCGAAAATGTTTTATTTCGAGATTTTTATATTTAAAAATTCGGATTTTTTACGTAAAAAGAAAAAACAGAATAGAAAATGTATACAGTATTATAAAGTAATATTAATGTTACGTGTGTGTAAAGAAATATATAACATAAAATGTGAGAATTTTTGGTCTTGACATTTATTTATTTTGCTATGAATTATATAATACAAGTATTGTACAAGACTGCAGCTATTTACAAATAAATATTTGGAGTTCGACGCTGCTTGTCAATTTTCGGCGATAGGAACTCTTAGAATTCAGTCTATTCGTTGCATTGCATTGAGCTAGAACAACGTGTGTTTATGTACTCCATTACGTAAAAAAAAATATATATATATCCAAGAGTCTGTAAAACTTCAACTAATCGCTACTTTCTTATTCACTGTTCGTATGCCTTATAATTACTAAGCTCTCATTTGTACATTTTATCTTCCCACATTCTTTGCCTTATTCGTACACATGTGTAGTTACTTATAATAGAATATTTACAAAAATACTGTTAGACAATTCAATAGCACATGTACCAATAATGCTCGATACATCTCACAACATAATATATGCATTTACACATTTGATCTCTTTTTAATGACAATTTTGCCTAAAGAGAAAACTGCTACTTGAAGGTACAATTAAAAAAGATGTACGTGCAAATTATTGTTTTACTCACTGCATATTAGATATAATTATTTGTCTATATTTACAAGTTATTTTACTCTACAAAATAATTTTAACTTAAGATTTTCGAATGAATCATAAATTCTATTATATTTATCTGTTGGCTATTGCTGTGAGGTAAACAACTGCTATAAAATCTTTATCGTTAAATTTTTGCAAAAAACAAGCTCTCCCCAGAAACTCAAACAAAGACACGATATAAGGCAAATGAGAGCTATAGTCTGATATTAAAGCGAGAGATTTAAAATTTGTTTAATAAATTTTAAATCTTTCGTGTATTTCCAAGTACACGAATTTCCAACATACTAAACCGCGCGCCGATTTTTTGTCGGACTGAAAACACAGTTTTTGTTGGAGCATTAGAATCTCTTATCTCCCCCTAACGATTAAATCATTTGATGCTAATTTTAAAATCACAATTGTATTTAATCTCGATCATCCTCAGTCGCAGTACTATACTGCTTTGATTCCGTTTGAACTTTGCCACCGCTTTGTATTCGTGTCACACTACTTCTATGCATATTGCAGTGGGGATTAAATGAAAAAAAGCAGTTTCCTTGTACCATTTAAATATTCTATAAATATAATATAATAAACTATTAATAGTAATAGTGATAGTTTGTTTATCGGCTTTTGAAGATCTCACAGTAATAGTAAGTGCCATGGGTGGTTCCCACTGGGGATGGTAGTCTTATACGGGAGGTTCCAGGTTCAAACCCTGGCTGAGGTAATATTTTTTGCAATAAATTCTTTATATCAATTTAGATGCTTAAAATTAGCATCAAATAATTTAATCGTTAGGGGGGGGGGATAAGGGATTCTAATGCTCCAACGAAAACTGTGTTTCAGTACGACAAAAAATCGGCGCGCGGTTTAGTATGTTGGAAATTCGTGTACTTGGAAATACACGAAAGATTTAAAATTTATTAAACAAATTTTAAATTTCTCGTTTTAATATCAGAGTATAGCTCTCATTTGCCTTATATCGTGTCTTTGTTTGTGTTAAATTTTTGATAAATATGATATAATATAGATACATAGTGTGCGCAAATATCGAGATAATTCGTTTGCCTTTGTGACAGAGAAACGCCAGATACCTGATTTATGTACCTTTCATCCTGCACACTGTTGAAAGCGGAAGAGCGGAAGACTACGCTCTTATGAGAGCAAATAAAGTCCCTGAGTTGTTCTCGCTAAGTTAAGCAAGAAGAAAAAGTTCCAGCTCCAACTTTTCTAGAGGAGTACCTAAGTTTCCTGAATCACATTTGCGTTCGCACCTTGCGTGCTCGCACTCGCGTCTTGCACTTTTACACTTGCGTTAACATTAATGTCCGTTTCTTTGACTCGCAATAGTTGGACTGGGGGATGACTGTAATTAGAACACAATCTCAGCACACCCTGATTCATCAGTTTCTTCTGCATCTTTGTCAGGTTTCTCTCCTTCATCAGCCTCTTCTCCGTCTCCGTTAAGTGCCCCTCTTCTATCTTGCTCTCTTTTTCTACCTCGCTCCATTTTGCAATCTTTATTCGATACTTTTTAGCTAAATATTGAAGTCTAAAGTAGAGGATTCCCAAAAGGCTTGCCGAGACGATTCCCATGAACCCCACGACTGCTGGGTCGTCTAAAAAGTATTTTGGGTTCCAGACTGATACTTTCAGGGTTCCGCAGACTCCAGTGTCGATGATGATCGGATAGCTACCGGGACCGTCATCGGTGGCTATTCTAACCAAATATTTACCGCATGGCAAAGAAATCTGTGCCGATTCGCTATCTGTTACCTGTAAGAATAGAATCAAATTTAATATGCATGCAGGAATTTGAATTATTTTAACCATTTGATTTTTATTTAATGAATTTTGGGCATTATTTATAAAAGTACAATTTCATTTGTCATATTCTCACAACTTGATTTAAACAAACTTTTTAAGAATGTATGGCGATATTTGAAAATTCATTAATTAATTTGTTATTAAAAAGAGATAAAATTTTTCTTTCTTTTTATAAATTTTACTATTATTATAAATTTTATATCAATCTATAATTTTTTTAATATTACTTTAAAATAATAGCATTAACTACTTTTTCACTCTACTATTTGTTTTCTATTTTTTCAAATTTAGAATTCTAATGAAGTTGTGATCCCTAAGATTCAAGTGCCACTCAAAAAATGTCACAGTCTCACTAAAAATTTGAAATATACATCATATGAAAGTAAAAAGTACGAAAGATTATCGTCATATTGTGTTCAATTGTATTGACATGTATTCAATTTTACTTGATAATATCATTTTTGTTTCTTAAGTAATTTTGACGAATTTAAACTTACTTGCAAGTATTGTTTCTTAATAGACATAAAGAGATCGAAACGACTTATTGTTAGCTCAGATTTGAATCCACTTGCAAAATGTTTAATTACCTGGTTGCCCATAACACCGTCTCCCGTCTCTTGTTGCCAGGTAACGACGAAGGACGATTTGTAATGCTTCTCCTTCTTGGCCCAGCGCTCAAAGATAGTTTTAAAGTAATTTGAGGAAATCCTTTCGCGTTGATTATTTAATTGAGTTCGCCAGTCGTGCCACGTAATATAGGCCTGATAGAGAGGACCGTAGGCTTTGAGCGTTTCCAGTTTTGGCCTCCATTTTTCCCAACTATAATAATGATAATGATTTTATTAATGACAAAAATGAATAAGAAAAAGAAAGTTTAGCTATTTTCTTTAAAAAAACATTTTTTCAAAAAGTTATTATTTCGGTTATAAGTAATATTTACATTTCATTGAAACAAACTCATCGTAAGCAATAGAAATGTTTCAAATATAATCAAAATAAACGAGACTATATGTTTGTATATTGTTTCTCATTTTATACCGTGAACTATATCAGACCCCTTACATTAAAGTCCCCAACTGAATCTTTTAAACGTTTGTCTCAAGTGTATTTATTTTTAGATTTTTTGTATTTTTGCTGGAAGTTATTTTCTTGATATTTTTTTTGTGAAAATACCTGCATAAAGGTTACATTAAAAAAAAGACAAAATACCTGTAGTGTCTAACCACGCCGTCCTCCGCGACGACGATGACCCAGCCGCCCGGTATCATTGTAGGCTGCTGTTTTGCGTAGTAATAATTTTCTTCTTCCCACATTCCTTCCAAATTCTTGTTCATTAACACAGCAACGTCATAGTCGTTCATGTGGATAGTTTCGTTTTCTTCAGGAGCCGGTAATTTGATCGGTTCGTATTTCTCTTCCTCCATCCCGCGTGTTTGAAAAAATGTGCACGCGGTTTCACAACCTTGACACTGAAAAAGAAAGGCATATGTTTATACAGAGAAGGTGCATAAGGGATGTATTGTATCTATTTTATACATTTTTATATCAATTTACATAAATTGTCTGAGACGAGGTTTTACAGATATATTCATTAAATTTTTCTTCCTATTGTGACT
Source organism: Temnothorax longispinosus (assembly GCF_030848805.1). Lineage (NCBI taxonomy): Eukaryota > Metazoa > Arthropoda > Insecta > Hymenoptera > Formicidae > Temnothorax > Temnothorax longispinosus. The sequence goes on from NC_092358.1 coordinate 23,556,610, forward strand.
ACTTTTTGTGATTAAATAACATTTCATAAATCTTAATTTTTCGTATAACAAATTAAAATTAACAAAGAGAAAAAATAGTAAATCGCTTTTTTCCCTAAACATTTGAGAGATCCCGGTTTTTTGTCCTAGTTCTATGCTGAATCTCCCTGGAAAATAGCAGGTAGTCGGTTTTAAGGATTTCGTCCTCTACTAGACTTTATTGTGTGAGACTTTCCTTTCTTTCCCGTAGAATCGAAAGTTATCTTCAAGCGACAATCGAGATTTTCCTCGCGCTTGGACGAACTAGCCCCCTCGCCTCGAGGCGTAATGAAGGGCTAGACAGATCGATCTAGGTTACCTTCGTACTCGTAAAAGCATCAGAAACACGAAGCTCTGATCAAAGATGACGATCTAAAACGGCGCGCGAATCCGCTTCGAAGAGATTTAAAAAAAAGATAGTCCGGATACGAATGGCAAAAATCTTTGAGATGCCGTTGTGAGTGTATATTACGTTTCATATTTTTTGTTATAACAATTATTAGATATATATAAAAATATTAAGAGTAAAATAAAAATATGCAAGTAATACGAATATAAATTAAATAAATGAAAGAGAAAGAGTAAAATAAATATAGACAAAATATGTATGTGTGAAAATAGACATATTAAATAAAATATATGAAATAATTAAATACTGCATAATAAATAAACATATATATATAGATATGTATAATAATAATGTTGTAATAGGCATTTTGTCTCATGTAAGGAGTAGAATGTCAGGTGTTAGCGAGTTTAACGGAACGAAACCTTGAATCGTCAGTCATATATTATTCGTCTAAATTAAAATTAAATAAAAAAGATTGAAATGAGATAGACATTGAAATATATATAACAGTCGATGAACCAAAAATAGATTGAGAACTTTTTGTTTACTTACATCTTGACTGTGCGTCGTGCATATATCTTCTCGATATTCTTCTTTCTCCAAAACACCGAGATGTTCACAAGTGTCCCAACACTATAAAAAGAAATCTAAATGAAAATCTTATTCAATTTTAAGATAGCAGATTTTTTTAGATTAACATTTTTTTAAATTCCCAAATTTTCAATTTATAAGAATTATTATAGGTTTTAAATTCTTAAATTGTCAAATTCTTTAATTTTTTCAAAAGATTGAGAAGTCTAGACGGGAGAGATAAAGCAGCAAATAAAAAACCTCTCACGGCATGCATGGGATGCACGAGAAGAAAGAGGAGTTACTAAAGGGAGAAAGAAGAGAGGGGATTTGATGCAGAGGGAAGGGCAGGATAAAAAACGTTGATTCGAGCGATTTAAGGAGAGAAGAAGAAGCGAGGGAGGAGGAAGAGGGCGAAACACCGTGAGGAAGGTGGAAAAGGGGGTCAGGGGGAGAGAAAGGGGAACTGAATTAGCTCCAACCTGTTCCGGGCACAACAGGCATCGTCGTTGTCGTTGTCTTCATATTTATTGGGGTACCGACTCTCGAGTGGACTCGCCCTGTTCCTAAATTCTTTTTCCCTCTTTTTTTCTCATAGCCTATCTCTGTCCCTCCGTTTTTTCTCTCTCTTTCGATTCTCGATTACCCTTCTTAGTCGCGTACCCTTGCTAAGCCCGATTCTCCGCTTCGAAGAAACGAAGGGCCCCGTGGGTTTCTCGCTAATGATGTTTCCCGAAAGCCATGCCGAAATATTCCCTTGCTCAAAACCCGAAAGAAATTCAGGTCCCAAGGGGTATGTTTTCATTTATATCATTAATATAGTATTATACTTTTACATCTTAATGCACATTACATTTCTGCTTAAAAAATATATACTACACGATCTACTATTTTTTTACAGAACTGCTAAATTTTTAACACCGATTAGTTTTCTCAGCCAAATCAGGCCCGCCGATCTTGCGTGCTCTATCGATCGATAATTAATCAGCCTAAAATATTATTACGATTATTACTTTAAATCATAAAACAAGAGGCATCATTCTAATCTTAATCTGAAACTCAGTGACTCGTTTGTTCGACAGTGGGCTCGAAATAAATGGGTGAAAAGAGCGGCAATCATTTAGAATATTTGCAAAAGAAAAATAAGGATTTTTAATAATGCAAGATCCAAGAATGGAAGAAAATGAAATGAAAAGAAAAATAAAAATAAAAAAAAAATATTCTCCATGCATATTTTTTCTAATAATATATTAGAGAAATATTAGAAAAGAAGCATAATTATCTTCACATTTGTGTTCATTATTATTATTGTTAAAAAACTTTTTATATTAGATTTATTTTTTTAATTTTATTTTTTAGTAATATTACAATTATTAGATATTATTTATAATATTATAACTTATATATTAAATTTTAAGAGATTTGTTTTAAGCAGAAAATATCATCTTCACGTATTTTGAATCAATACACGAATCCTATACATTGAAAGTATATTATTTTTTCCCCACACTCTGCATTATATCACGTACGTACAAACTTTTGTAATACATCAATAATATTTCGATTCAATGAACTTTTCTTTGAAACTTTTACTCTCGGGATTAAAATAATCAAAAGTTGCGAAGAAACCTCTCCCCTTTCCTTCGATGTCACAATGTCGCTGCATGATCAGTCTTCCTCTTTTCTCGAGAAAGAGGAGGAGGTGACCAACTGTATAGTGTTCGTTAAGGGTTTATTCCCGCCTCTCTGCAGGCCGTTATTCTAATGCGAGATGCTCCCTCGCCCCCGTGTTCGTCACAGGGACCCGTACATAAATTTGTACGCTCGGCCCCCTCGGTCTCGCGGGACATGGAATCGATGGATCTCTCGAAATTAATGGACACCCCCTTTAACATAAAATGAGCAACGCCCTCGCGCGCGCGTTGTTGGACGTTCCCCAAGTCCCCCCTAACTGCGATTCTCATCCATATGTGCTCAGGGGGTGGCGACCACACCTGGTGATTTTCCACGGCACTCTCTCCTCATAAAATCGACACTCAAAGATTTAGTGGCACCCTATCCGATTTCCGGTTGCGATCAGTGCCACTTTTGGGCCGCACACGTACGTAGAATACACACAAGATTACGTTGCACAAACACTTTCTGTTTATTTCTTTTTTTTTAATAAAAATGTTTTCATAATATAGAAAAATGTTAAATAAAGATATATACATCGTACTTTTTTATGTATAACTTTAAAAAAGTAAAAGACTAACAACTTTACATTTATTCCATTGCGAATTTCATTCCATGGCAGATAATAAATTAAGTTTAGTTATTGATTATTTTTAACTAATTTTTGCAATTATTGGGATACCTTTTAAATTCTTGGAATTAAAATTTTCCGACATTTTTTATTAGAAATATTAATATTGGAACGAATAATAAAATCGTAAATTATTTTCAACCATTTTGTCGATAAGTTATATTGGAATGCAGGAAGTATAATATTTGTTTTTACGTTTCTTGGTTTTAATCTCGGTTTTAGAAGCAGCACAATTATTCCATGTTGCTGATTAGAAATAAGAAGCGTTTTACTATCTTTGGAATTTTTCCAAAAGCGACTGTCGTGCGCGACTCTCGTATCGAGTATCAAGTTGATTTGTTAGAAAAAGATGACGTGGTGCAAGACGTTCTTAATTACCTTTTGACAGTCACTTATTGGAATTTTATTTATTTCCCAGCAGTTGCCGTCGATCATGTGATGTCGCAGGCACATCGATCGGCACTGCGCGATCTGGATGAACGGTCCGAAATCCAGTTTGGCGGCCGCCAAGGCCAAGGTCGCGCAAAATATCAGCGCCGGAAGCCATGCGATCTTCATCCTCATCTTCGATAACAGAGAACCTTATATTCCTCACTTTTTTCACCACAAAATTACTATTATTATTTTCTTTCGATTAAAACTCCAAGATATTTCGCGATCTGATCGATCACGGATCGTGCCGGCTGGACACGAGAGCCACGGGCGTGGGTTCCACGAACGAAATTTCGGTGCGACTGCGGTCCTTCGGGGTTCGGCTACTTCCTTATATAACCGCGCGTCCCTCCACTGCGCGCTCCCCGGGTTTTCGGGTCCCCACCCTTGCTGAGTTACCGTGAAGAGCATCCCTCGTAATTATACGTCGTCGTCTCTCAGCCTCAGCATATGGCCTGCCCCGAGGTCTCAGTCTTGACCGAATTATTCAGCTTACATGAAATGTAGGCCAGTTTGTTGAAGAAGTCGCGACGCTACGAATATTTTCTTGCTCGGATTAGAATATATACTTTGTGAAACAAATAATATTTTAGTTGAATGACGAATGACTCTGTGAATAATAATGGTAAATAGAATGAACAACGAATTAATAAACAGTTAAATAATAATACGAAAATGCAAGCTAACGCTTGATGTAGCACTTAGCAATAAGTTTCTTTGTAGCATAATGACTAATGATTTTTCTATGATAGTGATTGATGAACCGATTTCAAATAGAAAACAACTGGTATTTCTTGAAAGAATTTTTGACTTTTTTTCCTTGAAAACAGTTTTCCATGACATGACACAATAGCGATACTGAACAAAAGAAAAACCATTAGTTTTCTATACAATTGAGTTTCAATTCTTTTATCCTTTTTAAACCGAGAATAATCATGCCTGCACAATGTATGCAAAATGCCAAAAAACGTAGATAATTTATAATTAAAATTTTAATATAAATTATAATTTTCAAATGTGCTTGCTATTCGTAATTGTTATTAAATTTTACATATTATATTCTAATTAATATTAAATTCCATATTGTAACAAACCATAAAGCGCCGTGATTTCACGAGCGACGAGGAAGAAAATTTAATTTGTCCCGCGAGTAAAGTTAATTTTGATTCGTATCCAAGTGCCGCCAAATGGCCAGTTTCATTGTGGTAGAAAAGTGGTTGGTTGGAAGATGGCGTTTTTTGGGCCATATGCCGTGCGGGGATCTCGTATCGAAAACCGGAGAGTAGATAATTATAATAGGTCCCGAGTGTAATTATTATGTGAAGATATGGTAGAAACGATTTGCTACATCATCTAGATACGTGCTTTACGATTCATCCTTTTTTTCGAGGAAATTTGTACGCTCGATTTACAAGAAAAAAATTTTTTTTAATAAGAAAGATTATTATTAATTATGAAGAATTTCCTGTAACTACATTAAAAATTATGCTTGTAGACTTTTTCTATTGGGTAGTCAGGTATAAATAAGGCATCTATGAAACATATATATATTTTTTTATAATTTAATTTTATTAAATCAGAAATTACTGAAGGTATTTATTATTTGTATTAAAAACTGTATATTTCTACAAATTATTTATAACATATTCGTTGCTAATAATATTATAAATAATAATAGGTTTTGATTTTTCGGATTTCTCAGAAGAGAGCGCGGTCACGCTTCAACCTTACCATTATGGTCACGAAATTTAAGCGCAATTAGGCGTTCCGCCTATCCAACATCCGGGGTCCACTGTGGGGAGTCTTAATGTAAGAAAGAAGGTGGAGAAGATCCAGTGTGGATCCTTGAACGGAAACAGACGCACTGCGGATCAAATGACCGACCCATCCATCGAAGTTTGATATTACTTCGAAAATTCGTTGCGTACTCTGCCCTTCCCTCTCATTCAGCAGGTACATGAACAATTCCACTCATCCTCGCAATCGGGGAAGAAAAATAAAAGATATGGGAGTGGGAGGGAAAACGAGGCGGATGAACAGACTGTACTGCGTCTCCCGCCGGAAGTCGGGGTCTACGGGTGCCGCGCGCTACGTCACAATGCACAGGATGTGTACAAATAAGGGTATTTGTCCGCGGCGGCTGTGATTGTAGGGTGAAATATACGTGACGCTAAGAGCGAAGGTACGAGAAAGCTGGGTTGCATCCCTCGCGCTTGTGCCCGACGGTAAAATAGAAAAAGGGGGCCCGAATGATCCATTCATCTAGGCGGTCGTAGTTTAGGGGTGGTGCACACGGATCGCGAAGGCTCCTTCAATAGACGCGAGAGTGACGTTTCATTGTGCGCCGCGCTTTTCTCACACCTGGACCAGCGCGGCTCAGCTCCGCTCCGTTTCGCTTCGCTCGGACGTGCACACAAATATTATCTTAGCACACATAGCTCCTGCGTACAGAACTCGAGAATAACATGTGATTTACGCGGTGATTAATCAGTCTCTTGGTTTTCCGTCAATAACAATTAGAAATGATTGATTATCGAGTTGGTTCTTGCTTCGCGCAACGTATTGTGTTCTAGGCAACCGTCCATTGCCCTTAACGGTCTAATGCGAAATAATAATTTGAAGTTTCAAACTTTGTTAATTGCATCATGTCAATTTTTCTTGAGCTATTTTTTTATGCTTTTTTTGGAATTTTACATTATATTTATCTTTTAGAGATAATTTCTTTAGAAATATTTCCATAATTGAAGAAACCACTACTACTACTGTTATATTATTTTTACGGAAAACTCAATTTATAACAACGTCTCTAAATATGTTTAATATGCAAGATATAAGAATTCTTTTTATTTTTTTCTTATTTATTTTAAAAGATAATATTTTTTTATTGTCTATTTGCATATCTCTTTCTATTCCGCGAAATACCTTTTTGTTTTGTCAGTCATTCTACATTCAATGTTCGTGGCCTCAACATTTTTGAATGATTTTGGTTCATCCGCCATAGATAGCATGAAAATATTTTCCTAGGATTCGGTGAGCATTTGTTATGCATTCTTGTCTCATTTTATTTTTTTTCACGAAAGAACAACTATCGCATTATCGCATTCCGTCTGTCACGAGTGTACGAGTTCTGTACTTCTTACGAACGCTGTAGCCGATTGTTTATCGGCTTTTGGGGACACGAAAGATTATCTCGGGTCGTGCGATTTTCCGTGCGATTATGTCCATTTTCCAGGATTTAGTTCTATCCTGTAAGAGGCAGAACTTGTAAGACCCTCATCTTTCCTCGTCAGTCGCCTTACTCGTCTTACTGATCGAGATACAGATTTTATCTATTGCTCGTATTTTACCGCAACTGCTTTCTTCCGGACACTTTTTGTTTCGTGTTCTGCAGAATCTTTGTTATACAAAATACTACTTTTGTATCTCGCTTCGTAAAAAGTAATTATTAAGAAAGGAGAGTATTTCGGCATCTTTATTTATTATTAATGGCGCCGCATTGTTTCAGACGCAAAATTATTCTGAACGTAGAATTAACATCCTGCAAATTTTGATAGTTTATTTCGAGGACAATAACGACCTAGGGTATCATTCGCGCACTATTTGTCGAATGAGCCTAAAAGATCGTTGACTAACAAAGCGGAAAATTCAGGCCGATTCGTTTCATCGAGGAAGGAAAGCGAGAGCTTTGAAAGGCAGTTTTCGCGTCAAATGTGGCAGTGACAAATTTTTATTGTGGTCGCCTCGCTTCCCCTTACTCTTCGATTTGCGCCGTCATGCGGATTAAGCTGCGGCGCAGACATATTTCTCTAAACGACAGGTGATGGTGGAAGTCGCTATTGAGGAGCCTTGGATTTCAACTTTTCTACGGAGGAGGACTTTGGCGGGGATCGACCGACACAGTACATCTGACAAATTCTCAAAAAGCAGAATTTATAGTCCATCCAGCCACCGGTGGGACATTCTTGGGTCAAAAGCGTGATTGGGAAGTTTACGACTTTGTCGCGCGGGGAGACGTACTTTCTGCTTTTCTTCGCTCTTCTTCCACTTCTTTGCGTTATATTGTAAACGCTACATTATGGTATATTACTACAGGAGATAGCGTTATTAAGTTTCAGAGCTTTTCACTCTTGAAAGCATTGACGTTCTTCACAGCGTGAAAGGAAGAGGGGAATCGCCCTCAAAATCGCCATCAAAATCTTTTAGTTTTGAGTTTAGAATTGACATTCACACATTGTGTATGCTGTAAATTGAATTTTTCTATTGAGTTACCCATCGCATCTTTTTAGGAAAAAATTATAAGTTTTTCAACTTGTATATAATATTTAATGGTAGTATATATCAATAATCTTGTGCGGTAAATATTTTTTCTCGATAAAAGAAACGAACATGGAGAATGCATAAGTACATTGTATAATAAAAAATACACATATTGTGAAGAATAGGAATATTCCTGAAATTCCTTTAGGACCGTTTCTTTTTAGAACCGTTTGTATCTTTTGTTAGATATTCTTTCGAATATTCTCACAAAACATTTTCATAATCGCTTTCATTCATTGTTTTTTTCCGGAAATTATGGTCGGTCGTCTTTTCACGGAAATTAGGATGATTTTGCAAAAATTTTTTTGTATTATAAGGTATCCCATTCGATGGTTTAAAAAAATACAGGCTTTTCGAAGGTCTTGATACGGTAATTACGAATGTGATCTGCAGGCAAGCGAACAAGAAAGTCAATTGTCCCGTCCCACGTTCCATCTTTCCGAAACAGAAAAGATTTATATGCTCTAGCTTCTTCCTTCAAGGTTTCGTTGACGCCACTATCTTGTAAGGACAACGTTAATTTTAATTTTTGTCCTTTTTCCCGACAATGTGGTGACGATTGCGATTTACTACGACCGACAAATTATTGCCATACTTAAAGCTGCTGTTATACTCCAATTTCAATAGTTTTATTTTTTAAAGAATTGTCAGGATAGTACTAGAATCCCCATGGAATTTGATCGGCGACGTAATCATTATTTACGATAGAAAATAAGGAAAAAGAATAAAATATCTTATAAAGAGAGGGAACGAGAGATTTTATTGAAATATGAAAATATTTTAAATACAAATTTTATTAATTAAAGTTTAATATATTTTGCAATATATTTATATATTAAAAAACACATCGAAATATATGTACATATGTATACCTTACCCGAAATATTATTTACGGAAATAACCTGTAAAACTGAATTATATAGCAGTTTCTGTACTTCATATTTTTTGTAGGTATATGTACCGCATGTAAACGCAAATTGTAAATATGATGCCACATGCAAATTTCCAAATTGGTCGATGCACAAAAGAACAATGTATTTTCGTGTTCTTCACACCCCGTTAATTTACCGCGCGTCTTTCTCGTGATTGCAATATCTGGTCTTGCATGACAAAAGGCGTTCACAAAAGGTAACACGGCTAATATTCGCACGCACGTGCATATGTGCAGTTATATGGCCCATGTGTTTCAATGGATTCACCATTTTGTGATGAAAAGGAGAATTGTTGGACCGGCTGCCTAATCGTCGCTGAGGGCACAATCGTAAAGTCGCGAAAACCACGCAAACCGCAAAAAGAATTTTTTATACGAGGAAACATGTTGCAATTTTTTATCATTTTAGAAAAGATAATTAGGACCTATGATTCTGCGAAATTAAATTACATGCATTACATGAAGAATATGTCTTTTAAAAATGTCTTAAATATTTCTTCACTTAGAATATGTATCTAAAAATATTTCCATATTTCGTAATAATTTTAATTTTAATATAATTTTTATTATATATTGTATATATAATAATTTCTAACCACAATTTTTTTCATCTTGGATTAAAAAGTTACGTGACGGGTAATCAAGCCAGGTCGATCCTAGGAACCCCAGTAGGCCGCATATCGGGCCTAACCGCATTAAGGTTACGCAGTAAGGCTCGAAGCGGCGAAATTGGCCGGGACCTCATCGTGCGATCATTATGCTCTTCCATCGTTTACAACGTTCGTAATTCGTAAATAACAGTGTCGGTGGGAGCGCCGTGGCTCCGCGGGCGTTTAGCATATTTTATAGAGAAAAGAAGCGGAAGAGAAAAAACAAAAAAGTAGAACGCTGTTGGATGCGGGAGGGACGGAAATTAAATTCGGCAAGATGAGAGCGTGTATAGATGCGCAGGCGAGATTTTATTTTATTTTCAGATAAACGATTCAAGAGTTTGCCATCACACTCTGTAAAATTATTTCGTATAACGATAGACAAATTGATATAATGCGTGATGAAATTACTTATATATATACACAGAATATAAACGAGTTTAATAACAGAACCATAATTGTCACATTAGAATTATTTTTGTATAAGAGAGCGGATTGTATAAAATAGCGTAAATTAAATAAATCCAGGAAGATTAAAATTATATAATAGTAAAGGCTCACACAAGATTAGAAATCAAATCAAAGACAAAGGAGCATCGAGCCATAACAAGGTGTTGGTGTACATGTATTCTATACTTAAGTAAAGAATTAACGAATTGTAATGTACATACTGTACATATACATATATTCCAACTTAATAGACTGCGCGCCGCAAATTTGTCGGTCTTGAAACACAGCTATCTTGGAACATTAATACCCTTCCAACCCGGAATTAAATCTACACGATTTAATTGTTTAAAATTAAAATTATAACAAGGATTTAATGTTTTAAGTTATACAATAAATTACTTTAGTAGAATTCTTCTTGAGTATAAGAAGCGGGGTTAGAAAACAGTGTAAATCGTTCGAACGATCCGGAAAATTCAGAGCGACGTGTCCTGAAATTCCTATACCTTCGCGCTTCGTCCTGGCTTCGTCATGCTCGATCCAGAGACGCGCGTCGATCCATCATTTGGAAGAGAAGCAGAAGTGTCCGGCGGTATCTGGGATACGTCAAAGTGAACCCCGAGTCTCACTCGTGCACTTCGTCTTTTCGGAGAGAGAGAGAGAGAGAGAGAGAGAAGACCATCTCGCGCGCGACCATATGGTCGCCGGCGGCGCAGGTCATTATTTTCTAGCAGGATTGCTCAGAGGAGAAATCCAAAGGAAAGGGAACGTGGAAAGGGGAGATCGGGGGCCCACCACGAAATTGCTCGAAAATTACTCGGCGCACCTCGCCCGGCTTTTCGTTTTTCGGGGATAATTTTATGATCCGGGGATTTTTAATTTGAATTTCAATACGGAGCGGAGCGCACACGATCCTTTTCTTCCCCGTGCCCCATTCTTCCTGGAACGCAATACCGGCTGCTACGATGAAAGTATCGATTCGCCGGATGAGTGTCAGGGTATCTGTTCCGCTTAAATAAATTGATACATAACCTAAAGTAGAATTATCAACTTTATATATAAATTAAAACCTTGTAAAGAAATTGATCGAGCTTTATTAAATTTTGATATTAAATTTAAAACATACTAAATACCACGGGACACCGTTACAGCGATGTATCATGTATCTATATAGTCTATAATATTATCGCATGTTATAGATAAATCATAATTTTTTTTGTGCTGTAACTTTACACTCTGCTTCGACGTGTCAGCTATGTGATACATTGGTAGCACTTAGGATTTAATATACGTCGCTTTTTCTTGACGTATTAAACTTTTTATTGACGCACCATTAAGATCATGCCGCCAGTCATGCGAGGAGGGCTTAAAATACCGGATGGAGATCGTATATATTATATACGTAGAAACTAAGTAGCATTTTATAAGAGCGTTGTCGTGTATACATTTTTGTCGGTTCGTTACTCAAAAGAGTGACTTGAAACTTTAAGTAGCTACTTCCCTCGCTCTCGAGAGATCTTAGAGAGACCTCGGATTCTGAGCACCTATACTCTCATGCAGATGAAGCCTTGCACGAATCTCGTCTGAAACGCTCTTGGATCGTTTACCCTGATTTGCATATTTCGTGAAACATGCAGCGGGGAACGGTGCAATAAACTAAAATGCAATCTGGAATAGAATATCGCGGCTTTACGATGTTATTAAACGGCACAACGTTGAATAAATACGCACGTGTGTAGCAAGAAGTGTTAATCACTTCCTCAATTAGCGTTCTCTCGCGCACGATCAGTGACTATAAACCTATATTTATTGATACGACATCGTTTGAGTGCATATATGTTACATCTGTTGCAATAACATTTGATTGCATCAGTGCGAAATATCAGATCTACTTTACGGTAAATAGAATTAAGATATAAAGCAACACGGTTTTAATATGTGTCGTAATTGTGTAACAAATTCAGAAATTGCTCAGTTCTATCACTTTTTCTTTTTGGCTTGCGCTCGTTTTTTCTCTTTTCGCTCTAACCCCGCCTCTCATAAAATAGAGAATATAATATCGCCCTCCTCTTTCCACCTCCTGAACATTTTTGGTGGACTCACGACGGAACTGTATTTTTTCCTCTCTAAAGATAAATCTGCCCGCGTGCCATATGTCGACTTGATCCTGGAAAACGTTTTCCGATTTCTTGCATGCAACAGATGGCCGGGTAGGGCGGTACGTTCTCTTCTTGAAGGATCTGAAAATCCTATGGGAGCGATTCTTTTTCTCCGACATGTTCTCTCTAGCCACGAATTAGCAATTTGTATTATACATCGGAATATCGCTGAAATTCAAAAAATATATATATTAGAAAGTATTATTTGTCTGAAAAGTCTTTATACATTTTGGAAAATTAATGTTATTACTAGCTAAACTAGAAGCCGTAACGAAGATAAAAGAATTTATAGATACAACGATCAAAGAGAGAAAGTTAGTAAAGAATTTGAATATTCTTTAGATAGGAAAATGAATAAAATAATTAGCTTATCGTACAAGCTTCGACAACTATAATGAGCGAGATCTAAGCAGAAGTGATTTAAATCTCTTCTAACATGAGAGAGATTATCCAATATAATGCGCGTGCGCGCGTGTGTGTGTGTGTGTGTGTGTGTGTGTGATTTAAACATACCGTCGTTATTCGAGAAATAATTCGAATTAATGAAGTTTAAAGATAAGAAAATTGATAATAATTTTACAGGTCTTGAATATAACAACTTTTGACATTTCTCACAATATATATTTAAAGATATTAAAGATTAATTAAAGATATTATAAAATATAATATCTAAATATAATATATATGCAAAAATATATATCTTAAAAATCACGTTTTTTAGTTTTTTAATATGCATTCCAAAAAATAACAAAAAATCTAAATTAAAATAATTAAAAAGATATTTATAAAATACTTTTTTACATTTATTTACATATAGAATCCTACATCTTGAATATTATTTCAAGAAATTGAAAAAAGATCTTGAAAACAACAAAATTTATTTTGTCCTCTGACGATTAGAATACGTGGGATTCTCTCTCTCTGTACATGTTCCTACATACATAGTATATATAAATTCCTATACGAATTTAAAAGAGGGTAGGGAGAAGAAATGACGCGACACATCGCGAAAAGAACGTGTGTGGGAAGGGACGATCTTCTATTATAAATCATAAGGATGATTATGTTAAAATCCGCTAGGGCCAGCTCATTAGTTCGCGAAATATCGTCCGGTTTCTCTTTTTATCTCGTCTTCCCAAGGCTATCTAGTCGAGGCTGGCGAGGGTGGGGAGGAGGGAAGAGATGAACGGCGTAGAAAACAATTTGGACGTCCCATTTGAGACCCGGGTAGTGCCTTAATTAGTCCCACCATAGCAGATTACCAATCAGCAATTCGGCAATTACGATGCGGTGATTTTTCAACCTGCTGACTATAACGTTCGAGACTTTTTAAGTAAGGGTGTACCGATAGGATATCGATACACGAAAATACACTTTTCCTGATTTTCCGCTCGTTAGACATATCACATATTACGAAAGTATCGAAATAAATGTATATATAAATATATAAATATATAAATTAATAAATATATTAATGTCAAAAATTCATTTTTTTTCTGTATGTTATTTTTACAATTTTTGATAATAAAACAAAATAAATATAAAATAGATATATCTTTTTAAATTTTATTAAATAATTCTTTGTCTATAAAACGATACCTTGTTAGAAAATAAATAAACAAACAATGAAGGAAAAAAAGGAAAAATTATTTTAATTATTTATTAGCGCATAATAAAGTCTGTATGGACTGTATGATAATAATATAATTGTATGAATAACTCGCTAAAATATGGAATTGTCCCAAAAATGGTCGCTTTTTCAATCCGATACAATTAAAACGAGAAGTACCCACGTGGAAACAAGAAAAGGAAGCAACCTATTCAATTTCGGCAAATCCCCCTTCCCCCCTTAAGCCAATCCTTCGAAGGAAACTGTTAAATCTATTACGGCTGTAAAGCTCGATCACGATCACGTTCCGTGAAGAGGGTCGAGGATCGAGTCTCGAGCGGCGAGTTGCATCTTATGTTCGTAAGAAAGGAGGAATAGGAGGGAGAGACAGAGAAGTGTGTTTTGTAGTTTCGGTGGGCCAGGTCGCAGGTAGGCGGCGAACGGACCCCTGAAATCACTCGAAAAATGAGGGGGTACACAGGCCTCCCGTAACATTTCTTTTCTCTTTTTTCTTGTTCAAACGCGATATAATCGTTTGTCCTCTCGTGAAGGGTGGACGTGGAAGAATGGCGGTGAAAGGGATGAAAACTGCGTAGCAGTTTGTCTCTGTAACTCTTTCAGTTTGATAATTTCGTTATTCTAGCTGATGTCTGGTTGCTGCTGATATCCTGAAACCGATGTATACTTATTAAACCCTTTAATACATTTAAAATTAACATTTATCTATATATATATATATATATATATATATTCTAATAATATAAAATATTAATTTAATAATAAATTAAATTATTTATTTATGGAAATATATAAATAATTTCTATCTTAATATTACGATTGTATTCATCGTACCTTTATCCTTTTTTCATGCACATCATACACGTTTCTTGATAGATACAAATGACAAATTATACTGATAACATGTGTTAGACGATATTAAGTTTAATATGAAATTCTCTCGAGATGAGAAACCAATTTATTAAGCTTTGGAAAATGTCAGAAAGATATATAGTTTCAAATATAAAATTTGACAACATTTTACAAAAAATGAGCGAAGAGTGATGTAAGTAAATCGAAGGACAGAGTAACAAGCCAGAAGAGCAGGCTTTATGTAAGCCCTTATCTGCAGGACGTTCATCTCCCTGGAAGAGAAGGGTCGCTACGCTAAAGATACTTGATATATTTCGTGGAAACATGTTATCGGAATATTAACGTGCCTCTTCAAGTATACAGAGAAAGCGATGACACCTTGGATAAGTATAAATAGGAACGGAACGTACATCATCATCTTTTTTTTTCCTTGTCATTCTTACGCGCGATTAAGTATCGAATTTAAAAAGGGGATTTATACACATAATTCTTGATAACATAATTCTTGCAATTTTATTTTTATGTTCAACCAACATCTACATTTTTTTATTTTCTTAAATTTCTCAGAAAATATTTCAAAGAATACGCACTTTGTACAATTAAAATTTTACTTTTTTACTTATAACTTAAATTTGAGTCTTAAGAAATGAAAATCTTCAATTATATAATGAAATATACATGTACAATTGCTCGTATATTCTTAATATGTTACCATATATAATCTTATACAAATTGCTATTTACAAAGAACTACATTTCAAACGAGAGAATCTAGATCTATACTTTTTATGATTTTAGTTTCACACTCGTACATTGTCCCTACTTATTCCTAATATATTATCCCTATAATTTATTTCTAATAAATTATCCGTACTTATTTCTAATATATTCCAAAAATTATTATTAGCATCATTATAAGCAAGGAAGATTAAAAGGATAAAAAATAAAAAACGGAAAGTGCATAATATCTCTTCTATACATAATTGGTTAGAGAATATCAGTCTCGAATCGTTAAAATGTGCAGATCAGTTCTATCTCTGTACGAGTGCCGATCTTATCAAGCTATCTATAATAATAAGAGCTTGGACCTTCGAGTTATTTTTACTCGATGAGTATTACCTATTATCTTGAGTTATCTATTATCTTTCTCGTTATATGTCAAGCGTGCCTTCGGGAAATGTAAATTTCTCGCGATGAAAGTCTTCCCAAATAAATAACATCTTCGATGAATCGTCAAATCTCATGCGGTCATCACTGTTGCTGGAAGCTGTTTGTTACCGTCATTGCTATTCGTCGCGTCTACCTGACCTGATGTCCTCGGCGCTCTATCCGTAGCGTCTGTTTCTTGATTCTTCTCCAGATCAACGTAATATACGTGCCGCGCGGCGTAGCAAAGAATCATCATCTCGATTAATATCAGCGCGTTGCTTGTCACTGAAATCGAGAACAGGAAAATTATGAAGCGATATTATCAATTGTATCAACGTTTAAATTAATCTATTATTAATGGAAGCATTTATGAAGATTGTGAATAACGATATTAATCTTATAATTATTCTAAAAATCTATATATGTTTCTAAATATAATATGTTAAAAAAAAAAGTGGACTTGTGAAATAATTTGGAAATGCGCTTTTTAAAATTACACTTGAAACTGATATGGTTTTTAATGGAATTAATATAATAATTTTGTCGATATTAATAAAAACCAAAATATTAATATATAATGTAAAAAATTATAAAAACACTACACTACAAATATCACTGAAACATACACTAAATGAGACCTTTTTTGACACAAATGATATGCTGTCTCATGTTAGTTTGAAAAATTTATTCGTAGCACGTGGAACGGGTGAATTTTTATGGTGCTCGCGGATGCTGCGTGACGTCTCTTTTTTCAGTGAAACGAGTTTCTTTGTTACAGTAGGTCGTAGGTCCATGGAGCAGTAAAAAGAAGAGACGTATTCTAAATTCAAAGTTGAATGATCTTATCATGCTGTTTGAAGAAACTACCGGACCGTAAAATTATCGTTCTTTTATCGGTCCCTGCCAGAACGTTATAGTGTAGTAGTAAATTAAATAATAAATACGGTCGCGATAGTGTATGAATAGCTATATGATTCCAGCAGCTTATCTATCCCGAATCAAGATGTTAAATAATTTATTAATTGCCCGTTTTGTCATAGTTAATACGAAATGTGTTATTTATAAAACGAAATACATTATAATTAAATAAACATATGTTTAGAAATGTTGTTTAATTTGCACCTCGTAACTTTCTGGCAATCTAGAACAGGTTTATAAAAAAAATTTATAGGTCAATCAAATAAGTAAATAAATAATTAAATATGAATAATTAAATTTGATAACATTTATAGTATTTACTTTTATTTAATTATGGATCTCTGATTTAATAATAATGTGATAGTAAGATTTTTTTCACCTGGTGAGCTGCGATATTTATTATTATATTTATAATTTATAATTTCATTTTTAATCAGTTTTAATCGTTGATTTTGGATAGAGCAGAAATGAGTAAAACAGAAACAGAACCAAAATGGTAACACATATATTACCGTTGGCGTAAACTGTCGGAGTGAGGGGAGAATTGCACGGAAATACGCCCGCGGCGGGCAAGGCTCTGATAATACCGGTCTGCAGCTTAGAGAACAACATTACCAATTGTAACACCAACGTCTTATAATGTAGCTTGGCCTCTGAAACGGAAACGGACGATATTGATCAGAAACTTTCATTCTTATTAATGTAGCATGAACAGCAATTTCTCGAAAAATTACTTCCTGCGACGCTCAGCGATCATCCCAGGATAATTATTATTGTTTGACAAATATGTGCGTGTTGGACTTCATATAACAGTAAATTTACTTCAACAGACATACAAATTGTGATCAAGATGTGTTGAAAATTTCTTCGAGAGATAAATACTAATTGAACTTTATCAACGCATAAAAATGAAATAAAATTATCAGAAGTATTATATGTACATATATAATATAAAGTTAAAATTAGGTAAAATTATTATAAAATAAACGTATTAATAAAATATAAAAATATTATTTTTTTTGTTCAAGCATCTTTTCTTTTTTCTCTTCTTTCAGAAGAAGAAGAGCATTTTTTCATTAAGACAAATATATTGCAATAAATAGAATGATATTAAGATTGTAATAAATAAAACATTTGATTTACTAACATGTAAATACTGTTACATCTTTAATTTTTAAGAAAGTTTTACGAGAAAAAATAAAATATTGATCAAGTCTTGATTATATATATGTTTATAGAGAGGTATAAATATTGAGAAATTGATTGATATATACTGCAGGTAAATCTTCCGTAAAATGTATGGGGAAAGAAATAAATAAGCACTAAAAATGAATAAGCACTCATTACCTGGGACTGCTGCATGTAAAGTCTTTGTAGCGATGGTTAAACTGTATATTCCTAGAAGTATACTGATTACCATGATCGGCTGAAGGAACGTGACGTATTGCGTGGCAAGCATTGGATCCTCAGCTTCCATATAGAGCAATATGAAGTAAAGAAGACTCTAAAAATACAAACATTTTCTTATATTAAAGTTTCAAAGATTTTTAGTACTTATGTGTGCGTGTACTTCGAAAACGAAAAAAAATCTTCATTCAACCATTTCATTTAACACGTCTGCTATTCGTTAATGGATTTAATTAGCACGAAGAGTCGGGATTGGAAACTCATATATGAATATACTGATATACTGAATAATATACTGAAGTGCGTCTTTGCCTCTCTCGAGGTTACGCATTTCCTAATTCTGCCTGCAAGGCAACTGACGTAAATCAACTGGTAAATATTACAGATATCTGCTATCCGTTAATACCAAATCGATCGCTGTAAGCAAATAAATGGTTTACGAATATGTTTACCAGATAATTTCGTGATAGCAACAAGCCGAATCTAATTTTACTTGTTAATTGAAGTAATTAATCAGTCATATATTATGTAATCTATGATTGATGAGAGTCATAGAAATTATGAAAATTTTATATATCTCACAATTTTATGTATTCTATTTAAAAATTGTTATACATATTCTAGAAAAAGAGATTAAAGAGAGAGGTACTTAAATTAATCTGCTCCGTATATCAGAAGTCATATATATTTGCTACAATAGTGAGAGCAAAAGTTTTAGCGAAGAAGAAATCAAATTAATGTAATCACTTTTAATTAATTTAAATATAATTAATCCGACTAAAACAATAAATACAATAGGTCTGGCTATATTTTAGTTGCTCTTTATATTGAGAAAGTTTAAATTAATGCTATACATATAGTAAAAGCAACAATTGTTTTTATAAATTTTAATCATTTTGCCCGGTAATTAAAACAGTTATTTAGCATGGCATAAGTGAAGCGATAATCGAAGCGTGAAGGAGATGGAGGGAGATCTCTTTTTTACCTGGGCGATAGGAAGCTGAAGGGCCAGAATTCCTATCCAAGACAAATTGGCGTCGGTCATTTGAAGGTTTGGAAAGGGCAGACAGGGCCAGCAGCAACAGGGTCCAACTCGTAGCATCAATGTTGGCGTCTCGCTCGTCTTCCGGCGACCAACGTCCAAGAGGAGAAGATAGAGGCGATACATCGAAATCATTAAGAAAATCTGAGTTATCGCCTCCGATAGTAACTGGCCTCTGTCGAAAGTCAGAGAAACGTCATTATTCCGGCAAGTTTCGCGAAACGAACGAACAAATGTTAAAGTGATGAGATTCCGGGGAAATTATCATTATTGATTGACAATTTAAAATTGCCTTGAAATTGCATAAATGATAAAATTTGGAAACACAATTAATAAAATCTATTTTTATCAATTTTTTATATAATTAATTGTAAATGTAGGACATAAGATGTTATTATTTAATAACATATATGATATAAATTAATAGTAACAGAGGAGAAAAAAGATTTAAATAAGATTCTTGGTGCAAGTGAGATAACGTTTTTAAGCGAGTCATTAATCAATGTTTAACGTATGAAACACAAAAGGCTATTAAAACTTTATTTCGGAAGGCATTATCGTTATCAAATGCAAAAACATAATTCATAAGCATTTATCAGCATTGCCAGACACTAAGACAAAGTGATGCGTCAAACTGATGATAATTTTTGTTGATAAATAAATGAGTAACGCGAAGTTTAAGAAAAGATTATCATGGAAATTTGAATTAAAAAATTCCCTTTAAACGATTTATAATTTACAATAGAATTCTATTTATAATTTTGCATATCGTATATTCTAATATTGTATGTATAACTTTATCGTATTCCTTTTTTCTTCATCTTTCTTAAAATGTTTAAGTTATTTACTTAGTTTTTTACTGGAGCATTGAAATTTATCTTTTACTTAAATACTCCAATTTTTCGAATTCCTTTTTTATTATTTTTAAACGAGTGTTAAAAAGATCCGGTTTTAAGAATTTTTCTACGGAAAATAACGAGTTTATACAGTGATTTACGATACTGATCACATGTATTGTAATGTATATAACAATTATCTATGACTAATTGAATCGAAAAAGGCAATTGACAAAAGTGACTTTTCAATATCAAAACAAACAAACAAATATCTATGATCTTACTACAGATATCTTTGTTAAAAAAAAAATTGGTATATTGTATAAGTTATTGTATATTATGAAGTTCAATATGAAATATTTTGTTAATAATAGATACGTAATACATATACGTAAAATTACAAATAGAATTCTGTCTTGAATTACAAATCTAAAGTGAACGTAAAATATGAAGTGAAAACAAAAATGGCATAACGCTTATGCTTTTATTTTACACTTCGCTGGTGGCAAGTTTTTCTCGTTATCTCGATATTGTTAAATAATTGCAATAGGCCTTTATTTTTTACCTTGGTATCGCAATCGCCATTAGACTGCAAACGCTTGCGACAGGATATACCAATAGGATTATAACGGCATTTGTTTTATAAGATTCCGATTCTTTTTGGGAGAGGATATTGCGACAAGCATCAGCAGAGAAGTATATTGTGAGGACCAAGATTATCGAACCGACGCTTAGCAATGCAGTACCTATTGCATCTAAACCTGCAAAATACACAACGATTAAAGAAAATTAACTGTCGTTTTTAATAAAATTTTATAAAGATAATTGAGAATTTATATTTTTTATTTAAAAATTTAGCAATAGTGATCATTACTTCTAATTAATTTTTTATTTATAAATTAATAGTGTAATTTATAAAAATTTAGATGTATATAGTATGATTTATAAAAATATTAATATAATTTTTTTTTAAATTATGCTAAAATTATTATTTTTAATTTTGTTTTTTTTTTTTAAGAAAATAAAGCTACTTGAATATCGAAATCTGAGTACAAAATATTCTCATGTCAATAATTTCTCTCTCTCTCTCTCTCTCTATATATATATATATATATATATATATATATATATATATATATTTATACATATGTGATGATGCACGCTTTCAGCGTATTAAAAACCATTATCGTTTATTTTTATTTTCTAACTTATCTTATCGGTAAATATGATATAGAGATAATGATAGAAATGATAAATATATTTAAGTTTCTCATAATTAATTAATTACGGTTTTATCAACATTGCGTAAGTTAGAAAATTAATGAGAATTAAAGCACTACACAGATAATTTGCTATAGATTGAAAACAGTTTATGATGTAACATTTTAAAGTAGACATGTTTCTTCTAATTTCAATTTTTATGGTATTGTTATCACATTAATTTTTTCGGTGTTATCGCATATCTTGGAAAGAGATTCTCTCGTAAGATTTATACCAAGAAGCAGTTATCTAAAGAAGACGAAAAACAAATAGATTAGAGCATATTGGAAAGTGTCGAAAAATAGATTGACATATAATTTTTATACATAACATTTTATGCGGAAATAAAAGATTTATTTAACTTTTAAAGATATACATTATATATACATAATATTAAATGTACATAAACTTTAATTTAAATATGTAGGTAATGTACTGTAGGTCATATTATACAGAATAAAACGAGGCCCGAAAGCGTCTGAGCATGATCAAGCGATTTAACGAAAACAATATGAACGAGGAAGAGTCACAGTTGTCTCCGGAGCAAACAAATGGTTAGTTGTGTTGAGTTGTCGCTCTCTATTCTCTCCGATAATATATATTCCATATTAAAATTTATTACCCTGACACAAAGAACTCTAATTATTTTTATCAATCTTAACCCATACACTTCTCCTACAAATAAAAGCACAAATATACAATAGTACAAACAAACAAAAAGTTACATAATTGGTCATATATACTTTAAAGAGTACATATGTATGAAGAGAGTTATATAGTCGCATGATATGAATTGTAAATCGCGATGCTTATCAAAAGTTTGCCGTCACGCTTAACTTTTGTTTAACTTGTTCGTTCAATAAGCTTTATAACGTGTGGCATGAATATAAATTATACAATTGTGCATGAAACATTCACGTAGTTCGTGTGAACGTAATTGTTCAAATTATTTTTCGCCTGGAGAAACGTTTTCGTCGCATGAAATAAACCAATTTTATTTACACGTATTATTTATGTTTTATTGTATTTGTTGTGTTTGAATTTCTTGTATAATACTTACTATAATGATATATCTTTATGCAGTATTTTTATAATCGAAAACAGAATGAACGTTTGATGCCCCCCCCCCCCTCTCTCTCTCTCTCTATTTATCTGCTCTTAAGTCTATAAATATTTTGATATACTCGTGTACGTGCGCACAAAAGTAACGAGTAATATTCTTCGCATAAGTTACGTCCGAGAATTTTCGAGGATTTTCAACTCGCGCGAATAAGGTCTCGTGTACCAGACGAACTTGAGTCCAACTTTCACCGATGCGCTTACGTCGCTCAATGCAAGCGTATCTACAGTGCATTGCGATAAATTCGCTTTCGTAAAACAGAACGGCCGTGCATTAATATAGTATATTTCCATACGCGTAAATTGTACTAAAAAATATCAGACTCGTGTGAGAGTTATTTTACTCGAAATCTTAAAATAGGAGCAATTCTTGGAATTTGCGGTACCGACTGTAATTTGTAATGCACTGGTATCTCTATTGTGCAGTATCTTTATTGCACAAAACTCGGAATACCAGCTGCTTTTGATACGTAACTCACTTTCTACTATCATTAGCCATAACGGTGTCTCTAGCGAGCTCAAACTTTTAACGGTTACTACAAAGTTAGAACTGATATTTTGGGAATAATATGGGAATTGATAACAAGTAAATCGAGGTTATCGGGTAATTGAGATATCACAATTATTGAATGATAAAGTCTATAAATATCACAAAAGAATTCCGAAAATAGAAAATCTTTCGCAATTTAATAATTTCATAATAACCGCGGAATTATTTATTATTTAACAATTAACTTGCTTTATTCTTATAACAGTTACCTTTAAAATAATTTTTTTAAATTTAATAATTGATTAATTGTTCTAATTTATAATTGCTAGTGCATAATATACAAACGAGATTATCATTATTAAACAAATATTAAAAATATTATTAGTAAGAAATATTATACTATTGCATTAAAATTATTTATTCTCTCTACATTTATTCTGAAGATATTAATTATTCCACCTGACCTTGTATCTTCCATTTTGCTTTTAAAAGAGAAAATCGCAATTCTGTTAACACCGGACTTTATCGGCGGAATTACACCGTTATCCGGATGTTGTCGAGACTCACTTTCTACGAGTTCAATAGCGGAAGGCACGTTATTTGGGTTGCAGGTAACATCCGCGTGAACGTCGAAGTTCTCTATGGGAGTGCCCATGATTGCAGATGCTCCAAATGAATTTGTCCAAAGAGAATTGTCGTCTCACAGCACTCTGTTGTCTGTCACTCGCGGGTTTGATAAACTCGAAAGGCGCGCTCGCTCGCGGTAGTGTCGCGAGTGAATTCGTGAGGGAGAGAGACGGTCGCGGTTGTGCACAGTGAGAGTGAGTCCCCACTTTTACCTGTGCCACCACTGGATTGCGATGTTGTAATGAATTATCACTTGCAAAAAGTGTATACGCTCGTGCGCGCAAGAAACAGAGAGAGAGAGAGAGAGAGAGAGAGAGAGAGAGAGAGAGAGAGAGAGAGAGAGAGAGATAAAGAAATAGTAAATATAAGAAATATCCTTTCCGTAAACTTTCTCCCTCTCTTGCTGCAGTTTCTAACACAGTTTTGCAAGAAATACTAAATTAAGTAATAATTTATCAATTATTAGCACACTCTATGTATGGATAAAAGCAAATTTGAGAATGGTACTGACAATATGCCGTTATAAATAACTATTTAAAAATTATAAAATAAAATGATTAGTGAAATTATTAATATTATTAAAGTTATTAGACAAAATAAGTTTATTATTAAAATTATAAAGATGATTAAAATTGTTACGATTATTTCAAAATCAAAATTAGATATAATGGAAAATTATTAGAAATATTATTGTTTTTTAGATGGTAGAATTTTTAAATTTTGAATATTTATAAAAGGAAGTTTTAAACGAAGAACCGAGGGCAGAGAAGAAATTGCATTAAGAAAATGGAAACTATGTTAAAACTAAAGCATATTTTTTATAACTGTAAATAATGTAATAATACGTTTTGCTTTGCGTAGAGCTTATAAGTTTTTTACATTATGTTTCTGCATATCACGACCTTCGATCGGTAATGATATTATAATGTAGAGCAGATATTGAGTGTATATAATGTCACATACATATATCTGACTTATAGTTAAAATGCAGTTTCTTTTAACCTACTTAAAAGTTTATATGTAGGATGCTAATTTTTATTGTTTTTAATTGTATAACAGAAAATTTACGTATCACGTGCTCTTTGAGCTATAGATATACATGACCATATTTTTGGAAAATTATTATATAGGTCTTTGTAACAAATAAAATACATATTATATGTGTATGCATTAAATCTAAAATTAACAAAATTAAATATATATTTAACATTAAATATTAAATATTAAAATGTGTTATGCCGCGTGACACGCTAAGAAATATATCAAAACCAAAGTTCGTTAGAAATAAGTTCGTTAGAACACTTACTTATTTTGCCGGAGAATGCAGATATACAATATGTGAATGTATTTGTTGAATGATGACTCATCATATGATGATTAACTGTTAAGTGATTTGACTACAATACTTTACATGAGAAAGTAGAGTAATCAACTTGTGCAATCTATGAATCATTGTTGCCTTGACTGGAAATGCGAATCATTTTAATCAACATGTTAGTGTTCGACTGTTATTTTACATTCTTATTTGATAACTTAATCTTAGATAAGATTTTTTACAATTTTTTTTAAATCTTAATTATTTTATCTTATATTATTTACGGAGTTTTTTAATCTCATTTTACTTTAATTTTGCTATACACAAACTCTGGGTTAAATTATAATTATTGTACTCTGATGTCTTATAAGACCAGCTCTAAGTTCATAAAATTATTTAATCCAATCGTATTATCAATTGAAAAAATTTTTGTCGCAATATTTTCTAACTTACCGTTAGTAACTCTTACTGGTTAGCGGTATTCACTGGGTCTAACTAGTCTGAAAGAAAGTGTCCACGTATCTTCGAATGATACCCGTTACCGACTGTCGCTGAATCAATTTTTCAACCATAATTGTACAATTGTGAATAAATGTATAGGAGAAATCGCAGTTCTATTGGTATATTATATTATTTTGTAGAAATCAAGGTTTTTTCATTGGAATATCATTTTTTAATAATTTAGCATTCCATGTGCTTTCAAAATATAATAATATCTTCTTTATATAAAAACAAAATTTTCTCAGCATAATGTATGTGTCTATTTTTGTTCATTAATAATTTTTTAACGGAATATAAAATTGAATTTTATTTTATGAAGTTTATTGATGTGAGTCAAAGTGACTTAAGGGATTTGAAGAATCTTAAGAATTTAAACTTAAATAAAGGGTAGGGGATAAGATTCCCTCTCTTTCTAATTTTAAATCAATAATTTCTTAACGGATTATGTAAGGGATTGAATTTTGTAGATTTCGCGAAGATTTGCAGCAAGCCTTATTGGAAGATTAAAAGCAACTTTATCTCGATAAGAAATATATTTGCAGATATTTTTATAAAAATTGTTGCGTATTTTTTTATTTATGTAATATAAATATATGTTAGATAATCTTTAACGTAATTTTTCTACTTTGTGTTTTTGTATATTATAATTGTGTCTCTTCAAATCTTGATAACCACTCAGGATCCCTCTTTGCACATATATTATTTCACGACGGTGGACACGCTTTCCTATAGTTTTCCGTGGCATGCGAATAAATTAGCTTCGGCATATATCTCTTTACATACGATATGCAAATACAACCGTTTAAGATTTTCTTTATATCCTTTAGTAGCATTGACAGAGTAAACAGTTTTCTTCTTTAACTGTATAAAATTATAAAACCTGCTATATTATAGATTTCTCAATAGGTGATTCGCTATTTAATAGTTGAAATGATCGATTGTACTTTGTACTCATGCGAAGCACATAGCAGCTCGTGAGACATTGTGAAGACAAACCCTGAGTGGCTGAGAGAAATCGAAGAGAGACAAAGCGAAAGATGTCACAATTTTTTCCAGTTTGCATGCTACGCATCTGTAACATCAATAAAGCAGGTGGCTCTCTTCAGATTCTCTCAAGCAGTGAAGATCTGCTTGCTTATTATCGTCCCGAGTGCGAATATGATATCTCGGCTTATATGGGATACTCTCGGTGGATTTCTATTACCTTTCGAGAGGTGGCGATCGAATAAAAACTGACGATTTTTCGTCGGGTTTGAACTTATGGGTCTTCGACTCGTTAGCGCAGCGCACATCTTTCTGCGTCACGATCGCCACAGAAAAGATCATTGACTTTTTCATTGTAAATCTTTAAGCAATTGTACGTTATTACAACACGTGGATAGTGTGAAAAATTTTAGCAGGTCGATGCAGCGCAATTGGGAGAAAAATTAGAAATCAGAAAAAATGATTGATGGCCTGTTCGATGCTGCAGTTTCGGTTCATATCTGGTTTAATATTTTTTTCTTCTCTTTTTCAGGGTCGTAACTGAAACCAGCTACGACGTCGTATCTTTTAATTAAATAAAAAATTAATTAATTAATATTTAAAGGAAATAGATGAGGCAATCGGAGCCTCGCGCGGTAATCAATGCGCAGACAAATTATAATAATAAATGAGTATATTAATTGTACGTTTCGACACCCTATTCGTGTCTTCTTCAGCGTAAATAATTAAGTTACATAAATTCATAACGATAACAGATTACATGGATAAACAAAGTATAGCGCAGTCAATAAGTAAAATACCGTGGATTAAAATCGTACGGATGTACCGTCGTCGTAAGCTCACTCGCGACGTTTCAGAGTGACAGGCTCGTTATTACAATGTGACATCCTGATCTGTAATTGCTCCGTAAGTAACTCATTATTCGCCTATTAACACGGTTAAATAACGTCCTTATCATATTGCGACTCGGTTTGATATAGGTAGGGCATTCGTATCTTCCCTACCTCCCCGGTCTTCCAACTTGGCGAGCTTTCTAAGATGCGATGGATGCGGAGCAGATGCAGCATATCGGTTTGTCTGGGCTTACGACGACGGTACATCCGTATACGATTTTAATCCACGGTATTTTACTTATTGACTGCGCTATACTTTGTTTATCCATGTAATCTGTATCGTTATGAATTTATATAACTTAATTATTTACGCTAAAGAAGACACGAATAGGGTGTCGAAACGTACAATTAATATACTCATTTATTATTATAATTTGTCTGCGCATTGATTACCGCGCGAGGCTCCGATTGCCTCATCTATTTTCTTTGATTAGTCTAGAGAGCCTATATATCGTTTAATTTAATTAATATTTAATAGATAATCACATTATTAAAATAAAATAGATGAATAAGTATCCCTTAATTTAAATAAAGAAATAAAATTAAGATTAAAATTAACTAAAATATATATTATATTTTAATGATTACATCTAAATCATAAGATACAGATTAAAATACATTATTTTATTATTAAATTTCTTTATTACTTATTGTTAGTATATACAAAATATTCTTGTATTACTGAATATTTATTTAATTTAAAAACAAATAACTCAAATTAGAAAGAAGATAAGAATTACTTTTTCTTATACGTATAAGAATTTAAAGTATTAGCTTATTCTAATTTTTGTTGATAGAAGACTTTGTGTTGAAATGATAATTAATTTATAATCTCGAAAAGCGATTTCTCCGAATTTAATTAACTCGCCATCAGCTACGTGTCGTTTCTCTTTCGAGTTTTTGATCGTCATTTGGCGGCGACGACGACGGGATGGAATGTCTTTCTTAAAGACCAATATCGGCAAAGTCTCATCTCGCCTCGGGGGAGAAGCTTGATAAATGCTCTCCCATAAGAAGGGAAAGAGGTAAATGCGACAGCGGTTTTAACTAATTTCCATGACGCGATTTTCTGCCAGCCGACCAGACCGTTGTGTTCCAACTAAAACGCGAATGATATTTAGGTAGGATATTCGCTGAAGGGTGAGATAGAGAGGAGGGAAGGAGAGCGATTGCGATCGATTGCGAAGGACTTGAAATATCGGATAGACGAATCTCGAAAACTCAAGCCCGAAGAAGCTCTTCCTAAGACGGAGAACCTTTCGGGGCTCGTATGTGTGACCTTGGGTTGGGGGAGAAGGTGGGACGAAAGGGGTCGATTCGTTGTGCAGATTAAGCGCATGCATGTGAAATTGCTTTCTCTGCTGGTATTGCTGTTCGCGAGCTTTTTAAAGGTTGAAGGGTTCGTTCGCGAAATTGGCTTCGTTAATGCATATTGATATTGACACGGCAAACTTTATTTTGGTATAATAAAGATGCACGATATGACTTATTTACACGACATTATAGAAAAATATATATACGTATCTTGCACCGAGCATGATAAAAATTATTTATGGCGTACACTTTTATGTTTTACTGTAATATAATATATTTACTGAAAGTAAATTTTTTTACGCAAATATCGTATCAAAGGCATAAAATTTATTTATTATTATTTTTTTAAATATTTAAAGATTTATATGCGAAACAGCATATATAACGAAACATATGGAATAAACACATGGAATAAATAAGATATTAATATATATCTTTTTATATCAGATATATACGTTATAATTTTGACGTCAATACTCTCATCAGCTTTCAATGAAATCTCTGACGAAGAAAAGGAATGAAATAACAGGTTTTTCGAATTACTGGATTTTATGTAACAAATATATGTAGAGCAACTTTTGTGCGTGTGAAAGGAAGGGAATTTCGTAAGAAATTTATCTTAACCTTATTGCCAGAACAGTCACGTTAGAGCAAAAAGATGTGTTACAATGGTGAGAATGGAAATAGATGCTATATAGGAGAAGTCCTACTGAATCCAAGTCACGTTTAATCTTTTGGAAATTATGCATTCTGTCGCCTCACTGTTTGTGGAATAAGTCTGCGAAATCGTTTACTTCAATTGACTGCCTAAGAAGTTCTTGAATACTAATACTGGATTTTATGTAACGATACGCGATAATTTTCCTTTATTCTCACATCTTTTTCTTATTCATATAATTTCTCTTCCGTTCATTGTACTCTTATTTATTTCGTGCTTTATATATATATATATATATATATATATATATATATATATATATATGTATATATATATAATTATTTATTTTTCTTTATATTTTTAATAATTATAAATGTTACATCTTATTGAATAGCTTTGATATTCCTTGATCAATCATTATAAAATTGTATTATTGTAATATCATTGTCAATGTTATTCTTTCTACGATGCCGTACATATACGCATAAATTCTATGTTCTTAATTTTAATAAATAGAGTTTAAAAATAAATATATAAATAACGTGTAAAGTTTGTATTTTAATTATTTTATGTAAATAAATAATAATATTTTACATTTTTAATACAGTTTTATCGAAGAATAATTTATTTTTTAATAGACAATTGTTATATTAATTTTTTTGTTCTTTTCTTTCTCTTTACAAAGATTAATAGAGTAATGTATGCGCTGGTACTTATTTCTCTTCTTTATAGAATATTATTCCTTTGCCTTTTATTTTTTAATTTTTTTGGATAACGTTTCATAACACTTTTAAACGCAAAAATTTCGTACTAATTAATTTAATTTTCATTATAAATATCGAATGGAAAATATATTTATTACTACGCCACAAAGAAGTTATTTAACGCTGGAATTTCATAATAAGTTTACATTGAATAAGCGAATAATACAAGCTTTCGCGCGCGGGCGAAATTTTCGTATATTCCTGTTATTATTAAATTGTCATTTGACCTTTTGTGCTTCTACATTAAAGACAAATTCAGCATAGCGATTCCTGACAGTTCTCCATAATTACGTATAACTGTATAATTCTTCGAATATTCGAAAACTTTTGTTCATATTGAAAATTAAATAAGATATTTAGCGCTGGATTTATCGCTGTAATTAATTTTCGGAACGCAGACATTTTGTCGCGTTCACAGAGATGTGACGAGATATTAAGTCGGTCATAGATACACGACCAGCCTTGACGTGTATAAAAGTGGCCTTTACACCGGTGATAAATATTGAAATCGTATCGATCTCACGCGAATCAACCACTTTCTCGCTCTTTAATGTCGAGTTGACAAGCATCAACGATACGTCAACGTTATTATCAATAATAATTTTATTCCTTGCATGCGGTGACATGAAATTATATATTTTGATTTAAGGATAACTCCATTTATCTCCATTCCTGCTGATAAAGACAGAAAAGTAAAAATTTGTCTGCCTTTTTTTATAATTTGTTACGCTGTAATTGATGTTAGTTTACTTTTATCATTACTTATTGAATTATATTCTTATTTTGTAAATGATGATATGAAACATAATTGGAAATGATTATTATACTTTTAATGAGAGAAAGATGATAATAACACTCTCATCAACGAACACTGTGAAGTTTTTCTCAGGATAATTTTTATTCATTAACCACTGATTTTAACGATCTTTACCGTTATAAAGCTGAGTTCTACCATAAGCTATAAGAAATTACCGGAAACTGGATCATCGGCACATTCGACAAATTCCGCTCGTTACTGGCAGCCGCCGCGAGTTCGGTCGTTCCAGTCTGACAGCCTCGGAATTTCGTCGGAGCGCGCGAGACAATGGCTCACTTTTGCGGCCGTGTCGGTATAGTGCGAATTTGCAAATAAATTTTGTGGGCATTGTTATCGATTTCCGTCCGGGAATTGGGACAATTGACTGGATACGACGGATAGAGCGGGCTTACATAGGCGAATGGCCGCATCTGCCGCGGTGGTTGCTGCGAACATTAAAGTTATAAAGCGTTGGATATGCAGGGTGTCGCAAAAGCAATCATCGCGAAAGCAATTTGACAACAAATCTATAATTAGTTCTTTATATTCTCATTGATTTTTAACATAAGTTCTCGACGTCTTTAATTCTGTTAACAAAAATATCGAAAAAACTGCAGCTTTCCGCACTTTTTCAATATTTTATTAATTTTTATATTTTTGCGTAATATTTATGTGTTATTGATAAGTTATATGTATTATAAAAGCCACAAATTATGTGTATTACTTATGGCTTTTATGATAAAATAGGACACTTTACTAAGCTTTAAATTCCATTTTGATCCTAAGGTTCTATTCTATTAGCTTTTATTAAATGTCTTCTCTTTTTTGTGTGAAGTTTTATAAATTTAATTTAATCCGATCTGCATCCAAAATGGAAAGTTATTAGCGAACACGAATACCTAGCACATCCCTATTAATGACTGACGTATCAGAGCCTCGTCGCGCTGATAAGCTTACAAAGAGGTAGCCGATATTCATCCTCTCTGTAATATAACACTAATTACTTCTGCGAGCTACTTAAGAGTATATCCATCGAAAGCTGCTAAGTTTAACTCCGTTAATAACTTCGTTACATTTTGCGGAATAGTGAACAAATCTTATAGAAGAAAATGCAACGCGATACTTCCCTAATTCTTCAACGCTTAAAAAACGTGAATAACTAAAAGTATATAGTAGGTATCTATTTGCAAATTCATATTAGCAATTTTTTCGTGTACTTTATTAATTGTTTTTTTTTCTTTTTTTTTCCATGTGGATTAATTCACCCAATATTTATTTTCCTTTCCTTTTACATATACTTACCGTTCTTCATTGCGGGAGGAAGAATTATGGAATGTCATAATCTGCTTATATCTCTTGTTTACCATAAAGTGGGATTTCTGCAGGAATTATAGCAGCTTCTCAATCTTTCCAATTTAGAGGCCCACAACCTTTGACCTTTTTTACCTTTCTACAGAATAAGAATTTCTCTGTATACAAAACTGAAGCCATATTTTGAGAATCTTTCCATGTGAAAAGAGCAACAATACTTTAAAAGATATCTTCCAACCTGCTTGCTTTTTTATCGTCGTTTTGGCCCATTTATTCTCTTTAAAGATCGATACGTGTATCAGAATGGAGGCATGAATGTCACCAATATCAATAACAGTTGTAGAATAATAAAGAAGAATTTCGATATGATGGAAAGCAATTTTAGTGACCATTATTGCACGTTAATATTCTGCTGTAAGTTTTTGCAATATTTTTCTCTCACACGAGAGCAATATCTTTCTGTTCTAATTGCAATATATTGTCAAGTGGCAATCAAGTTCCAAGGTTACTAAACTTTCTGTTATAAATTTTTTCTTGTAAAAAGGTTTTAATTTTCATATCTATGTATGTATAAATATTTAACGAGTATTTTTAGCACTTATCAAGAAACAAAAATAATAACTGTCCGTTTAATATTATACTTGTCAGAAAATTAAAATAAATAAAATTAACTGATATAATAGTTATGAAGTTATTTCATTATTAAAAATTCACTTTTCCATTTGTCGAGGCTTTCAAGTTACTTACGTGAATTATGATCTGCATCGTATCGAAGTGTATTTCATTAAGGGAGTTCCACGTTGCGCACAACAGCAACATCATATCGTTTGCGATGCATCATCATGTTCTCCTTCGCCATAAGCATGATTACACCCGCGCGTTACGCTTTAGACATTTCTAAATGGAGATAGAAAACATTGTGGTTTATAGAAATGTTTTATTGGGACGGAGGATAAGAACGGGGGATGTTCAACAGAGTTGTAAAGTGTACTGCACATTTTACTATTGTCTTTACGGCATTGTCTCTACGGTATATTTACGGCTACCGCAATATACTGAGTAGTGCGTAAAAAAAACAGACTGCTTTTTTAGTGCCAATATTAATTTAAGAATTCTATCTTGATATTTAAAAAAATAATAAGTAAAGATTAACACATGTAAGAAAAAGATTGTAAATTAAAGGAACAATAAAAATATAAATTAGATAAGAATAAAAAATTATAAGAGATTATTGTGTGTATTATACAATAATTGATGACTTCTTATATTACATATTTGTGGGAGATTGTTTTATTTTATTAAGAATTTAAAAATAATTTAAAAAGAATTTGAGTTAGTATTTTAATCTTTCGATGTTATGCTATTGATTTTATTTTGTTACATTGCGCTCGTACGCATACAATCACTTGTAAGGCTAATAATTTTTTCTTGCCAAGTATTTATCACGCGGAAACTGTCATTTTTCAAATGTTCATTCTCGAGTGCTGCGTTGCATACATTTTACGTTGCATTGAATAAAGAAAAAATAAAATTCTATAGAAGAGAGAGAACATAGGATTTCTTGTAAGTAGAATGCACGTCGCAACATCCGAAGCGCGTGATAAACTCTGCTCTCTCATTTTCTTCCTTCTCTTTCGCACGACAATGGATATCCCGCTTCATTGTTCGTTACCTTAGTAAGATTTGTTACGGAAAGATTGTTGCGTGCTTCCGGGAGAGCAATCAGTCTGATGTAACGCAGAATCGTACTCCTGTAGTTCACGTGGTAAATAAAGTTGCTGTTTTATCTCCGATTTGTAAGGCAAAATTATACGCGATTCTTCGATATGATATGACTGCGAATTACCGTAAAAGCCCACGGTATGCAACGGTTGTGTAACGAGTTTAAACGAGATTAATAAAAACGGAAAACAAGAGGAAAAAGAGAAAAGCTATTAATATGTTATAGGAAAATTTTTATCGTAACCGAGAAATAACTTGCAATGTATAAAAGAACGCGAGCATCAATTTCAGTTTGTGGCTACACTTTTAACAAAATTCTGTTATTTTATAAAAATACAATTTTATTTTATAGAAGTATAACGTCATCTTAATCTGATTAATTAATTATATCTGTTTTGGTTTCTTACTTAAATGTAACTTAACGTTAATTTTAATATATCTATGTTAAATATGTTAAATATGCTTCATTGTCGATTTCGAATATTTTTGCGTGTATATTTCTGTACATTTTTTAAATGCTTTTTATCTTTATGTTCCTTATTTCTATTTTTTCTAAATATTTTTCTTTACATTTTTCTTTACTTTATTTTTATACATTTTTTTCTGTAAATTTGTCTCTGTTTTTTCTTTATATTTTTTTTTATCTATATTTTTCTCTCTACATTTTTCAGTATATTTTTTCCTCGCTGCTCATCCTTATTTTTCACTGACAAAACTTTTCATAGAAATACATATATTTTCTTGACGTTCTCCTTTTAAATCTAAATTTTAAATTAATCTATAAAATTAACGATATAAAATCTAAATTTTAAATTAATCCATAAAATATTAACAAAATATAGAAATAAAGAAAATATTTTTTTACAATTATGTAGAAATTGCAAAATATTTTTCTGTGCACATGTGGAAAATTTCACGTGGGAAGACAGACAAGGGTCGGCTTATGGGAATGCCTTTTCTTGCTCTTAAGACAGCGGGAAAAATATTTTTCTTATTCTTTCGTGATTCCCACGTGCAATATATGTACGTGTATATCCCGCGACTTGGCGACAAGGGTCGGATACAAAGCAGAGGAATAAGGGGACGTCTTTTCTCGGCTGTCAGACACGTCTGTCGACGCGAAACGACACAAGTATCGGTGGTTACTCTGGTGAAATCGCGTCTCTCGCCTCCCGTTTTCGCGCACCATTTCCTTTAACGGGCGCTGTCTGTCAGTTGCTTTATACGCAATTCGTCATCGTTGATCACGATTTTACCAGATGCAATTGTTATTCCCATGAGATGAAATTCAGCATGGGATGTGATACCGGCCAGCGTGAATCTAATAATGTGTATCCGCAAAAGAAAATATTATAACTGCATATAATAATGAAAAAAATGTAACAGTGAATGTGTATAATTTAATAGCGGAATATTACTATTCATATTTGCCGAGTGAAACGAATTCTCAATAAACAAAAGAAAGATTGTTATTTGTTCTACTTGCTTTTCTACCTTGATTTTATGCATGATTAGGATACGATGAAATGAATATTCATGAAATTTTAATAAATTTTTGATGTTATGATAATCCTTATTTCATCAATTTTATTATCAGATATATCTATCCTGCGTAGCTAGGTAAAATCCGTAAAATATAATTTGTCTGTGTAAAATTCGCGAAGGAATTAGAGATCAGGAAATAAATCAGGTATATGAAATGAAATACGAGAGAAATAAATATAAATGCATATATTAAAGAAATTGTGGTGGAATTATAAAACACTTTCCTCTCTCTTTTCCGTGTCTCTCTACATGCAAGTTGAGCGGAAATAAAATCACGAGTTGCGAATAATATTGTACGAAATTATTCTCATTATCAGTAGATTCGTTTAGTTCTTTGAACATCGTTGCGGAAAGAGATGAACTTTTCTAGATTGCTACATTTTTAGATTTATTATTTTTATCCGTTGTTCATTCGCTGCATTTCTACATTACTTTTGCTTTTTTTATTTATTTTGTTTTCATTTATTTATTTATTGGCGGGAGAAAACATTTTATAACGATAGAAGCAAGTTACAAACATATCAGAATGTAATATTGATAATTTGAAGCAAATATTATTAGCGAAAACAATGATAATAATAACGATAATAATAATAATTTTCAATATTGAGGATTTAATGAAAAATACCGAAAAAGGAAACGTGGAATATCTCTTGATCGTTACAGTCTATTAGACTATCGATCAATCATGCTGTTTTCCACCCTCGGTTAACCGCAAACAATCCCGACCATCGCGACAATGTCGTCGCTCTAAATTAATTCGCCGCATAAAATGCAGAGACTCATAAAATATTGACACGGGAAATGTCACAAGATAGATTGGAGAACGAATGACAAGGATTAAAGACTGCATTGTCGTGCCTTTCGTAATATAATGTCTTTTATTTTCTCCTCTTTCCTTCTCTTTCTCTCTTTTTCTCTCTCTCCCTCTCTCTCATTCTCTCTCATTTTCTCTCATTCTCTCCAATTAGTTATCATTGAATCGAATAAAATTGACTCGCAAAATTACATGCTATAGACGGAAAGGATAAATGTTTACTTTCAGTCCGTATAGTTTTGATAGAAAACTATACTTTTCTGAAAAATATTATAGAAAACTGTCTTTTATATAGGAAAAATGAAGAATATAAATTTTGCAGAAAAATAAAAATACAGGTACGTACTTTAAAAACTTATATAAGATACGTCAGATTAATTATTAAATATATTATACATACTTAAAGCGATAGATAGCGCAAAAAGTTTCAGTCGAGTCAATTTTACCCCGACTCAATTCACTTATAGCCGCTGTCTTTCTCTCACACTCTCGTTCCCATTTCTTGTTCTCGTTCTCGCAATTTACATTGATATCTACATATCAGTCCTTTCATCGTGCGGTCTCACATTCGCACTTGCTGCGTGTGTCTGATCTGCCGCTAGACACTTTTTAAACGTCTATAACCGCCTTATAATTGCCATTTGCAGTGAGTCGCTAGAATCTCTCTTTTAAACGCTACGCTTTGTTTATTAGGCCCTGTGTACAGCGTGACTTAAGTTAAACCGTTGTTTCTTCAATGGGATGAAATTTTGTTCACGTCATCTCGGGATTGTCGGATACCAACATTTGCGCATTCGCACGAACAAGCGGTATATATACCAATTGAGTATTTTGCTGGTCGAAATGTCGTCTATCTTATATTCCATGGCATAATAGATGCGAATCGTTGATATCGCTAATAAAAGAACATATCTGGAAATGTTTTATCTCTGGAAATGATTAATCGAGAATTCTTTCGTTAATTAACGTCAAGTTTCTTTATGTCGAAAGGAAGAACGATCCAATAAAGGTTGAACTATTACTCGACTTATCTTTT
Source organism: Temnothorax longispinosus (assembly GCF_030848805.1). Classification (NCBI taxonomy): domain Eukaryota; kingdom Metazoa; phylum Arthropoda; class Insecta; order Hymenoptera; family Formicidae; genus Temnothorax; species Temnothorax longispinosus. Next base: position 23,593,770 of record NC_092358.1, read on the forward strand.
TCTATATATTATTTTTTTTTATGAATGGCAGATTTAACTTAGCAAATAATAAATGTTAAATTTTTGATACCTTATTTTTTAGTACTGTGCTTTGATATTTTTACAAAATTCTTTTGCTATTTTGATATTTCCATTTGGTATGTTTCTTTTCTTGTTTTCTTTTTTTGTACATTACTTACGACCAGCCAAAACTTACTTGAACGGAAGCCCGATGAAATGTGTATTTAAACGCCTCGACAACAACAATTAATCACAACATATACATAGAAAAATAATACTCGTGTCGATGTGTCGAGAAAGGAACACTTTTGTCAGAAGAACCCGCCACACTTGCCTCAAGTTCGTATTTGGATGCGTATCATAATTTGCTTTTTAGTTGCCATAATAGAGGTCAATATTACATAGACCGTTTAAATTAAAGAAATTGTTATCACAATTAGGGACGTCAGTACGCAAATTAAAAATATATTCTTAGTCTGACTTAAAATTAAAATTCGTCTTCTTACTATTAATTAGTTGTGTTATAATAATGACCAATTAGATCAACAAACATTATTTATCTTTATTTAATGTTAGTGCAAGAACTTGTTGATCTCCTGTTAACGGCAACTTTTTAATTTCCGAAGTTGTCAATTTTTGTTTCTTTTCTTTCCTTTCCTCGCATGTCTAACGATTACGTTTCCGACATGGTTTCATATTCGTGGAGGAGAAACGCCGCCGAATGAATAAGTCAATTAAAAACCGTTCCAGATAATCGACGATCCGGAATAAAAGTGCGCTCGCGGCGATATTATTGACATCCCTAATTGCCTCTCTGCAACATAATTCCTTTTTTTTATCAACTCTACAATGACGACGCGCACAGTTTAGTCCGATATCTGCATATGTTCAGCGCTCGGAACATGTCTCGTTATTATCGCGACTGACTGTAACGGATATAGGATTAATTAACAATTCGAGGTACATCGAGATGCTGCTCGATAATTTTACCGAATCGGCCGTAAAAGCGGTGTCCGAACGAAACCAAGCTGCGAAAAGATACACGAGACACCGATTCAATATACTTTGACAAATTTTGTCAAAACTTGGAACATTGTAAAGTACGTAAAAAGAAAAAGAATCGTAAAAAAAATAATGATATATGTGCAACATATAATCCCTCCGACGATTTAATCCTTCTTTTAGAATTCTGTTTTTCCTTCTCGTATAAGCTGTGAGATCTGTAAAATTCTTTCTGCACGAACGAACATTTCGTTCAAAATGAAAAAGAAGATCTGTGCGGCGCGTCTTTTGCAGCGTATTCAGTTCTGGATTCGTCAGATTCCGTTTCAGAGGATTGCAAAAAGGACAATGTCTCCAACAAAGAGCAATTTAAAACCATCTTTTTATCTATCTCATAATTCGTAAATTCCTTCACAAATCCGAGCAAGTATTTTAATCTCCGTATTTTATTTAAATTTCTGTATCCTAGTTGTAATAGTCTTTCGGTGATCTTTCGCTACATCGTTGCATGCTGACGGTCTCTGACGCGTTCTCGTCTAGTTTTCTCTTTAACTTTGGCGAACTCACATATTTACGAACGACGGAGGCGAATTCGATGGCGAATTCAAAGGGTCTGCGATTTAAAGCTATTGCAGAGCGACTTGATTTCCGTGTACGGCGAGTTTCATTAAGGAAACGTAAAAAAGATGATTTGTCAGAAATTCCAGGATACACGGAAAAACCGTGCCTACTGGGGAATTACGCTAATTAGTGTCTTTACTCGGACGGTCCGCGTAACTGCGCACGTTACCCATAGTCTCCCTTTCTCTTTCTCTCTCTCTCTCTCTCTCTCTCTCTCTCTCTCTCTCTCTCTTTTATTCACTCTGTCACTCATTTACTCTCTCTTTCTCTCTCTCTGGAATGATTTTCCAGAAGCAGGTAGAGACGGTCGATTAAGTGGACCGTCACATTGATGCAGAAAAGGTATTCCGTACTGCGTTAACATTGCGACATTGCATTTGTCGGTGTCTTATTGAAAATAATATCGCGCGCAGTCAAACTGTATATAATAAAATAATAAAGTTGAAATATATCGAACTAAAGGTGAGCCGTCATGAAAAATAACAACTTCTAAATATAAACCGTAACGTTTTTGTTCTTCATTTTTTTTTGTTCTTTAGTCCGTTAACTGAAATTGTTATTTTCAATATAATTGGTCTCCAGTTCGTTATATTTCGATTTTATAAAAATCAAGCCTTTTTCTCATTTATTATTTTACGTGTGTTCTCTTTATTTTCACTATTATAGAATATGGGTCAAGAAAGATACTACGATTTTCGATTACCAGAAGTATACAGAGTTACATCAATATTTGTTGCTGTAATTATTGCAAGCGATATTTTCCCCATGATTGGAAGATAGTGAAAGAGAGTACTCGAACAAAATACGGAATACCTCTACAGATACATATATACTAGGATGACATAAGTAATCTATTTTCTATCTAAATATATATCTTTACTTCTTTGAAGAATAAACATGCGCTAATAATATAAAACAAATTATATTAATAAAATTTAGTAAAGTCCTCTCTATGTCCCTTGACTCGAATAAAAAATTCAATCTTATTATTCGAAGAAATAAAAGTATATATGAGTTGACTATTTAATTATGTCACCCTACGGTGTATTCTCGGCTCAAATTTCCTATCATGTACACGCAAGCGACACGTAAAACACACAGAACTCGATGCCAATACATGTTATATTTATTATTATACTTACAAAAACAACGAGCCACTCACGCTTCCGTTATTATAATATTTACAATCCGCCTCTGGTTATTGCTATTATGGTACATTTATACAGGCAAAATGGCGCACGCGATGGGTGTCTTCTTATCCTGCGTGTTGATCCATCGCGGCGTTATTGTTTCGTGATTACGATAATGTTACATACGGCCTCGCGTAACGTTAATAAGTATCTCGTGTTATATATATGGTACAGCCTCGCGTATGCCGGTGTGCGCTAATAATTACATCTAATTAGCGCTAGCCGACCGTCTCGACGTATGTACAGAGTAAACACAGATTAACTCCTCTTTTACCCCCTCGTGCCTTGCACGTATACTATATACATCCGCATTCCGTGTAAACTTCCGGCGTCGCTCTCCTTGCGCGAACGTTGACTGTTTAATGGCTTACGCAAATATCTTGCTTTCAAATAGAGAAAATTATTAGCATATATTCAGAAAACTTCCATATATAGAACACTTTTTCTCTTTCGTTAATTTTCTGCAAATATTCGCAAATTAATAACCGCTGTTGTAAATTTTCTAAAAATTCTTTTAATTATATATGATATTCGGTGGATTCCTTTTCGTCGTCGACGCCGAAAGAAGATTCCAGGTTTTCAGCCTCACAATCGTCACGTAGATCGAAGCATATCGATGATAATCGTTCAGTAATAGCGTCGATTATATTCGCTAATACCCGTTTTAATGGCTCCGCTCTTGGAAAGCATCAATTTTGATCTTGAATCTCTCGAAAGCGTTTGTCGCGTGCCTCTCGAGGCGATATGATAGCACATGGATTACACATTACCGGATGTATTTTGGGATGCGATTACGTGGAAGGCAATTACGCGCAGTCGATCGTCGCTCGAACGATGACTATGGTAGTATTTGATAGGAACTCACACTTCAAAGACCGCTAATTCGCGATTAACCCTTTAGATTTAATACAAATTTTTATTCCATCTTAATATGTGCAATTCTAGTTTAGAAGTAACATATTTAATATTCTTATTTTTTAAATTTAATTACGGAGACATAAAAGTCCCAGTAAGTCATAAAGTTAAAAATTTCAAGTCATAATCTCTCAAATAAATATTTCAAAACAACTGTCTTAAGATATTTTTATAGATTGAAAATTTCAAATCCTGTTCGTAATTCGTTGCATAATTTATTGCTTTTTTGTTACAATTATATAAATATTATTTAAAAGATACAATTTATATGTAACATATCTCATTAAAACAGAAATTGTTATACATGTTGGTCAGATGGGAATAATCTACAAGGTGCGTATTACATGATGATTGACAATCAATGTAATGATTAACACCGTGTGCTACACGCACGAAATTGCGAATAAGTGACGTGCGAAGTAAATATATCCGAGCAATAAGGGTTAATTGCGAACAGCGTCGATTGACGTCCAGAAATCGCTGGAACAAAGCGGCTCGATTTCGTTTTGGCTGGAGATTTTGGTTGGAGAGAAAAAAAAAAGGACTTTGAACTCGCCTTTCGAGGGCGGATTTTTCGGAGTTGTGTCGAACTACACGAATTGCGAGGGTGTCTTCCAGCAGTGTCCGGCGCAGCAGGGCAAGGCGCTCTTTAGGGTATCCTTGAAGGCGTCACGGAAATCGCGGTTGAAGTACGCATAGATGAGCGGGTTCAGGGCGCTGTTGAAGTAACCTATCCAGAAAAGCACCGATACCACCGTATCCGGGGTATAACAGGCCTCGCCGCACAATGACGTCGTCAGATACCTGAAGAATAATAAACAAAAAAACTCACTTTTTTCTACATTCGAAGCTAATCGAGGAAGTTAGTTGTTAAATTTATTTTTTAACACTAACTATTATAAAGTTACGAAAAAAAATTATTTCCGATTTGTCTTACACATTCATATTTTAGAAAATTAAATTTAGAATTATATTTTAAGAAATCAGAATGTAATTTAACACATTTCTTAAAATACTGTATAATACGAATAATTTATCTGAAAAATATAGATGAAATGAGTAAGTTTTAGTCTTGTAAGTTTTATAAAAGAAGATTAATATAGATGATTCATATTATCCCTATTCATTCTATCTCTATTCTTTCATTGATCTGTTACACAAAAAGGCATCAGTCCTTCACTTTCACCTAAGAAACATAATACTATACACGCAACACAATAACGTAAATCGTTAAAGACGATTTTCTCACAAAGAAGAAAGCGTTTTGGGAATACCGTGGTAACATTAATAATCGAGACGGTAAGAGGACTGTAAATCTGTAGGGAAAAAGGTCAAGAAGCCGCATATCTTGAAAATGCGAATATAGATACATATAACATCCAGATATTTATGGGATTTGTTTCATGCCAAAACTACATCCGGGGAAAACGAGTTTTCTCTACGCGCGCCTCATGTATTTTTCTACAAGGATCTGCGTTGAGTATTTTGCATATAGATGCGTCTGCTGCATTATGCGCAGATTTCAAATCAATATTTCAATATTGCCTTTTCTACGTGGGTGAAAATCGACGTGAAAATAAGATTCATGTTTGGAATTCAGCACGCGCGGCGCTCATAATTTTGCAACAAAATTTGAAATTTCCTGCGATTTACAGACGTTATTACGCTCGCAAAAATACAGCATAAATTCTGAGAGTTTTGTTTAACGAGGCAGATGTCCGGAGGTATAGCTCTAAACAGAAACTGTTCTAATTATTCCGGCAACTCCCGGAGTTATCACGTCAGTTACCGGTCTAAATTGAGAAGAATGGTGCTTGTATTTCAATGTAGTTGTTTCCAATTTATTTCACAATTAAATTAATGAAATACAAACAGAAAATAATAAATAATTTTAAAATTATTTTATATAACGAATGTTTTACGCGCTTTTCTCTAAGAAAAAATTAATTCCACGTATATCAGAAAGTTTATGTTACGTCATTGCCTGATTAGCTGGATATTCTAATACATAAATCGAAATCATGGTAAGAATGTAATGCGAGCATATTTTCAATCATATAATCATATCATTAATGCACGAAGCATCGATCGCGATACCGAAATAGCGCGATATTAAATGGATCGACGTGGCTTTGTGGTTACAGTTATCTCCGTTTGACGAAAATTATAAAGCCACCGACATCAATCAAACAAATTGGACTTTGAAAACGCAGTTGATCTCTTTTGTACAACTATATATATCCGCTCCTACGGATTTATCCCGCCCCGTATTGTTTTCCAATATATCTCTATTATTATTTCTATGTTGTGCGCCACGCGAAACACATGTCACGTGTAGGAAGAAAAACAATAAGTATATATCGGGCACTCAATAAAATAAAGATATACAAATATTAGCAGATTTAACGAGATTCGATACAAAGGAATTTAAATAATCATAAATGTGAAAGGGGGAATTAAAGAGGACCTACTAATCAACATATTCGGACATTTCTGAAAAAGGAATAACGTCAAATTATTCATGCGTTAAGAGAGAGCCGATCACGTACAAAAGTCGATAACGCGATTCGAAAAATGGCCGAACTTCGAAACTAACGCGAGCTTTAGGTCAGTAGAGTGATGCGCTTTGTGCATTTGCATGAATAAAAACCGAGTTGCAAAATCGAGGATGTTCCGTCGTATACGTCCACATATCTCTGCATTGCTTCGCTCTATTTCCATAGAGAGCTCATTTTCCGGCGGAACTTTATTCGGAATATTTATTCGTCATTCGCTGTTTAACGAAATTTTCGTGAATTCTATTGCCAGGCTAATATTACGCATTTAACGAGAACCATTTTAATGGGTAGTATTAAAACAATAAAATAAAATGAGATTTTATATGCAATTGTACAGAGGTAGAATTATTTATATAATTTTGCTAATTTTATCGTAAAATATAATTTTATAACTATCTGGCTATCTATAAAATTCATTAAATCTTATCAATCTGATCTAATTTTAATGGTAGGTAATTCTGAGAAGCTAGTCTATAAACGACGAATTTTCCGTAGTCACTTAAATTTAAAGTACTTTTACTTATTCTATTTTAAACTAATATATCTTTTATTCTTGTTTCCAGGTGATCCTAAATTATTTTACTGCGAAGTCTGGGCACTAAACTCATCTAAGTGGTAAGTGACCACATCAAGTATAATCATTGCATGCCTAAAGGGGTTTGCACCTCAGGCAAACAAGCCTCCGAGACACCTATTCAATCTATTCGCACAGACCGCGCGGTGTCTGTCTCCTGTATTTTTGCATTATCTATTTTGAATTTTAGAGCAGAAACGCTCCGAGACAAGCTAAGGATTTTTTTCCGTCTCTCGAGTTTCCCTAAGAGAGATCTTCATATTCCGCTACGGTCGCGACGCTTAGTCAAGCAAATAGTCAAACTGCGAGCAAGCTTGCGGAGAGAGTAGGGTAAGCCCTCGGCAAACTCCATAGAGATGCACTTTCCGAGCTTGCATTAATAAAACATGGGGCAGACGAGACTGTCTCTTCCTCCGCTAACTTTGAACATTCGGCATCAGCAA